>NC_135329.1:180866459-181169489 GCF_023851605.1 Tamandua tetradactyla | reverse complement strand
CATGAAATAGCTAATGAAATGGAAAACTTGCAATAGGAACTATATGTGAAAATTGTGCCAATTCCAGCTATAGAATCACAACAGCCAGATTCATCAAAACCATAGAGAGCTTCAACTATTTTTCAAGGGGTACCCCCATGTGACTTGAGAGTCAATCAAAGTCCACCATTCAACCTCGGGCACACACTTTCTTTCAGCTGTGTTTAAAAATCATTTTCAGTGATCATGAAAGATCTTTCCTAAGTTCAGAAGGTTTAACAATCTGCTTCCAAATTATATTTTCTATCACCGTAGTGGACCCCAGCATCTATCATCCTCACCCACTTCTGCTTTTAGCACCTCCAAATTCCTTGGGAGGAGACACAACCCACTCTAGTCCAGGTATTCAGCTGAGGCGCCCCAGTTCCCACCTTTGACAGATCAATCAGTCAATCAATCAATCAATCAATCAGAGAGTCCATTCCCCAGGCCACAATGATTGAGTCAATGATGGACAAATGTCCCAAGCCAGGCCAATGATAATCAGTCTGGGGGACTTATTTGTGCGCATTGGGAACGGTGCTCTTTCCGCTGGGGTAGCTAAGCGGTAGACTGTAAGAATGTAAGTCTGGTGACACTGGTGGTCACCTTGATAGCAGCCTGCCTTGAAATCCGAAAATGAGGTCACCACAGAGGAAGCTATATATATATGTACATGGAGAAAGAGAGAGAGAAAGAAGGGGGGTGGGGTAGGGAGGGAGGGAGGGGGAAGGAAGGAGAGAAAGAACTGATAAAGTGGTAGGAGCACTTAAATCCAACCATCATAGAAGAGATGATACAGCACACTTAGGCATCCACTGGATTTTGATTTTTTATTTTTAGAGGTTAAACAAATTTTGTATTTCTGGGATATATCCAGTTTATCGTGGTGTATAATCATTTTTTATGATGTTAGATTGTTTGCTAATATTTTGTTGAATAGTTTTGCTTTTTAAAATATTTATGGAGGGCGGGCCGCGGTGGCTCAGTGGGCAAAGTGCTTGCCTGCTATGCCGGAGGACCTCGGTTCGATTCCCGGCCCCAGCCCATGTAACAAAAACGGAGAAACAGAATACAATAAAAACAAGAAAATGTTTAAAAATGTTTCCCTTTCTTCCTTCCTTCCTTCCTTCTATCCTTCCTTCCTTCTCTCTGTCTTTCCTTTAAAAAAAAAAAAAAAAAAAAAAATATTTATGGAGAATATTGGTTTGTAGTTTTATTTTATTGTGATGTCTTTGTCTGGGTTTTGGTATCAGGATTATACTGACCTCATCACATGAGTTGGGAAGAATCCTCCTTTTCTATTTTTTGGAAATATTTGTGAAAAATTGGTATTATATCTTCATTAAATGTTTGGTAGAATTCAATAGTAACATCATCTGGGCTTGGCTTTTTCTTCATGGAAAGTTTTTAAATGACTAATTTAATCTCTTTCCTTGTTATGGGTCTATTTAGAGTATCTATTTCTTTTTGAGTCAGTTCTGATAGTGTCGTAAGTTTCTTGGCTGCAAAAACAAATACCATACAATGGGTTAGCTTAAGCAACAGGAATTTATTGGCTCATCGTTTTGAGGCAAGGAGAAGTTCAAACTCGAGGCATTAGCAAGGTGATTCACTGAGATGAATAATTATTTTTACTTCTTTAAAGTCGGGAGTAATGTCTCTCTTTCAATCTTGATTTCAGTAATTTGAGTCTCTTCACGTTTTTCTTAGATGATCTGGCTAAAATTTTGTCAATTTTATTGATCTTTTCTAAGAACAAATATTTGTGTTTTATCCTGTTGTTTTTCTATTTTCTATTTTATTTACTTCTGCCCTAAACTTGATTATGTGATTGTTTGGGGCTTACTTTGCCCTGCTTTTTTTTCAGTTTCTTAATGTGGAAGGCTAGGGTATTGATTTGTGATCCTTCATTTTTTTTTGTTTTTTTTTATTATTAATTAAAGAAAAAAAGAAATTAACACAACATTTAGAAATCATTCCATTCTACATATGCAATCAGTAATTCTTAACAATATCACATAGATGCATGATCATCATTTCTTAGTACATTTGCATCGATTTAGGAAAAGAACTAGCAAAACAACAGAAAAAGATATAGAATGTTAATATAGATAAAAAATAAAAATAATAATAATAGTTAAAAAAAAGAAAAGGAAAAAGAAAAAAAAGACAAACAAACAAACAGACAGACAAAAAAAAAAAACCTATAGCTCAGATGCAGCTTCATTCAGTGTTTTAACATGATTACTTTACAATTAGGTATTATTGTGCTGTCCATTTTTGAGTTTTTTAATCTAGTCCTGTTACACAGTCTTTATCCCTTCAGCTCCAATTACCCATTATCTTACCCTGTTTCTAACTCCTGCTGGACTCTGTTACCAATGACATATTCCAAGTTTATTCTCGAATGTCGGTTCACATCAGTGGGACCATACAGTATTTGTCCTTTAGTTTTTGGCTAGACTCACTCAGCATAATGTTCTCTAGGTCCATCCATGTTATTACATGCTTCATAAGTTTATTCTGTCTTAAAGCTGCATAATATTCCATCGTATGTATATACCACAGTTTGTTTAGCCACTTGTCTGTTGATGGACATTTTGGCTGTTTCCATCTCTTTGCAATTGTAAATAATGCTGCTATAAACATTGGTGTGCAAATGTCCATTTGTGTCTTTGTCCTTAAGTCCTTTGAGTAGATACCCAGCAATGGTATTGCTGGGTCGTATGACAATTCTATATTCAGCTTTTTGAGGAACCGCCAAACTGCCTTCCACAGTGGTTGCACCATTTGACATTCCCACCAACAGTGGATAAGTGTGCCTCTTTCTCCGCATCCTCTCCAGCATTTGTCATTTTCTGTTTTGTTGATAATGGCCATTCTGGTGGGTGTGAGATGATATCTCATTGTGGTTTTGATTTGCATTTCTCTAATGGCCAGGGACATTGAGCATCTCTTCGTGTGCCTTTTGGGCATTTATATTTCCTCTTCTGAGAGGTGTCTGTTCAAGTCTTTTTCCCATTTTGTAATTGGGTTGGCTATCTTTTTGTTGTTGAGTTGGACAATTTCTTTATAAATTCTGGATACTAGACCTTTATCCGATATGTCATTTCCAAATATTGTCTCCCGCCATGTAGGCTGTCTTTCTACTTTCTTGATGAAGTTCTTTGATGCACAAAAGTGTTTAATTTTGAGGAGCTCCCATCTATCCATTTCCTTCTTCAGTGCTCTTGCTTTAGGTTTAAGGTCCATAAAACCGCCTCCAATTGTAAGTTTCATAAGATATCTCCCTACATTTTCCTCTAACTGTTTTATGGTCTTAGACCTAATGTTTAGATCTTTGATCCATTTTGAGTTAACTTTTGTGTAGGGTGTGAGATACAGGTCTTCTTTCATTCTTTTGCATATGGATATCCAGTTTTCTAGGCACCATTTATTGAAGCGACTGTTCTGTCCCAGGTGAATTGGCTTGACTGCCTTATCAAAGATCAAATGTCCATAGATGAGAGGGTCTATATCTGAGCACTCTATTCGATTCCATTGGTCGATATATCTATCTTTATGCCAATACCATGCTGTTTTGACCACTGTGGCTTCATAATATGCCTTAAAGTCAGGCAGCGCGAGACCTCCAGCTTCGTTTTTTTTCCTCAAGATGTTTTTAGCAATTCGGGGCACCCTGCCCTTCCAGATAAATTCACTTATTGGTTTTTCTATTTCTGAAAAATAAGTTGTTGGGATTTTGATTGGTATTGCATTCAATCTGTAAATCAATTTAGGTAGGATTGACATCTTAACTATATTTAGTCTTCCAATCCATGAACACGGTATGCCCTTCCATCTATTTAGGTCTTCTGTGATTTCTTTTAACAGTTTTTTGTAGCTTTCTTTATATAGGTTTTTTGTCTCTTTAGTTAAATTTATTCCTAGGTATTTCATTCTTTTAGTTGCAATTGTAAATGGGATTCGTTTCTTGATTTCCCCCTCAGCTTGTTCATTACTAGTGTATAGAAATGCTACAGATTTTTGAATGTTGATCTTGTAACCTGCTACTTTGCTGTACTCATTTATTAGCTCTAGTAGTTTTGTTGTGGATTTTTCCGGGTTTTTGACGTATAGTATCATATCATCTGCAAACAGTGATAGTTTTACTTCTTCCTTTCCAATTTTGATGCCTTGTATTTCTTTTTCTTGTCTAATTGCTCTGGCTAGAACCTCCAATTCCATGTTGAATAACAGTGGTGATAATGGACATCCTTGTCTTGTGCCTGATCTTAGGGGGAAAGTTTTCAATTTTTCCCCATTGAGGATGATATTAGCTGTGGGTTTTTCATATATTCCCTCTATCATTTTAAGGAAGTTCCCTTGTATTCCTATCTTTTGAAGTGTTTTCAACAGGAAAGGATGTTGAATCTTGTCAAATGCCTTCTCTGCATCAATTGAGATGATCATGTGATTTTTCTGCTTTGCTTTGTTGATATGGTGTATTACATTAATTGATTTTCTTATGTTGAACCATCCTTGCATACCTGGGATGAATCCTACTTGGTCATGATGTATAATTCTTTTAATGTGTTGTTGGATACGATTTACTAGAATTTTATTGAGGATTTTTGCATCTATATTCATTAGAGAGATTGGTCTGTAGTTTTCTTTTTTTGTAATATCTTTGCCTGGTTTTGGTATGAGGGTGATGTTGGCTTCATAGAATGAATTAGGTAGCTTTCCGTCCACTTCGATTTTTTTGAAGAGTTTGAGGAGAGTTGGTACTAATTCTTTCTGGAATGTTTGATAGAATTCACATGTGAAGCCGTCTGGTCCTGGACTTTTCTTTTTAGGAAGCTTTTGAATGACTAATTCAATTTCTTTACTTGTGATTGGTTTGTTGAGGTCATCTATGTCTTCTTGAGTCAAAGTTGGTTGTTCATGTCTGTATTAGTTAGGGTTCTCTAGAGAAACAGAATCAACAGGGAACACTTGCAAATATAAAATTTATGAAAGTGTCTCACGTGGCCGTAGGAATGCAGAGTCCAAAATCCACAGGGCAGGCTGTGAAGCCGATGACTCCAATGGATGGCCTGGATGAACTCCACAAGAGAGGCTCACCAGCCAAAGCAGGAATGGAACCTGTCTCCTCTGAGTCCTCCTTAAAAGGCTTCCCATGATTGCATTTAGCATCACTAATTGCAGAAGACACTCCCCTTTGGCTGATTACAAATGGAATCAGCTGTGGATGTAGCTGATGTGATCATGACCTAATCCTATGAAATGTCCTCATTGCAACAGACAGGCCAGCGCTTGCCCAATCAGATGAACAGGTACCACAACTTGGCCAAGTTGACACCTGTCCCTAACCATGAAAATGTCTTTCCAGGAACCCGTCCATTTCATCTAAATTGTTGTATTTATTAGCGTAAAGTTGTTCATAGTATCCTGTTATTACCTCCTTTATTTCTGTGAGGTCAGTGGTTATGTCTCCTCTTCCATTTCTGATCTTATTTATTTGCATCCTCTCTCTTCTTCTTTTTGTCAATCTTGCTAAGGGCCCATCAATCTTATTGATTTTCTCATAGAACCAACTTCTGGTCTTATTGATTCTCTCTATTGTTTTCATGTTTTCAATTTCATTTATTTCTGCGCTAATCTTTGTTATTTCTTTCCTTTTGCTTGCTTTGGGATTAGTTTGCTGTTCTTTCTCCAGTTCTTCCAAGTGGACTGTTAATTCCTGAATTTTTGCCTTTTCTTCTTTTCTGATATAGGCATTTAGGGCAATAAATTTCCCTCTTAGCACTGCCTTTGCTGCGTCCCATAGGTTTTGATATATTGTGTTTTCGTTTTCATTTGCCTCGAGGTATTTACTGATTTCTCTTGCAATTTCTTCTTTGACCCACTCGTTGTTTAAGAGTGTGTTGTTGAGCCTCCACATATTTGTGAATTTTCTGACACTCCGTCTATTATTGATTTCCAACTTCATTCCTTTATGATCCGAGAAAGTGTTGTGTATGATTTCAATCTTTTTAAATTTGTTAAGACTTGCTTTGTGACCCAGCATATGGTCTATCTTTGAGAATGATCCATGAGCACTTGAGAAAAAGGTGTATCCTGCTGTTGTGGGATGTGATGTCCTATAAATGTCTGTTAAGTCTAGCTCATTTATAGTAATATTCAGATTCTCTATTTCTTTATTGATCCTCTGTCAAGATGTTCTGTCCATTGGTGAGAGTGGTGAATTGAAGTCTCCAACTATTATGGTATATGTGTCTCTTTCCCTTTTCAGTGTTTGCAGTGTATTCCTCACGTATTTTGGGGCATTCTGGTTTGGTGCATAAATATTTATGATTGTTATGTCTTCTTGTTTAATTGTTCCTTTTATTAGTAGATAGTGTCCTTCTTTGTCTCTTTTAACTGTTTTACATTTGAAGTCTAATTTGTTGGATATTAGTATAGCTACTCCTGCTCTTTTCTGGTTGTTATTTGCATGAAATATCTTTCCCCAACCTTTCACTTTCAACCTATGTTTATCTTTGGGTCTAAGATGTGTTTCCTGTAGACAGCATATAGAAGGATCCTGTTTTTTAATCCATTCTGCCAGTCTATGTCTTTTGATTGGGGAATTCAGTCCATTAACATTTAGTGTTATTACTGTTTGGATAATATTTTCCTCTACCATTTTGCCTTTTGTATTATATATATCATATCTGACTTTCCTTCTTTCTACACTCTTTTCCATACCTCTCTCTTCTGTCTTTTCGTATCTGACTCTAGTGCTCCCTTTAGTATTTCTTGCAGAGCTGGTCTCTTGGTCACAAATTCTCTCTGTGACTTTTTGTCTGAGAATGTTTTAATTTCTCCCTCATTTTTGAAGGACAATTTTGCTGGATATAGGAGTCTTTGTTGGCAGTTTTTCTCGTTTAGTAATTTAAATATATCATCCCACTGTCTTCTAGCCTCCATGGTTTCTGCTGAGAAATCTACACATAGTCTTATTGGGTTTCCCTTGTATGTGATGGATTGTTTTTCTCTTGCTGCTTTCAAGATCCTCTCTTTCTCTTTGACCTCTGACATTCTAACTAGTAAGTGTCTTGGAGAACGTCTATTTGGGTCTATTCTCTTTGGGGTGCGCTGCACTTCTTGGATCTGTAATTTTAGGTCTTTCATAAGAGTTGGGAAATTTTCAGTGATAATTTCTTCCATTAGTTTTTCTCCTCCTTTTCCCTTCTCTTCTCCTTCTGGGACACCCACAACACGTATATTTGTGCACTTCATATTGTCCTTCAGTTCCCTGATCCCCTGTTCAAATTTTTCCATTCTTTTCCCTATAGTTTCTGTTTCTTTTTGGAATTCAGATGTTCCATCCTCCAAATCACTAATTCTATCTTCTGTCGCTTTAAATCTATCATTGTAGGTATCCATTGTTCTTTCCATCTTTTCTACTTTGTCCTTCACTTCCATAAGTTCTGTGATTTGTTTTTTCAGTTTTTCTATTTCTTATTTTTGTTCAGCCCACATCTTCTTCATGTCCTCCCTCAATTTATCGATTTCGTTTTTGAAGAGGTTTTCCATTTCTGTTCATATAGTCAGCATTAGTTGTCTCAGCTCCTGTATCTCATTTGAACTATTGGTTTGTTCCTTTGACTGGGCCATATTTTCAGTTTTTTGAGTGTGGTCTGTTATCTTCTGGTGGCGTCTGGGCATTTAGTCAGATTTCCCTGGGTGTTGGACCCAACAGGTTGAAAGATTTTTCTGTGAAATCTCTGGGTTCTGTTTTTCTTATCCTGCCCAGTAGGTGGCGCTCGTGGCACTTGTTTTTCTGCGGGTCCCACCAGTAAAAGGTGCTGTGGGTCCTTTAACTTTGGAAATCTCTCGCCGTGGGGGAGGTTCGCCAGCCGAAGTGGCTTGGAAGAGTGCCAATCCGAATCTCCCAGCTGGCCCGGGGATCCGAACGCAGGGAGGTTCGCCAGCCGCCGCAGCCCAGGAGAGCACCCGTCTGAATCTCCTAGCTGGCCCGGGGCGCCAAGTGTGGTGGGAGGGCACCAGCCGCCGCGCCCCGGGGGAGTGCACCATTCCCAGCCGGACCGGAAAGCCACGTGCTTGGAAGGGACCCTGGTCACCGTTCTCCGCAGCCTGGGGATCTCCGATCCATTTCTCCCAGTTGGTCCGGGGGGCCATGCGTGGGGGGGGGCGCCAGCCACCGTGGCTTGAGGGGACCGCCTGTCCAATTCTCCCAGCCGGCCCGGGAAGGAGGGAGGGAGGGACTCTGGCCGCCTGCCGCCCCGGCCCAGGGACGCCCGCGCCCCTCGGCGATCTCACCGGAGCCGGTTCTCCCAGCCAGTCAGCCGTTCCAGAATGGGGTACGCTGTCTTCTTGATCTCTGTCGTGGCTCTGGGAGCTGTTCTGTATCATTTCTACTCCCCTAGTAGCTGTTCTGGAGGAAGAACTAAGACCCACGTGTCTTACTAAGCCACCATCTTCTCCGGAATGATCCTTCGTTTTTAACAAAGGCAGTTACAGCTCTAAATTTGCCTCTAAGTCCTGCTTTAGCTGCATGTCATAAACTTTGATATGTTGTGTTTTTTTAAATTATTCATCCCAAAATGTTTTCTTTTTTCTCTTATGATTTCTTCTTGATTATTCTTCTTGATTATAATAGTCCATAGATTACTTAGGAGTGTGCTTTTCATTTACAAATATTCCCGAATTTTCCAATTTCCTTTCTGTTATTGGTTTCTAATATAATTCCATTGTGGTTGGAGAACATGTTTTATATTATTTCAGTCCCCTTAAATTTATGGAGGTTTGATTTAAGATCTAGCATATGGTTTCTCCTGGTGAATGTTCTTCTACCAAGAAGTGCATATTCTGTTGTTGGGTAGAGTGTTCTATAGATGTCTGTTAGGTCTAGTTGTTTTATAGTGCTGTGCAAGACTTTTATAACCTTGTCAATCCTGTCTCTAGTTATTCTATCCATTATTGAAATTGGGGTATTGAAGTTTTTAAATATTATTTGTGAATTGTACTTTCCCTGAAGTTCTGTTAACCTTTGTTTCATGTATTTTGTAGCTGTTTTTAGGTGTGTACAGATTTATAGTTGTTATATCTTCATGAAGGATTGTTACTTTTATTATTATAAAATGTCTCTCTTTATCCCTAGTGAAATTATTTGTTTTAATGTCTACTTTTTCTGATATTAGTATAATCACTACAGCTTTATTATACTTGCTGTAGTTATAGTATATCTTTTTCCATTATTTATATCTTTGAATCTAAACAGTGCCTCCTGCAGACAGCATTTTGTTGTATCTTATTTTCCCTTTCATATTTAGTGTTTGCCATTGATATGGTCGGATTTATATCTGCCATTTTCCTTTTTGTTTTCTATATGTCTCATGTATTTCATTGATCTGTTTCTACTTTACTGGCTTACTTTGCATTCAGTGAATATTTCTAGTATAACATTATAAAGCCTTTAATGATTTTTAAATCTTATTTTAAAAAAATCACTTCCTTAGTAATGTTTTAGGGCTGATCATATATGTCTCAATTTATGATAAATTTATTATATTTTCTGAATGGATGTTTCTTCATTTGAAGTATTCCCTTAGGACAATTCCAGAGACTTTAAATGGTTGTTCTTTCATAATTTTCAGCAGTTAAGTGGTATCTACCTGGGGAGAAGTTTCACTGAGCTCCTCACAGCCATTTCAGTGAGTGACCCTGTCATGGTTACGGACATGTGTCAACTCGGCCAAGCTGTGGTAGCCGATTATCTGATTGGGTAAGTACTGGCCTGTCTGTTGCTATGAGGACATTTCATAGGATTAGGTCATGATCACGTCAGCTGCATCCACAGCTAATTCCATTTGTAATCAGCCAAAGGGGAGTGTCTTCTACAATTAGTGATGCTAAATCTAATCACGGGAAGCCTTTTAAGGAGGACTCAGAGGAGACAGGCCCCATTCCTGCTTGGGCTGGTGAGCCTCTCCTGTGGAGTTCATCCAGACTCTCTATTGGAGTCGTCGGCTTCACAGCCTGCCCTGTGGATTTTGGACTCCGCTTTCCTGCGGTCACATGAAACACTTTTATAAATTTTATATTTGCAAGTGTTCCCTGTTGAAACTGTTTATCTAGAGAACCCTAACTAATACAGACCCCTACCATATTACTTTAAAAATTTTTTTTAAATATAACAACAAATACAAACATTCTTAAATTATGATCATTCCGTTCTACATATTGTCACATAGTTGCATATTCATCATCATGATCACTTCTTAGAACATTTGCATTAATTCAGAAAAAGAAATAAAAAGACAACAGAAAAAAATTCATACATACCATGCCCCTTGCCTCTCCCTTTCATTGATCACTAGCATTTCAATCTAAATTTATTTTAACATTTGTTCCCCCTATTATTTATTTTTACTCCATATGTTTTACTCATCTGTTGATAAGGTAGATAAAAGGAGCATCAGACACTAGGTTTTCACAATCACACAGTCACATTGTGAAAGCTATATCATTATACAATTCAAGAAACATGGCTACTGGAACACAGCTGTACATTTTCAGGCAGTTCCCTCTAGCCTCTCCATTACATCTTGACTAACAAGATGATATCTATCTAATGCATAAGAATAACCTCTAGGATACCCTCTCGACTCTGTTTGGAATCTCTCAGCCATTGACATTTTATTTGTCTCATTTCACTCTTCCCCCTTTTGGTTGAGAAGGTTTTCTCTATCCCTTGATACTGAGTCCCAGCTCAGTCTAGGATTTCTGTCCCACATTTCCAGGAAGGTCTACACCCTTGGGAGTCATGTCCCACGTAGAGAGGGGGAGGGCAGTGAATTTGCTTGTTGTGTTGGCTGGAGAGAAAGGCCACATCTGAGAAACAAAAGAGAGTCTCTTGGGGGTGACTCTTAGGCCTAATTTTACGTAGGCTTGACCTATCCTTTGTGGGGTTAAGCTTCATATGAACAAACCCCAAGATTGGGGACTCAGCCTATTGCTTTGGTTATCCCCACTGCTTGTGAGAATATCAAGAATTCAACTTGGGGAAGTTGAATTTTCCCCCTTTCTCACCATCCCCCGAAGGGGGCTTTGCAAATACTTTTTTATTCACTGTTCAAATCACTTTGGGATTTATTGGGGCATCACTCTGGACAAGCCAACAAAATCTCATGCCCTACTCAAGGTTCCATGTACTTATGGTGTCCAGTTTAACTCTCCACATAAGTTATATTAGGAAATGCACTAGTTAAAATATAAATTTTGTACCAAGTAAACATTTTTTACTTTAGTCTTATACATAAGTTAAAGTTTTAAAATATGAATTACCATCTATTTTCAATACCTTGCAGTAATGACATTCCTTTGTTCTTCCTCATGCAAAAACATTTTTTAAATTTGTACATTTAGTCACTATAATTATACACTCTAGACATTCCTAGATAATATCATCTCAGTCTTTATCATCTATCTTTCTTTCTGATTTCATTTGTGCCCCCAGGCCTCCTCCCTCTATCATTCTCACATTCCGCTTCATTCAGTGTTTTAACATAATTGTCTTACAGTTAGGTGGTATTGTGCTGTCCATTTCTGAGTTTTTACAATCAGTCCTGTTGTACAATCTGTATCCCTCCAGCTCCAATTACCCAATATCTTACCCTATTTCTATCTCCTGATGGTCTCTGTTACCAGTGAAATTCTCCAAGTTTATTCACTAATGTCAGTTCATATCAGTGAGACCATACAGCATTTGTCCTTTTGTTTCTGGCTAATCTCACTCAGCATAATGTCATTAAGGTCCATCCATGCTGTTACATACTTCATAATTTATTCTTACAGCTGCATAATATTCCATTTTATGTATAGACTCCAGTTTGTTTAGCCACTCATCTGTTGATGGACATTTTGGCTGTTTCCATCTCTTTGCAATTGTAAATAATGCTGCTATAAACATTGGTGTGCAAATATCCATTTGTGTCCTTGCCTTCATGTCCTCTGAGTAGATACCTAACAATGGTATTGCCGGGTCATAGCTACTATATTACTTTTCATTTGTTTTGTGCAGCAACATCTACTCAGGGAACATCTTGGGCAGAGTTTGAACTATTCCCTGTCTAGGAAAAAATTCCAGGAAAGATAAAGTCATTTACTATTCCACACAGCAGAGTGACTCTATCTTGAGCCAGGCACTTCAAACAAAAAATTTAGAACCACGGCCAAAATGACTTGGTGATGAATTGCTCTGATGACTCCTTTTACGGTCCCAGCTCTCCAGTGTTACTGGATTAGAGGCACTCTAATTTAGTTCTGTTTTGATCTTTGAGATTCATTTTAAAGAACTTTCTGTGTCTACTCCTTGCTCTGGGAATGTTGAGAGGGACTTTGTCTAATTGTACGAGAGCTCAGATCTATGACAAAATGCCACACAAGGAACAATTAGCAACCGAAGAAAAAGAGCAGGAGGCACTCAGACGAAATGCCATAGGAACTAAGATAAGGGAGAAGTTAGTGCAGGTTAGAAGGGCTGGTGGAAACTCTACAGGGAGTCAAAGCAGACCTCGAAAGGTAATGGACAGGACTAAATCAGCAGTGAAGGGGAAAGATAAGTATCAGCACCTAAAGACCACAGATTGCTTCCTTCTTGTCTGGAGAAAATTAGTTTCCAGTTAACATCCATTATTGAACTGATTGAAGAGAAAGGAACTTGACTTCTTCTGATATCTCCTCCTTCAAAGGAGAGCTTTACTTAAAGTGTGAGCTGCAGTCCAACTGTGTCAGCATCACCTGGGAGCTTGTTAGAGATGCACATTCTCCTGCCTTCCCCCACACTCACTGACTCAGAATCTCTGGGGAGTGGACTGAAGAATCTGTGGTTTAGCAGCCTCAACAGGTGTTTCTTAAGCATGCTGAAGTGTGAAAACATTATTCTCAAGTGTTTTACCTGGTCACCCTTGGCGACAAGGGCATATTTACAGTGGGCTAGCCAGGGCTTGCACCTGAGGCCACTTAGCATGGACCTCGGTTGGGCAGGTACTGATATCCAATTAGCAGATTGTGTAAATGGAAAACTGCATGATTGTACCCAGGCCAGCAGAGTGGTTAACTAAATAAATGGAAGAATTCCTGGCTCTCATCTCTTGCAGCTGCCCCACATTTTTCAACCCCAGGTGCTGGGCAGCAGAAGCCATGGGGTGGTGCTGGCTCCCTGGCATGCGGCAGTCTGGCTATCTGGGGAGCAAGAGCAGGCCGTTTAAAGTGCTCTCGTGAAAATAATTCACTTTCAACGTTGGTACTCAGAACTCATTTCCCTAACGGGAATGCAGAACCATAACCAAGATTCCCAGTCACCCTGTCAACCTCATTTCATACCCGTCTCCCCCATACTTTTTGTTAACATTAGTTTGGGAAAATTCTCCCTGATTCATTGAAAACCTCCAAGCCCACAAATCATTCAGTTTGTGCTCCCATTCCAGACAGGATCTGGAGAGTGTGATGAGAACCACTCACTTATTCCCAAAATAATATTAGTTTCTCAACAGTCCCTTTTGGCATAATAGTGGTAAGATGGCTTAGAGGAAAGGGGCTCTGGGGGAGGTGAGGGGCCCTCTGAGACGGTTCTGCACAGATGGATGGGCTGGGATATCCAAAGCCCAGCAGCTCAGTTTCCAATGCTGGTTGGATCTGCTGCCAAGAGCCCAAATGAGGGAAGGTTTTGTTGACAGCTCGTAAGAGGACACTCTGAAAGACTAATTGAAGGTTATTGCCAACCCTAGACAATAAATAGACTTACATACAACCCAGAGCTAAAACATGTACAAATATACATATGTGCAAATGTATATATGTTGTTGTGTGTTACCAGAATAAATGTGCTTCTCACAGTTTCTGCCATGAAGGAAATGATCAAAACCAGCTGCTTCATGTAGTTCTTCATTGAAAGGAATAGAGGGGTGGAGCTGGCAGTTAAGGGGGCTCTGCAGACACACGTCAGTGTCAGGCTGACTTACCACTTCTCTGGAAATGGTTAACCTGCCTGGCACAAACCATCCGCCATGGGGATGTGATATGCCGCTGAACAGTTCTGCAGATGACAGGTATTTACTTCACCCCCAAATCTAAGGGGTATCACCCTGGGAGCCAGTTGCTTTGGAGCCAGTTCATTTGCATTTCTCATTAATCCAGGCTAGAACCTTTTTCAAGTCTCTATCATAATCTATTCAAAACAGTTCAGACATTTGACTTTGTTTTGGTTGCATTTACTCTAATGTGGTTTCTGCATAGCTCTCTCTTTTATGGTAATCAAATGTTCTGCCAGCATTTTTCCTGCTATGTGCACCAGCTAAGGAAACCAGATGCTTTGGGTTGGTCTTTTCAATATATCTGAGTGTTATTTTTGTTTAGTATTTCAGAGGTTTGGCTAAAGAATACTGTTTATAAATGTGACCCTCGATGCACCCTGTTTCCCAACTTACTAATAGTTTTGGCTACTGCTCATATCTTGATTTGAAATTGCTCCTTCTCATCATGGAGATTATCATGTGGAAAGAGAAGTTCATTTAATTCATCTTGTTTGATTTTCTTAATTTTCCTGTTGATCATTTATTCCACTTTGTAGATTAAAGAGGGTAGGTAGAAGAGCTGAACGGCTGCCCCAGAACCACACCTTGTATTATCTCTCAGCCAATCACAGACCCAAGTGGGAATGTTCTTTGATGTGGGGGGTGCTTTCCCCCCTCACACCATCAGTGTGGGAAGGAAGCAGGCCAGCTCTCGTGGGAGTGTTGGCTTATAATGCAGACTGAAAGTGTTTCAGAAAAGCAACTTGGCATTGAATCAAACTAATAAGTGGAACTGCTTGTCTGTATGGATTGAAAGGAGACCTTCTAGGGCCTCAAGAGTTTGTGGGAAAGAGAAGAGGAGAGAGCTGAGGGGAAGTGGGTCAGAGGAGCTTTGTAAAATACGGGACTTGAAGTCAACATACTATGAAGGATTCTTTACAAATGGGGCAATACAGGAGGAAAGCATCCTGGGAACTTTAACTCTCTCTAACCTTAGTTCTACCCTCTTAATTGGTTATTATGAATCTCTGGTCTGCTTGGCTCCATGCTAAAAACAGGAGGGGGAACTAAAAATCAATGAGAAGATTCAGTAACCAAAGAAAACCAAAGAGTATCAAGTGACCCCCCAAAGAGTGGGCATGGGATATCTGAAAGTATAGCGATAGAGGCAGCTTTTGAAATTAATATACCAGTTAATGGACATGAACCATGGAAAACAGAGGGGATAAAGGGCTACACTTCTGCAAAACAAAATCATTGTGATGAGGGGCCTGTGCTCCCAGGACCTTGACCTGGAGCTTGAGACTCTAAAAGACACAGGGTAAGGAACCTATAAAGGGGACCTTAAGTTCAAAAAAAGGTATAGAAGCCAACTGTTAATGGGTTAAAGTTAGTTTAAGACTATAAGGTTAAAATTCAAAGATGTGGCACCAGACATTAGTTTTTCAAGAACAATAGCTACAATTACACACATACAAACTCAAAAAGAAGAAATATCTGACATCTCAAGGGAAGAGTATTCAGACCAGAGTCTTGGCATTTGTTGCAGATGTTTCAGAGACTGTACTTTTCCACTAAAACTGGGACCTTTGTGAAGTCCACCAGCAAAGGGGCCCCATACCACCACCATAAAGAGCAAATACTTATTGAGTTCCAACATCATGCCAACAAATGTGGGGAAGCTTGGAGAAGAGACATTCCTTACCCTCTAGAAACAGGCTAAAGAAGAAATAAGGCACAGTCTCTCTAAGACATCAACTAGTTCTATCTCCTACCCCATAACATGAAAAAGTTAGCATGGGCATAGCCCAAATACCCCTAAAGAATGGGAGAAAGATCAAAAGTGATGGTGGATTTATACAGAGAAGGTAGGGTTTAACAAATGACTTTGAGTGCGAATCATTATACTGATATTTCTTTTAGTCTCTAGTATCTTAGAGCAGCTAGAAATAAAAACCTAAAATTGTGGAATGGCAACCCATACCAAACTTTGAAATCTATTCTACAACTAATTGTTGCAATGTGCTTTGAAATTTATTGCTTTTTTGTATATACATTACCTTTCACCAAAAAGAAAAGAAAGTCAATTATGAATGTAAATATATAGCTATATGATGATATTGTGAACCATTGATTGTATACTTTGGATGATTACATGGTATGTGAATCTATACAATAAAAATAAATAGCTAAAAAAAGCAAAAAAAAAGGCAGGGACAGAGAACAGTAAACAAGGGTTGAGAATAAAAATAGGCAAATTCATGAATAATGGTTCCATTTATTAGGCCAAGTCATATATTATACCTCAATTACATGCCATCATTCTAGGAATTATTGACTGAGCATGGATCTTGTTACAATTCTAACATATCTGAAAATCCAGGCATGTTTTATTTTACTCATGGGCTCTAATGAGTTTAACAAAGCAAATGCTATCTTGTTTAAAATAAATGATTAATTATGACAGTAGCCATATCAATAAGACCTGAAATGATAAGTTTTCCAGTAAATATGTATGTTTATTATAAGTAGTCAGAGATGGATATACAACATGAGTTAACAGAGTGAAGATGTTAATATGTCATTTTCAGAGTTTTCCAGCATTTGGCTTGATTAGAAGAAATAGATAAACTGGATTTCAACTATTGTGCAATTTAATTTTTTTTTCTTTTTCATTAAAAGAAAAAACATTCTGCGGCATCTACTTTTAGTTTTAAGACATGGTACATGAACTGGTGTGTATATATGCAGACATTTTTAGAAGGAGATGATAAGGAGCAGGGATTTTTACAAGATGCTTAGAGGACCAAAGCAACACTCACTGAAGAGAAAGGAACACAGCTCTCCACTTACGGTGACTTGAAAAGAATGACACGTCCCTGGAAATGTGGAGTTTTATAAGGAAATGATTTCAAGAGCCCAAGCAGGGTGTGATATTGATAATTGAGAAAAAAGATTCAGATAATGTTAAAATTTTGAAGTAAGCTGAATGATAGTTTTAAAGTTCTAACCTTAAGAAGCTTAGAGTCTCAGAAGGCTGATAGTACGCCAACAAGGACAAGGAAGGAAGTTAGCTTTTACTTTGCATGGCTTTATATGATGGTGGCACCTTTACATTGAGGTATTATGGCAGATGTGTTGGAAAAATAGCCCCAATTACTTCCTTCCCTGTATTTGTATTCTTAAAATATGATTTTGCGTGTCCTCCAATCAAAAGGAAAGACTCATCCACCATCCCTTGTGTCTAGGCAGGCCTGGAGCCTTGCTTTGGCCAATTAAAATTATGTGGTGGAACATAATTTTATGTTCAAATTCTGAGCCTGAACCTAATAGGTTGAGCACCTCTGTTTGCTCTCATGCAACCCTGTCACTACCACGTGAATGAGCCCACGCTAGCCTGCTAGAGGATGAGAAGCCATGTGAGCAGGGCTAAAGCATCCCAGCTGTCCAAGTGAAGGCCATCTGAGATCATCTAGTTCTTAGCCAACCCACCAAAGGATGCAGATACATGAACACACCCAACTACAATCAATCAAGTCAGGCCCAGATCCCCAATCACACAGCGTTCTCATAAGCTCTAGAGCAGAAAAAATTGGTTACTGTTTTAAACCCCTACATTTTGAAGTGGTTTGTTATGCCTTATTACTGTGGCAATGGATAACTGGTATAAAGATCTTAGACAGAATTCATGCTGCAGATCTAAAGAGATAAGGGACAGAGACTGAAGACTATACACTCAGTTGAGAGGGAAACCAAATGATCAGATGGCATTATTGGAAATGTAATGTGGAGAATAATTAGAAGAGATGGTCATTGGTCAGGAAGAAAAATAAGATTCTTCCAAGGAGTTATGAGAAAGGTTGGTTGTGATCAACCACGCAGAGTCAACTCTGAGGTTTAGGCATAAGCAATCACAGCGTTAGACAAAGATGGTAAAAAGAGCACATTTTGTAGAAAGATTTGATATCAGAGAACCCTGGAAATTTGACATGAACAACACCATAAAGGGTGATGGATAGAAACAAGATTGTAGGGTGTTAGGAGAGAGGAAGAAGTGATTAAGCCAAATTCAACAAGATTTCTTCTGCATTCTGGAGGGCCAACGTGGTGGAAGCTCCAGCGGACGGTGAGTAGAACGAAGGCCTTAAGGAGTGGAGGGACGAAAGCATTCTTAAACAAAGAGAGGACAGACCAGAAACCAGAGAATGATTACTTAGGAGAGGGGGTGATGATACCAGGGCTATTAACAACTCCTTTGCATGATAATACCATGAAGTCAATACTTGACCTCAGGCCCTTCAGCATTTGCAGATATTTATTAATTCTGTGAAATTCCTCTGTGATATTCAGTTACACATTCTACATTGGGAGCAGCCCAAGAGCCAAAAATAACATGGCTATCATATTTTTTTACTCATGTTACAGATGAGTAACTTTAGATATAAAGTAGTTAAATAACTTGCCCAAAGTCAAACAGGAAGTCTGTTATTGAGTTGCTGAAAGACCCCAGTTCTGCAAATAAACTTCTAGAACACTAGCTTTTCACCAAATGAATTAGTTAAATGTCAGGTTAGGTTCATTTATTTATTTATGCATCCATTGACTTAAGAAAAAAAAAAGTTATTTCTTATGGGAGGTCCTAAATATCAGAATTTCGTTTCATTTGAGATGGTGTTTACCTTTCCATCTGACTATTAAAAAAAAAAAAAAACTACCTTGAAACACCTTCACCTTTTACACAGACATTTTAGTTCATCTCTGTGTTTTAAGATAGTACACTCTCAGGAGTGCTAGGGCTGAATCACAGCAGCCAGTTTTTCTTGTCCAACATTGACTTTTCATAGGAAATAGAAAAGACTCTAGGTCATTTATCAGGTTCTAGAGTCTAAAATTTTTTGTGTTTCAGGGTAAATCCCTTGATTCTCTGTTTCTGAGGTGAGTCTCAGCTATCACGGGAGATGATCATCTTTGGGAAATACCCTTTGATGAATTAATTCCTGGAGGATATAATTATGCTTTCCCCTTTGAGACGTAAATTTCTCAGGATCATCTATCACTTTTGCTGATTTTTCTTCTCTTTGGTTGGTTCCAGGAAAGGATCAACCTCTCCAGAGTTTCCAAACCTCCATGTTCTTCATAGAGTAAGAATTTTATACTTTAAAAGAAGCAACCAGTCTAACACATGGAAAGGTAATATTTCATTTTCTATTTTTACTCAGAGATTAAGAAAACTAATGATTATTAATGGCCATATGTAATCACCTATATAAAATGACATTGCACATGAGATGCATCCTTCCTTCCAAGGAAAATGGGAGACAAGAGAAAGTGGGGAGAGTCAAATGGCAGAAAAGAGAGAAAAGAGAGAACCTAGGGAAGAAAAGTGCCCGGAAGTTTCCTAAGAAGGGAAAAACAATAGAAGAAAGAGAAATTGTTGACAGCAAATTTTTCTTTTTGGTAAACAACAAAATGGAGTGGAGGGGATTGAAAGACATTTCGTAAAAGACTGATTTTCATATCTTGAAATGCAACTGAGGAAAAAGTTGCATTTCATAAGTGAGCAGATATACTTTATACACACACTCATACCCCATTATTATTACATTGACTATCTTAATCTCAAGGGTTGGAAATAGGCTGTGAAGATATTAATTCAATTTATTCTTTCTTATAACTGTGAAACAGACCTGGCATCCTTTTTTCCACAGAGGGAAACTGAGGCAGAGGAAACATGCCTCCCCCTTAGAAGGTGGGAAAAACCGGCATGAATTCTGACAACGGGTGCCAATCCTGCTTTTCAAAATCAGGCCCCTCCCAAGGGAAGGCGACTCGAACTTGGCATTTTCATAATGTTTCATGGCATATTATTTTTGGTTGCAATTGTTTTATGTATTTTAATTAGTGGTATAACATATTTCATTTGGGCCCCAGAGGCCACAGTTGAAAGAAAACACACACACACACACAAATGAGCCAACGAAAATTAAAAACAATCCTGGGAACTCGTGGCCCAAGCCCCGCGCTCCCTCTGATGCCCCCACAATCCTCTCTTGCGCTGCACTGCCTGGTTTCCTATTCTGGGGGCTTACGAGGTGGCTTTACATTCCAGGTCATCGGTGCAGCAAGGGGCGACCACAACTCTTTTGTTTCCTTTCTTTGGGGATCAGTTTCAAAGCTCCCCCCACAGCCAAACGTATTTTGCTGGTGTCTTTGCAGTCGGCCCCTGCCAGCCTCACTCTCCCACCCCGCTAGCTGCTGCCGCTTTCCCTCCTTTATTTGCGGTCCCGGGTGCGCTGCTTCCTCACCGTGCCTCCGCGCCTCGCCTCTCTTTTAAGTCCAGCTTGGAATCTTTTCATCACTTGCCTCAGCCTGAAAGGACGCCTATTTTTTTCCCCCTTCCAAGCTTAGATTTATGGTTCTTGTCAGGTCTTCCTGCCATGGCCTCTGACAGCCCCTTCCTTCCCTAACATCAGATTCATTGCCGTTCCTAAGGTCCTTTAAGATTTTAATGCTAAGTCTATAAATTTAGTTTCCTTTCTGCTTTAACCTTTCTTTTGACCTTCTCATTGTCTGATGGGATGTCCCGCAGGCCTTGATTTGCAGCGCGGTTCTTGCACTCCGGGGCAAGCTGGCCCGAGAGGGGGTTGCCTTGAGCAAATGGAGGGGGAAATGGATGGGGAAACTTAACTGATGAATTTAGATTTCCATCAGCTCCAACAATTCTTCTGAGTTTGATAGGGATTGACATTTTCCTTCAAAGCTGTGATTTGCTGAGGGCTTATGGTGGCTTTTCATTAAAATAGTATCTGAGAAGGTTTGTGTGTGTGTGTGTGTGTATTTTTAAAGGGGATTGGCTGAGCAGATATTCACCTTCCCTTAATAAATGCACCTGAGCTTACATTTGTCCTCTCTGATGTGTCACCTGGGGGTTCGCTTCCATCGCCAACACACTGGGGCACTGCTTCAATCACTCTGATTTCTCTCTGAGGCAGACTTGGGCCAAAGAAACTTTTCACACCTTAAGATAATAAAGCCGCCTGTTGAGAGGGGTGGAAAAGGCAACCGATTTGAAATTTCAGGGAGAAGGTAGGTCACTGCAGAGAAAAAAGGGCTTGCCAGCTCAAGGAAGCACAATGAGTACTTGGGAAGAAGGATATTTTCCATTCATTTTGTCTTTCGCTGGCCTTGGAGGTGTTACCTGCACTGTCGGCCCAGCTTTTCCTCTCCTCCTGTTCAGTGTAGTTATGATGAGGAGGAGGGCTGCAGAGAGGAGTGGGAGAGACAGAGAAGCAGTTCTTTGGTGCCCAAATCACTTCAATCATATTGCTTGTTTAATCTGAAATTTATTCCAGGTGACCGTAAAACTCTCGGGAACAAGCCATTCATGGGAACGTTGAAAATGTAACATACAAGTCTGGTTTCCCCAGACCAGACTTGAGTGAAGTCAAGGCTTTTTTTGCTATTTGAAGGCATTTGTCTCCAAGAACTCAGTTATCTTTCTTGGTTTCCAAACATTGGAATCCTGGGGGTCATTGATGCCTCATATGCTTTTTCTCCATGTGCTGGTATAGTTTTCCATTGCTTTGAGCTGATTTTTTGTTTACCCTGCTGTCTCTATTTCTCTAGCAGCTGCTATACCCAATGTCCTCAGTCCACTGCCAGAGCCCCCCTCTACTCCCCTGCATGGTCCCCCATACCCCCACAAACAAGTGGTTAGCACTTTTCAAGGCAACCTGAGACGGTTTGACAAACAAAGGCAGCTTGGTATAGCCTGTGGCTGAGACTGCTAAACTATTCATTGCGCTGGCTCTCTTTTCCTCTTGCGTACACAGCTAGATTGCATTTCCTGGCCTCCGTTGCAGTTGTGAAACCTGTGGCCATGTGACTGAGTTCTGGTCAAGGGAATGTGGGTCAGGACTGACCCATAAAACTGAACAGTCAGTCCTACAGGGCCTCTCTGTCTTCCCTTTGCTGTTGGTTCTGTCTAAAATCTGCCACTGGTATGGTGGGGAGACTTACCAGCATCTGTAAATGTGCTACCTGATACGGAGGAGTGAGCCATCACCTTGGAACTCAGGTGTCTTGTCTGCTAAGCACTAGAAAATCCCAGTTAACTTTTTAAGATGCTCATTTTGATCTGTGTTCCCTAGAAGCAGACCCATTGCTCTAAAAAATTATAATGCTAGTGGAAAAGATATGGAAGAACCCTTGCCATCTAGGAGTAAAGAATAAAGATGTCACCTGTGTAGGAAACAAACTATGGTAGATTGTGTTACAGTGCCCAAATTTCATTTCTCTCTTTATCTTTGTGCTGTGCCATTCAACTTTGCAGTCCTTTTCATGAGCAGTGGAGTGTCCTGCCCAGCCTTTTGTCCTTGAGATAAGCTGTGTGGTTTGCTTTGACCGGTGGCGTGTTAGCAGACATGATATAAGCCAGATCTTGAAATGTTTTTGAGTATTGGGCCTGCTCTCTTGTGCTTCTGCCATCGCTGTGACAATAAATGCCCTGGCCAGTCTGTTGCTCTGAGAAGCAGGAGAGATGTGGCACAGACCTGGATCCTACCTGCAGCCTGGACCCAAACCCAACCTGGCTCAGACTGATCCCCTTACTCCCATCAAACCACAGATACATGGGTGAGAATAAATTTGCTTGTTTTTTAAGCCATTGAGGTTTTTTTTTTTCTAATTGACATAAAATTCATATAACATAAAATTCACTATATGAAAGTGTCACAATTCAGTGGCATTTAACACATTCATAATGCTATGCCATAACTACCACTGTCTAGTTCCAGAGCATTCATCAGTCAGTCTCTACTTCCCTTTTCCCCCGGCCCCTGGTAACCATTAATCTGCTTTCTGTTTCTATGGGTTTGCCTATTCTGGATATTTCATTTAAATGGAATCACACCTGATATGGTCTTTTGTGTCTGGCTCCTTTCACTTAGCATAATGTTTTTGAGGTTCCTCCACGCTATAGCATGTATCAATGCTTCTTTCCTTTTTTAAAAAAATATTAATTTTATTTTCCCAAACAAATACTTCCCCTTCCTTCCAACTCCTGCTAACGTCTAATCTACTGTCTATATCTATTCTTTCTAATACGCTTTCTATTTCTCTTTCTTCCCCTTTTTTTGTGGCTGAATAATATATTCTGCTTTGTGGACATACCATATTTTGTTATCAAACTAGTAACTGGACTTGGTTGTTTCTACCTTTTAGCTATTATAAATAGTGCTACTATGAGTATTTGTGTATAGGTTTTGTTTGAATACCTGTTTTCATTTCTTTTGGGTATATCCTTAGGAGTGGAATTGCTGGATCATATTACAACCCTATGTTTAATTTTTAAGGGACTGCCAAACCATTTTCCATAGTTGCTGCACAATTTTATATTCCCCTCAGAAAACCTTGAGGGTGCCGTTATTCCCACATCCTCACCCACATCTATTTTCCATTTTTTATTTGTTTGTTATTGTCACAGCCATCCTGGTGGGTATAAAGTGGTACCTCCTTTGATCATTTTTAATTGAGTTGTGTTTTGTTCTTGAGTAGTAAAAATTCTTTATATAGTCTGGATACTAGTTCCATATCAGATTTATGATTTGAAAATATTTTATTCCATTCTGTGGATTGTCTTTTTAATTTCTTGCTAGTGACCTTTGCATAAAAGCTTTAAATTTTGATGAAATCCAGTTTCTCTGATTTTTCCTTTTGTTGCTTGTGCTTTTGACATTGTATCTGTGAATCCTATTGCCAAATCAAAGGTAATGAAGATTTACCTCAATGTTTTCTTATAAAGGTTTTACAGTTTTAGCTCTTAAATGTAGGTATTTGATCCATTTTTGAGTTAATTTTTGTATATGGCATGAGGTAAGGGTCCAAATAATTCTTTTCCAAATGGAAATCCAGTAATTTCACCAACAGCCACTGCATTTTGAGGTTATCACACAGCTTTGTTGTGGCATCAGCGAATTCATAGAAAGCCTATCTTTTCTACCTCACATTTCATGTATCCTCACTCCTGATGTATGTCACGTTCTGAGGGGCTATGCTGAGTCAGCTTTTTGAGGACTCCTTTTAATTGAGGAAGCAGGGTGTGGTTGCCCTGGGTATCCCTGGGTATCCCTGGGTATCCCTTTCCATCTCTCCCGACACTTATTAATCGATACTGGAAGGATCTGACTCCCAACCTGCTTTCACTATGATCCTCAGGTGGATACTGTTGAGGTTTGGAAATGCTAAAAGTTGAGCCTATTCAAAACTTCAATAATTCCTTGTATAGCAATGATTTTTAGGATACAACACAACTCTGAAAACCTTCAGGTTCAGTTTGCAACATTTCCCTGACTACTGGTTCTCTCTTCCTTCTCCACATATAGAACTTCCTAGACCCCCCAAATAGAACTGAAGAACTTCACCTTCTGTGAAATTGTTGTTTAGCTGAAGCATTCTAGGGTTTCCTCATTGTAATGGTTAATTTTACATGTCACCTTGGCTAGGTTATGGTGTCAAGCTGATTGGCAACTAAGCACTGGCCTGATAATTACTGTGAGGGTATTTCTTAGATGGATTTGCATCATTAGTCAGGTGATCGCGCACCTACTGTGGATTGCATCTACAATCAACAAAGGAGATTGACCTCAGTAATGAGGGTGTGTCTCCTTATCCAATCAGTTGGAGATCTAAAAGCAAGAACTAAAGATTTCAGAAATCAGAAAGAAGAATTCTATCTCCCCTTAAGCCAGTCAACTTCTCCTGGGGAATTGAACTTCACCTTCATTGAGTTTCCAACTTGTGGTCTGCCCATGGAATTCAGACTTGCCAATACCCATAGTTGCATGAAATAATTATTATAATAAATCTCTTAATATTTAAAAATACATTTACATATTTATATATTAATAATAACAAATTCGTTTCCTTGGAGAACCTTGGCTGAATAAAAGCAGGCAAGTTTCTGAACCATTCTTTGCTTCTGTCTCCTCACCAGTAAAATAGAGACAATACAACCTACCTCAAGGGGATTGTAAGGATTTAATGAGAATACTTGAAGCACTTAGAACTGTGCTTGGCATAGAACAAATACCAGATAAATGTTTGCTAAATAAGTTAAAAAGGAAAATCTTGTTGTAAGGGGTTATCTGCCATTGAATTGACTGGTCTTGACTGGAGCCTCTTTTCTTGACTGAATCTTTTCTATCCCTGAATTTCTTCCGTCGCCTTCCTGACTATGCTTCACCGGGAGGTGTGGGTGCAGTTCTTTTCCTTACGACCTATTTGGACTTGAATTTGGCTAGTTCCCTGAGGCTGGGGTCAATGTTATAGAAGGAGTCTTGTATTATCTGTCCCTGGGTCTCCCCCCACGTCCCCCAACCTACAACAGAGATTGAGAGAACCAAGATGGTGTTTTCTTCTCAATGGGCCTCCCTCTCCCTGGAGCAGGGGTGAGTTTGGGCAGGTGTCTGAGTCACATCCGAAGACTGGCATGTGGCGTTGGTGGAACCCTTAATGAGTGAATCAGTTATGTCCTGGAGATCCTTTACCTGAGGTATTGGGAAAAGTTTTAATCAGAAATGGAATTAAGTTGCTGGTCTTTTTCCAGCTCATTCATTAGGTAGTCCGTTCAGAGTGCTACATGGAAGGAAAGCAATGCTTCATCCCCCACTTTTTCCATTCCTTTTTTTTTTTATTATTGTCAAAGTTTAATAGAGCTGCTTTTCTTTTCAATTCCAGCTTTGGCATCTGATAATGCCACTTCTGATTTATGGCGGGAGAGCTTGGAGGTGAATTATTTATTCTCCCCATGTAAAGGATTAGCTATTTCTACTTTTAATGGATTTTCGTTGTGGTATGTTTATGTATTTTTAGATGGATTGGGAAGTCCTCTGACCTCTAATATCATATCACACAAAGCTATTTGCAAATCACATTAAATGTCTGAATTTTAACAGATGAAAGTAAAGAATTGAAGACTTATAATACTGAGTCTGTGACCCATAAGATTTTTTTCTCAATTTACACTCATGTGTCCCTGAAGGATCACACAGCTGCGAGCACAGGCCATGGCCCTACACTGCATTAAGCTATCCAGTAGAGGGGCCCCACCCTGCAGGCACAGTTACCACCTCAAATCTCAAATGCAGCATTTCACAGAGGGTTGGGGGACTGGGAGAACAAGGGAGAACGAGTACTGTTCAGGATGTTGAACTTCAAGGTATCAGCCTCAACTGGAGCACTGGCAGCTGAATAAACCCCTTACATAGCTATAAGAGCAGGTTTTCTTTTCCTTTTTACTTGAAAGAAATGTATGCTTATCATCTCTCTCTCTCTTTCAATCTTATCTATCAGCTATTTCTATCTTTCTATCTACCTATCTGTCCATCTATCTGATCATCTATATATCTATTTTGAATAGATAATACCAGAAATTAAAAGTTATATAGTAAAAGTTTTCCCTCCCTTCTTTGTCCCTTTCTCCATCATCCTACTTCTCTATTCCCTGCACAGGTTAACACTCCTTTTAGTTTTTTTCATACCCTTTCAGAGTTTCTTATTGTACAAAAAAAATAAAAGTATATATTCTTATTCTCCTGGTTTTGTACATTTGGGTTATTTTTTTAATTTTTTTATTACTTGTGTTAACGTAAAAATATATCTTGAGGATCATCTCATTTACATACATCAAGCTCTTTCTCATTCTTTTAAAAAATTGTTCTCTGCTGTGTGGTATTCCATTCTATGCTTTGAACCAAGGTTTATGTAATGACCTCCCTATTGATGGCACTTGACTGGTTTCCATTTTGCCTTTTCAAAAAGTCTGGAATGAATAACCATGTGCATATTGTATGTCAAACAGGTATGAGCTAATCTGTAGGATAAACTCTCCATCATGATTTGCTGGGTTGAAAAGTATAGGCATTTGTAATTTTGATGTTTCCAAATTGCCCTCTGTAGAAATTGTGGTGCTTATGATCCCATCAGCAATTCATGAGAGGAAGACCGGTTTAAACTTCTTTGAAAGTTGTGAAGTTGTGATAGTATTTAAATAAAAGGGATGGGGTCAGAAAAGGAAGTGGGAGGTGGAGGCCCAACTGGGTTCCAAGAGCCCTGGTGGCTCTAGATAATACTACTAATAGCTAATATTTATGCAGTGCTTACCATGTGCCTGGTACTAAGTGCTTTACTTTGTCAACTCATTATTAGATTGGACATGGTTCTTTTTCATTTGATTTTCTTCTGCCTTAAAAAAAAATAAGTATTGAATATTTGCCAAGCACCAGACAGCAAGGTGTTGGTTGATGTGATTTTTATTGTCAGAAGTCCTGCCAAATGTTAACAGAAAGGGAAATTTGGGGGCAAGCTCTTATACACTTGGGCCAAGATTCCATGGAAAATACTAACAGGGTTTCAACTGTAATGTGATTGCAGATGCTGTGTAATGTCTCCCGAAGGATATTTGCCTTGGAAGCTGCACACAAGGCAAGGTGTGTAGTTGACTCACCTGTTTGCTGAGGTAGGAGCAAGTCCCAATAGCTACCTTTGCATGCACATGAGCTGATGGTCTGCTTTTTTTCATATCTCTTGGTTTAGTGCAGGGTTGGAGGAGGTAGGAGGGGAGGAGGCAGAATTTGATTGTGTTTATATGTGTGTATCGGTGTGTTGCAATACTAGACTAAGAAATAAAGCCAGTTCAATTACATATCAGATTTGGTCAATAGCTAGCATCTTAATTAGTATATTTAATCTACTACTGCAGAGGAACATTGAGAAGGCAAAAAAATAAATAAATAAACTAAATGAATATAAATGAAAAATATCTCCCAGACCTTCAGGCAAATATACTGTTGCTAAGCATCAAAAAAAAAACAACAACAACAACAAAAAACTATCAGATGCTATACTTAATTAACATTGAGAGCCCATTGTACCCATCACTCTCTGGTTTTGTTCTTTCTTCTGCCCTAGGCTATCTTCAAGATTGCACCAGATTGCTTTGTCCTTCACTCCTGCCATAGACTACCAAAGACAGTCCCTTCACCTCAACTAACCTGTCTTCCTGGGCCCTTATTCCATGTTATTTTATGGTACCAGGGGGATATTTGCCCTTTGTTTTGATGCTTACTTTTCCTTACATCACTCACCAGTGGACTAGAATACCAGTTGTTCCTCTTTCTTTCAGGATGGATTTGATAAAATGGAAGGGTCTTAGGGTGGAAGATAGTCTTAGGAGCAATATTAGAAGCTAGGGAAAGTATTTAGGGCAGAAGAACAGTCTTTTGGGGACATCAGTTCCATTTGGAAGTAGAAAAGCGGGGTATTTTTAGTAGGTAAAATAATTTAAGCTAATTAATTGAGGATTGTTTCCAAGTCAGATGGAGAGGATGGGCTTCGACTCTGGAAACCTGAATAAAATACTATCTCAGTCAAGGTCCAGTCAGGAAGGTGTAAACCACAGTAGTTATTTCAAACAGAGGAGACTTAACAGGGAATTGGATGTAGAAATCAGATATTGGAACAGCTCACTTAGCTTAGAATAAGCTGCCCCCTTTAGATAAGGCAAACATCCCTGCGACCATGAGATAGCCTGGGGATGATGCCCAGGAAGGTAAACTAGTTGAAATGAAGGGACTGTTTTTGAAAATCAATGGCAGGAGAGAAGGGCAAGGCTCTGGCACAACCAGGCCCTTTCCTCTTCTCAGGCTAGATTCTTCCCTAAAAAATCCCATTCGCACCATGGCTTCACTTAGGTAAGAACTCTTTCATGCTTCCAGTCCAGTCCTCTATCCTGAGCTCCAGACCCTTAATATACAACTGTAACTGCTTCATGGATACCTCAAAGGCAACCCTAATTTACACATCTGCAACTGAGCTCATCATGTCCCTGTAAAACCTGGTCTCCTTCCAGTGCTCTACAGGGATGGACATCACCATCCATCCAGTGGCTCAAACCAGAACTCTTGGAGTCTTCATGATCCCATCTCATACCTCCATCCATATTCAATCCATTACTAAGTCCTTTTGATTTTATCTTCTAAATGTCTCTTAAATCTGTCCTTTTCTCTGCATCTCCATCACTACCATCCTAGTCTAAGCTACCAACAACTCCTTTCTGAATTACTAAGCTTGCCTCCTAACTGGTCTATATGCACCAATTTTCACTCTCTTCCAGTTCACTTCCAATGATTCTTATGTGCTCTTTTCAAAGGCTTATCTCATGTTAATGTATCATTTTTGCAGGGATGCTTAATCTACCCTTCACATCACTTATCCCAGCAACAGTTTTACAGTTCTGTGTGTGATTCCTCAGTCACTGTCTGCCTTTACCTATAGACTGTCAGCTTTTTTTTAGCAATTAATTTTGTATATCATTAGCATTGTAAAAAATATGCACAAATAGAATCCAGCAGTGCACTTATAACTGTACTTGCAAAATACAGTGTGAAGTTTGTTCCAATAATTCCAAAATGGTTAAGACTAGACAATCTATTTAATATAATTCAGCAATTAAGTGGTCAAAGAAGAAAAGTTACATAATCTTGAGCATATATGTCAGATAGGGATTAGTAAAATCCAGCATACCTTCCTTGATTAAAAACAAGCTCTTAAAAATACTAATGGAAAGGTATATCATTAAAATATAACACATTCTTGCATATATATTTTTTGAATAATCATCTTATGTTATAATGAGGCCCTTACTTCCTCAAGGCAGAAGCCAAAAACACATTTTCTCAGTCTCTGCTGAATCTAGCGTGCATAGATTTCTCTAGTATCTAGTGGTCTGGATTTCTCCAACAGACACACATATAAGAGAGTATGATTTAGAATAATGTGATGAAAAAATATTGGGAAGAATTTGCTTATTTTTCAAGGATGGCAAGAGAGCTCTGTCTTTCTGGAATAGCAGTGTTTCCATGCCCATTTTTAGCAGAGGTATCAATCAAAATGCGAGGGTGGAGGTGTCACTGCTTGATGTGCTCAAATGACCAATTCTCCAGGCAACCAGGTCTCAAAGAGAGAAAGCATTTATTGCTAAGCGCAAAGCAGGAGATCAGATGGCCTACTGGCCTAAAAAACTGTCTCCCTAAACTGCAGTAACTCTGATAGTTTTAGAATATCAAAAGATGAACAGGTTTTAGGATAATGAGCACAATGGTTCCAGATGATGTAATTCGAGGTGATCTAATTATTGAGCAAGTACAGATTGATAGTGTCAGCTTTTGAGGGTAGGGGCCATGACTGTTTATTTTTCTTACATCTTCAGCCTTCATCATAGTATGCAGCACATAGTAGGCACTTGGCAAATATTTCCCACAATACCTGGCACAGGGCTTTGCACTTAGTAGGGGCCCAATAGATATTTATAAATACTAAATACTAGTAAAAAAAATTGACATTAAAATTTGAAAATGGATTCATAATTAGTTATCAACCTACCAAATGGACAAAAGCAGGTCTGTGAACCTCCATTTTCCATGGGATATAAAGGAGTATCTGTCAAGGTGTATAGTTGCAACCAACAAAGCTGAGTCTGAGTGATTAGGCAGAGAAGGAGTTTATTAAAAGGGTATAGAGAAGTCCACAAAATCATTGAGAGGCCTGAAGAACCAGGCTGGAGGCTAAACTTCCAGAAACATATCTACAACTATGCTGTAGAATTGGCCTGATGAGAAAGCCATGCTGCTGCCCTGATGAACGTGACACTGTAATTTCTTCTGCTGTAACTTCTGCACCAGGGATTAGACTTGTTGCCCCACCAGTGCATCTGATTGGCAGGGCCTGGGCCATGTGTCTGCATAGCCATTGCAAGGGAGATTGAGGAAGTGAGCTCTTTCCACACAGGATAGTGCTTAAATGATATCAGGCAGCACAATTGTGACCAATGTCCTCTACAAATGGACAGCCACGCAGTCCTCTCTTGCTCCTAGCTTGTAATTGTGCATCTGAATATTAGCATGTGCACAACAAGGATACTCATAGAGACAAATGAGAGCTTGACTCAGAGTATTCTAAACTCTTTTCCTCCTTTTGCAGCTGATTTTATATTTCACCATTAGATGCTTTAGTTTAACCATCTAGAAAATTAATGTAAAACTATCTACCAAATGCCGAGAATCAGCAATAAAAGTAACACATTTTGAGGTCTTTGGATGAAAAGCACTCCAAAGATGCACTGTATCATTATTTAAAATAGATGATTTCTAATGAAAATACTGAGTTCAAAGGGCTTGATGGCTTCTCAGGATGCAAAATGGGCAATACCTGGTGTATTAGCTTAATAAGCCAGTCCCAAAGTGTCTGCCTTACTCTTCTTCCCACTCCTCTGTGGGCATTAGGAGGCAGAAATATGCAGGAATGGTAACGAGCGTAATCAGTCTCAACCTACCGAGCTTATTATATTGGCTGCCTGCACCGTTGGAGTCTTCTGAAGCTAATCACGGCCCTTTTGCAAAGTTCACTGGGTTGGATTTTCTCATACATCCTCATCCCAGGTAGGTTGAGAGGTAGAGAAACTATTCCTGAGGCCCCTGATAGGACGACTTACCCATGTGTTACTCAGGGTGAGAGACATACACATAAAAAGCATAAATCTCTCTTTTTTCATTTTTTTAGCCATGGTATCTCAAATCTTTTCCAACAGGATAGTAACAGCAACTGATTTCCTCTTACAGCCGGCCTTTTCTTTTCTGTTTTTTTTTTTTTTAAGTGCAATAGCCCTAGCTTTCTTCTTCCCTAATGCTGCCCATCAGTGCTTTGTCCCTGCATCTTCTGCAAAGACCTGCTAACCCCAGCCTCTTAATCCCTCTTAACCTCCTGCGGCCTATCTCTTCTTTCGCGCCTTGCTCTGCACACTAGAAATAGCTTCATGGATCCTCATCCTTCTCCTTTACACTCCTTCCTTCCATTCACCTGTCAAGTCTCAGAGCTCCTGCCCATAGAAGTGGATTTCCAGGGATTTCTAAGATGAGGTCACGAAGCGTCTAGGTGTATCTACTTTTTCCTGTCTGCAGCACTCCCTTGTCATTTCCTCTTTCCCCTTTCCTCCCTCATTTGGAACAGACACGCTGCTCTCCCTGTAACAGACCATGTTTCTGCCAGCAAAGTGAATCACATAACACGGCCACCCATCGGTGCTTTAGGACTGAGGCAGCTTCTCTTGGCCTGTCCAGGAAGTGGGGCCCCCCGAGGGAAGAAACTCATCAGAGCCCTGCATCACGTTATACCAGCTGAGCTGAATTCCTTCTAGGAATAATTTAGACAGTACAACCAGTGTACCCATGTTTATCAGTTGCTAGATGCAGGAGCTCCAAATGGTTTTTAGGGCTTGATCTGGCTGCCACCAGCCAATTGGTGATTGAGTGCGAGAAGTGCAGGGACGGCACAAAAGCTTCCCCAAATGGCCACGTATTATAGCGGAGCAGCCATGGTCTGAGAGCAGGGAGAGCGAGTATTTATTAAAATGTCTTTTGTCAGCCAAATTTATTTTCTTCATACGATGTGATAGTTTTGCATCAGTGCATCTAAATGAAATAATTTGCTAAAGGTCAAATGCTATTCCCTCCAGCCAGCTTTCATTTACCTTCTAATTAATAACTAAATGTTCATACATACATTAGCCTAAGGCTCATGCATAAAATAATAACTCCCATTTACTGAACACCTATTATGTCCCAGGCATTTTGCATATATTATATCAAATTCCCACAATCCCAGAAGATAGGAATACTCCTTTAATAGAGGAGAGAAATGATGCCGAGAGATGGCTAAGTAACTTGCCCTTGGTCATGCAAATTGCCATCTGAAGCCAGATGCTCCCTGCAGTAAGCCTTCTGCCAGGGTTCGGTACGCTGTCCAGCTGTTACTGCTGAAGGGAGACATGAGAGGTCCATACAGAAGTCTGTCCTTCCGAGTAAAACACCTCCCCACTGGAGGAAGTTGTGTTATTCCTTACTTGCATTCTAAAGCTTACATTCCTTGATTGTTGCCATCGTGCTAAAGCTGGTAACTGGAGGTAGACACTGGGAAGCTTGGTGAGGGTAGGGGTGCAGGGGGCTCCCCAAAGGAGGAAAGATTTAGGATCTGGGTCCTTTGAGAAGTCTTTGACGCCACTGAACTTCTCTAAGAAAGGAAGTGTCTTAGTATGAAGCTTGGCTCATAATACTTCTCTGAGAGAATGATTCCTTGATGGGTCAATGAAAAATAGATCTTCTTCCATAGACTCGAGATCTGAGAAGCCATTCTCGTACTGGCCAACAGTAGCCCAGGAGTTCCAAGGAGGGAGGAGACCAAGGTTCTCGGGATTGGGGCCTTCCTGCTACACGGGACCCTCACACTGATAGGAGGGAGAGAAGGAGGTGCGTGCTTATTGGGGGGGGGAGCATAGAAGGCTACCAGATCAGGGTTCCTTTTCCTTAGATTTTGTTTGTTTGTTTGTTTCCCTTGTCAGTTGAGGGAGAGGTGGCAACTGAATGAGAACATGCTTTGAAGTGGCAAGCCTCACTTGGAGAGATTAGGTGATTTGGGGAAAACAGAGATTTGCAACCAAATGATGACTTCTAAATCAGGCATTAACAAGTTGACTTGAAGTTTAGTATCAGGCCATTACTTCCGGAGAGACACAAGTGGAATGGAAAAGAGAGTAAAATTTGTTTCTATAGTTTCTAGCCTCCCTCCTGTGTCCTATTTCTACGCGTCCTAGATTCTAAAGTAAATCAGCCATTATAAAAACCCACCTGCCTTTCTTTTCCTTCCACGTTGCTTTTTGTTTGTTTGTTTCCACATTGCTTTTGGTATTGAATTTATAAAACATCTGCCAAATCTCTTTTCATTCGCTTAATATTTAAAATTCTTTTTTATAATTCTCTTAATATTTTAAATTTGAACAAGCCAAATAAGCTTTGAAGCATTTATTGAGTAGTTATTTGATTATGTCAAATAAATTATTTAGGCCGTGAAATGATAACCAGAAGCTCCAGTTTCTCAGTGTTCTTCATTCCATTATGACTACAATTTTAGTGAATCTCTACCAAGTGGCAATTCCTTGCTCAGATTTCAAAGAGCCAGGATATTACCTATGGCATAGATGCCATAAAATCATTTTTCAAAAGTGGGACAAAAGCCACATGCATCAAAATACCTAGGACACTTGTTAAAATATAGTTTTACAGGCCAACTTTAGCCTTACCTAATTAGACTATCTGGGGGCTTGGATTCAGGAATCTCCATTTTTAGCAAGCTGCTTTGGTGATTCTGATGCAGATAGAGTTTTCGGGATCACTCACTTTGAGAAAAAAAGAAAAGCAAATTTAAAGCTCTGAATATAAGCCTTAAAATAGTAAGGAGAACATGGAAAGTGGTACTCAAATTAGAACAATCTAAAAAGAAATACAAAGTCAGAGTTAAGATTAAGTTCTGTGTCCCATTAGACTTTATTATCTATCACTACTTAAATGAAACTCTACTTTCCCCTTTTTTTCCTCCAAGTAAAACTTTCAGACTTTCAATTGCTCTTCGAGTGTTGAAAATCCCAATCCCCTGGTCTCTCCTCAGAAGCTGCTGGCAGCCTCTCTCATCTGCAGATTTTACTGGAAATCTTTAATGCTTTGACCTCCCTGTAATGTCTCATCATCAGGACAAGATTCAGCTAGTCACTCTTCTAAAAAAGGATGGCTTTGCTCATCTCATAAAAGTTCCAGATCCACTGCTTCCTGCGTTTCATCACTCTGAAACAGGAAAGAAAAAAGAAAAGAAAAGACTGGATGGCAGTTTGTATAAATTTAAGATTTTTCCCAGTAAGGAAAGTGTTCTTTTGGCAACCAAGTCACATCTTCCCTTCTACAACTGGCTCCTCCAGATGTGACAGAAGAATTATTTTTGCTTAGATGGATGATTCCTCTTCAACTAAATTAACAACTACACAAACCACAGCTGCTTTTCCTTCCTTCCACACTACTTTGGGTATTGAATTTGTAGAAATCAGCCAAACCTCTTTTCTTTCTCTTAATATTTTAAATTTGTACAAACCAAACAAGCTTTAAAGACTACACTGAGTAGTTACTTGACAACATCACATAAACACATTTAGGCACTTCAAGGGCAATATATTAAGTTGATCTGTAAAATAGTTATGTTTCTTTTATTTCATTTATTTTCACTTTTCAGTTCTTGATGAGGAAATTTGATAATGGTTTGGTTTCATCTTTAGCTCCTGCCTACTGGGAATGGAATTTCTAGAAATTATTATGGAGTGTCCTAAGAATAAAATTCATTTGACTATTTCATGGGTAGACTGCAGGGATGGGCTGGGTTTCATAATGAGATACTGCTTGTATTATATAGCCATTACAGATTAGGGTAATATATCCATTGACTGATGATTCATTCATTCATTCATTCATTCACCATTTCAATAATCATTTATTGAGGATCTGTCCTGTGTCTTGTAGTCTTTTAGATGATGGAACAGAAAGATATAGCTGAAATTGGCCTTCCCTTAACTTAACACACAGTTAAGTGAGGGATAAATGCGAGACAATATAGCAGTACAGGTATGTGTACAGTTCGCTTATATAGATGCTGGTTCCTAGTGTCCTAGACAATTCATAAGGGAACAATTCCCAAGCGAATGCCAGGGTTTGGGCCCACCTTCATAATACCTCTACAGCCACTTTGAGTCAAGTCCTAAAGTGTTCTTTTCCTCAGCCCAGGAATGCCAACATCTGTCTCTGATCTTGACCATTCTCTGACTCTGGGTTATTTTTGTGACTTTTCTGTACTCTTTGAAGTGATTCTCCCTTATCCCCTTTAACAGCTTCAATCTCTTAGATCATTTGGAAAGCATGTGGTATGTCTTGAGAGGGTTGCTCCCAAAGGCTGTTGAGTTGTCATAATTTTAGCAATGTTGTTTCCAATGAAAAGGGGACACAGGGCCATATTGGGGATTAACGTGGGTCTCAAACAGTGGTGGTGAACCCAGCGTTCATTCACTGCATGGCCAAAAAGAATTCATAGACATATCTACCCAAATCAAAATAGGCAGTCCTACTTCCAAATAAGCCCTCTTGTGTTCTAGACAGAAGAGTCCAGTGAATGGAGCAGCTGAGAATTGTGATGTTCTAGTTCAATATTACAGATCATTTACATTCAAGTTGGGGCTTCCCCGCTATGGCCTGATGACTAAGACTGTGGGCTTGGAAGCCAGGATATCTGTGTTCAAATCTGGCTCCCTCTTTACTCCATTAATGATGTTAGCCAAATTATTTCATCTTTGGAACTTCATTTTCTTTATCTATAAAATGAGAAAAATCATTGGGCCTACCTTTGTGGGAAATCCCAAGGATTAATAGAATAATCACTTGGAACATTGTACATACTCAATACATACAAACTATTATGCTTATTTGTTGTTCACGAGCTTCTCATGTTCTATTTCTCCCGATTGCACCATTCTGGAGACATATGGGCATGTCGTATTGGTTAAACTTGAAGCATCCATCCAGCGCATATGTTTATGAGATTTGGAGTCCCTCTGCTCATAAGACTAGCATTTATTTACCCATGGGGCAGCTGTGAAAATAGGCACTGGCCCGTGTGCCTGAGGCCTAGAAAAGTTCAGGGAGGTGGGGGGAACATCATAGAGATCAGAGAGTGAGATAACATTTTCTGTTGAATTTGGCTTCATAGAAATCTACATTTGGTGGTAAGGAGAAAGAGGACAGTTGTTGCTTTGGTCATTACAATCAGATGCTTCAGTTGTTTCCATGTCTTCTCATTCCCAGACCTCCATATGGCAACATGGAATCACTGATAAATGTAGATAGCAGCCCATGCATTGTTTAGAGTCCATATGGAGTTTTCTGGAACCCTAAGGACATTTTCTTAATTGTTTAATTTTTTGAACAGGTAATATATTCACATGGTTCAAACACTGAAAAACACAAACAGCCACAGAGTGCAAACTCTCCTCCCACTTCCATCCTCCTTCCTCCTAAGTTCTCATCTCCCCCCAAGTAGGTAAAGATTATTACACATTTCAGGTTTAATGCAATGGTAGCATACTAGCAGGACTGGCTTCAAGGGCACGTGACCTGCACGTCACACAGGGCCACGTGTTCAGAAGCCTCCCACCTTTGGTTTAATGCTCACTTATATATCTGCTTAGAAATTCTTAATAATTTTTGAACTCCACATTTTCATTTTCACTGGACCCTGCAAAGCATATTGCCGGTCCTACACAACAGACACTGTTCATCACCTTGCTTTTTCACTTAACTATGTATCTTAAAGATCTTTTCATATTTATACATAAAGAGCTTCCTTCTCCTTTTATATATAGCTGCCTAGTAGCCTATCCTTGAGGATTTAAAAACTGTGTCCATGGCCATTTTAGGAGGTCCTTTTGGGATTCCTGTCCCACTTCTCCAGCCCTTTTGATGTTTCCAGATTTGGGGGGTGCAGGCGGGAGGGATGGGGAGAGATTTGAGAGAAGCACCAAAACCACTCTTCCCAGCTGACTCCCTCATTCCCCCTACATTGGTTTCAGAACCCCTCATAACAGCTCTCATTTCTTTCCTAGCTTAATGACTGTAATGTCCCGAGTACTCATAGTTCTCTCCCTACTCTCCCCACCCTGATTCACCCTCTAATTCCCTGATATTGAAATGCTTAACAAGGAATCATCTGGCTGAGCACTCACAGCAGACTGATTCTGTGTTTGCCTCGATCTAGGTAAAAATACTTTGGCCTGAAGGACTTAGTGACCACCAAAGACCCACTTTTTTTTTGAGCAGTTTTATTCACACACCATGCAATCCATCCAACGTGTACAATCAATGGCTCTCAGTATAATCACAGAGTTGCGCTTTCATCACCACAATCAATTTTAGAACATTTTCATTGATCCAAGAAGAAAAATGCATACCCCATCCACCCCCCATTATCAACATCTAGCATTTGTCTGGTACCTTTGTTCCAATCAATGGAAGAATATTATACTATTACTGTTTAACTACTGTCCGTAGTTTGCATTAGGTGTATTTTCTCCCACATATCACCCCATTCTTCACAACTTGTAATAGTAACATACATTTGTTCAAATTCATGGAAGAACATTCTTATATTTGTACTATTAGCCACTTTCGTCACCTACAACAGGGTTTACTATGTTATGCAGCCCCATGTTTCATCCTCTAGCTTTCCTTCTAGTGACGTACATGACCCCAAACTTTTCTTTCAAGCACAATCACACACATGATACAGCACTGTTAAACTCACAATAATGTGTAAACATCACCTCTATCCATTTCTAAACATTTACAGTCAACCTTATTAAAAATTCTGCACAAACTAAGCATCAGCTTCTTATTCTCCACCCTCATTCCATCTTCTGGTAACTAATATTTAGATATTGACTCCATGAGTTTGCTCATTGTATTTAGTTCATGTTAGTTAGATCATATAATATTTGACCTTTTGTGTCTGGCTTATTTCACTCAACATAATGTCCTCATGGTTCCTCAGGACTTCATTTCTTCTTACAGCTGAATAATATTCCATTGTATGTATACACACTTTTTTTATCCATTCATCACTTGATGGACACTTGGGTTGTTTCTATCTTTTGGCATTTGTTAGCAATGCTGCTATGAATAGCATTCAGTCCCTGCTTTTAGTTCTTCTGGGTATATATCGAGCAGAAGGATTGCGAGATCATAGGGCAACTCTATATTTAGCTTTCTGAGAAGCCACCAGACTGTCTTCCCCATTGGTGGTACCATTTTACATTCCCACCAGCAGTGAATAAGTGTTCCTATTTCTCCACATCCTCTCCAACACTTGTAGTTTTCTGTTTGTTTAATAGGGGCTATTCTAGTAGGTGTGAAATTATATCTCATTGTGGTTTTGATTTGCATTTCCTTAGCAACTAAAGTAAAGATGAGCATCTTTTCATGTGCTTTTTAGCCAATTGCATTTCCTCTTTGGAAAAGTATCTATTCATGCCTTTTGAACACTTTTAAATTGGGTTGTTTGTCCTTTATTGTTGAGTTGTAAGTTGTGAGATTTCTTTGTATATTCTGGATAACAAACCCTTATCAGATATGTGGTTTCCAATATTTTCTCCCATTGAGTAGGCTGTCTTTTCACCTTTTTGACAAAATCCTTTGAAGTGCAAAATTCTTCAGTTTTGAGACAGTCCCATTTATATATATTTTTTCTATTGTTGCTTATGCTTTGGGTGTAAGGTCCAAGAAACCTCTGCCTACCATAAGATCTTGAAGATGTTTCCCTTTATTTTCTTCCAGGAGTTTTATGGTCCTGACTCTTATGTTTAGGTCTTTGATCTCATTTTGAGTTAACTTTTGTATAAAGTGTAGATAGGGGTCTTTCATTCTTTTGGCTAAGGATATCCAGTTTTGGCTATAGATATCCAATTCTCCTAGCACCATTTATGAAGAGACTGTTCTGTTTCAGTGAGTGGACTTGGCAGCCTTGTTAAAGGTCAATTGAGGGGGTGCCAAGGGTAGTTCAGTGGTAGAATTCTCGCCTGCTCTGCAGAAGACCTGGGTTCGATTCATGGCCCATGTACTTCCCAAATGGACAAACAAAGAAACCAACAAAAACAAACAAATAAACAAAAAACTCAACAAATCGTGCTGCACCAATGTGTTACTCACATGGAAAAAGAATGAAATGTGACCCTGACATACAGCACACACACACACACACACACATACACACACACACACACACAAAGAGAGAGAGAGAAAAGATCAATTGTCTATATATATGCAGGTCTACTTCTGAACTCTCAGTTCTGTTCCACTGATCAATATGTCTATCTATATATATGCAGGTCTACTTCTGAACTCTCAGTTCTGTTCCACTGATCAATATGTCTATCTTTATGCCAGTACCATGCTGTTTTTACCACTGTAGCTTTATAATACACTTTAAAATCATGAACTGTGAGTACTCCACTTTGTTTTTCTTTTTCAAGAGCTTTTTGGCTATTTTGAGGCCTTTTACTCTTCTGAATAAATTGGATAATTGGCTTTTCCAGTTTTGCAAAGTAAGCTGTTGGAATTTAGATTGGCATTGCATTGATTCTGTAAATTAGTTTGGGTATAATTGACATCTTAGTGACATTTAGTCTTCCAGTCCATGAACACGAAATGTCCTTCTACTTATTTAGGTCTTCTTTGATTTATATTAGCAATACTTTATAGTGTTTTGAATGCAGGTACTTTATATCCTTGGTTAAATTTATTCCTAGATATTTAATTTTTTTAGATATTATTGTACATGGAATTTTTTCTTAATTTCCTCCTCTGATTGCTCATTACTAGTATATAGAAACACTACTGATTTTTGCCACTTTGTAACCCAATTTGCTGAACTCATTTAATAGGTCTAGTAGCTTTGTTGTAGATTTTTGGGGGACTTTCTAAATATAAGATCATGTCATCTGCAAATAGCAAAAATTTTTTCTTCTTTTCATATTTGAATGCCTTTTACTTCTTTTTCTTGCCTAATTGCTCTGGCTAGAATTTCTAGTACAATGTTGAATAACAGTGGTGACAGTGGACATCCTTGTCTGGTTCCAGATCTTGGGGGTACAGTTTTCAGTCTTTCACCATTGAATATAATGTTAGCTGTGGGTTTTCTATATATGCCCTTTATCATGTTGAGGAAGCTTCCTTCTATTCTTATCTTTCAAAGTGTTTTTATCAAGAAAGGATGCTGGGTTTTGTCAAATGTCTTTTCTCTGTCAATTGATATGGTCATTGTTTTTTCTCTTTTGATTAATGTGGTATATTACATTCATTGATTTTCTTGTGTTCCCTTATATAACTGCAATAAACTGACTTGATCATGGTGTATGATCATTTAAAGTACTGTTGGATTCAATTTGTAGGTATTCTGTTGATTGCATCTATACTCATTAGAGAAATTGGTCTGTAATTTTCTTTTTTGTAGTATCTTTATCTGGCTTTGATATTGGGGTGATTTTAGCTTTATAGAATGAGTTATGTAGTGTCCTCTTCAAATTTTTGGAAGAGTTTGAGCAAGATTGCTGTTAATTCTTCTTGGAATGAATAGTGGAATTCACCTGTGAAGCCATTTAGTCAAGGACTCTTCTTTTTTGCTCTTCATGCACCATACAGTCTGTGCCAGTTTGAAACTGTTGTATACCCTAGAAAAGTCATGTTCTTTAATCCTCATTCAAAAATTTTTGGGTGAGATCTTTTTAAATTTTTCATGGAGATGTGACCCCCCCGCAATTGTGGGTGGGATCTTTTCAATAAATGGTTTCCATGGATATGTGTCTCTACCCATTCAAGGTGGGTGGCTTGATGGAGTCCTTTAAGAGGAAATCATTTAGGAAAAAGCTTCAGAGCCCACACAACCAGAGGAGACCTTTGGAGATGTAGAAAGAAAATGCCCCCAGGGAAGTCATTTGAAAGGAAAAACTGGGAGAGAAAGCTAGCTGACATTGCCATGTGCCTTCCCAGTAGATAGAAAAATCCTGAAAATTATCAGCCGTTTCTTGAGTCAGGTATCTTTTCCTGGATATCTTAGTTTGAACATTTTTTATGGCTTTAGAGCTATAAACTTACAACTTAATAAATTCCCTTTATAAAAGCCAACCCATTTCTGGTATATTGTATTCTGGCAGCATTAACAAAGTAAAACACGGCCCATCCAAAGTATTCAATCATTGGCTCACAATCTCATCATATAGTTGTGTATTCATCACTGTGATCATTTTTAGGAAATTTGCATCACTCCAGAAAAAGAAATAAAGAGAAAAAAAAGAAAACACCGTATATCCCATACTCCTTGCCCCTCCCTCTCGTTGACCACTAGTATTACAATTTACCCAATTTTCTTTTTTTTTTTTTTGCCTCTTGGGAGGTTTTGATGGCTGGTTCAATCTCTTTATCTGTGATTGGGTTGTTGAAGTCTTCTATTTCTTCTAGAGTCGGTGTAGGTTTTTTGTGTACTTCTAGGAAATTGTCTGGTTTGTTGCTATATAGTTCATACTATCCTCTTAGGCTCTTTTTTATTTCTTTGGAGTCAGTAGTAATATTCTCCTCATTTATGCTTTTATTTATATATTCTCTCTGTTTTCCTTTTTCAGTTTAGCTAAGGGCTTATCAATTTTATTGATGTTGAAGCAACTTTTGGTGTTGTTGATTCTTTTTGTTGTTCTCAATTAGGTCTTTGATTTTAAAAATCAATTAGGTCTTTGATTTTAGCTCTTTTTTCCTTCTTAGTGTAGGCATTTAGGGTTGTAAATTTCCCTCTCAGAACTGCCTCTACTGCATCCCATAAGTTGTGATCTGTTGTGTTCTCATTTTCGTTTGTCTCAAGATATTTACGGATTTCTCTTGCAATTTCTTCTTTAACCCGCTGATTGTTTGAATGTGTTGTTTAACCTCCATATTTGTAAATTTTCCAGTTCTCTGCCCGTTATTCTTTTCTCTCTCTCTCTCTCTCTGTATGTGTGTGCTGTATAGTGGGGGTCACATTTCATTCTTTTTCTATGTGATATTTTATTGTTGCAGCATCATTTGTTGAATTTTTTTTTTTGAGAAGTGCAAGGGTGGGAATCAAACCCAGGTCTCCTGCATGACAGGAGAGAATCCCCTCTCTGACTGTTATTTATTTCCAGTTTCATTCCATTATGATCAGAGAAAGTGTTTTGTATAATTTCCATCTTTTAAAATTTATCAAGACCTATTTTGTGACCCAACATGTGGTCTATACTTGAGAATGATCCTTGAGCACTTGAAAAGACTGTATTTCTTCTCAAGAAAGGGGCAGAGAACCACTTTTGAACTCCCCCTTTTATCCCTTCTTCATTTCTATGAATCATCATTTCTGGTTAATTATATGGTCAAGGCTCAACAATTTGGTTGCTTTTGAGAAGATGGGATAGACCCTCTCTCCTAAGGAATCTCCAGAGTTAGAGGGTGCCAGAATCGTGTTCTGAAATCCACCACTCATTTTGAAACAGCCAATAGCTGTAGCTCCATCCCACATCCACATCCCAAAGCTTTTCTGAGAGTTAGAGACGATTCCTCACTCCTCCGGGGAACAGTCCCACGCGTGAGTAAGTACACTGGCCTGTAGCAGCTTTGACCAGCTGTCCCTTTGGAACCAACAGAGCACAAAGTCCACATTTCCCTGAGCACCTACTGCCTGGGGCCTTGTACATGAGTGCATGTCCTGTCTGTGCCCCCCCACCTTTGGCTTTTGGGTTTGAAGACAATGGTGTAGGATCTTTGATCCAGACTTATTTGTCCCAATAGAAGCAGTTACTAAGATGACAGCCCTCTTTCCAAGCCAAGTGAGATGTTGGCAGGTGAAGGCATGTGGCTGCCATCAGGTCTTGACCTGTTGAAGAGCTGGCCCATGCCCCTGGTGGCATTGCTTTCATGCAAGGCGGGCTCACAGAAGTGAAGGTGCTGCAGAGTGGAGCGTGGAGGAGGAGAGGGCCCACAGCCTTGCCATGTGACCATCTCTGTTCCTAACTAGCAAAAGAAACCACAAACCACCCAATGGCTTACCTCCCTTTGTTTCAATCAAGCCATGCCTTCAGCACCTGAGAGGAAGATTAACTAAATACTAAAAGTGTACTCCCAGAGTCCATTTCCACTGCCAGGGAAAGCTTCCAGAGTAACCTGGGACCCCACTGGGAGAAAACAAGGCTACAATTCCAATTAAACACTATATTGAGTACTTTGGTCTCAGTATGCTCTATTTGTTTGGTTTGTTTGAATATTTGATAAGAGAAGTGCTGGGGTGGCAAAAAGTTAATTAAAGTAAGAAAGAGCATTCTTAAGAGAGAAAGGGGAAAATGTGCTAAGAAGCCATAGACGACTTCTCCCCACACCTGCTAGCAATTAATTAATCACTAATCCATCCATTATTTCCTACTTAGGAATCTCTCTGTCCCCAGGACAAAAAAAAAAAAGGTTATTATTTTTTGACTGTCAAATTAAAACACATTGAAAGACAATCTCTAAAATGGGTTTGGCCAATGCTAATCAGGTTAGGAGTTGCTAAAGTGTGGTCTTGAGGCTTTTTGGATTTGGAGAAATCTTTTCTCATCAAAATGCTGAGCCTTTAAACCCCATTTTCCTCAGTTCACCAGGTGCTCCTCTGCATTCCGGGTTATCAGTGGTAAGAACAGTGGACAGGGTAAGAACAATAGCCTCGTCTGTGTTCAAGCCTTGAGGCGCTGAGCTGTGGGGAGAGGGGTGCAGATTTTCTTGGGCTGCTGCTTGGAATATCGTTATTTACTTTGATATCATTTTAAAATTTTGGTATCATTCACATACCCTACCGCACACCCTGGATTATACTTGACTCTCCGCAATTAACTCAGAAAAATGCTGTGCCTTTCTTGGGCGGAGTCGGGATGATGGAGTTCTACGAATAAAGTCTGCCCCTCCGTCCAGAGCCGAAGCCAAGCGGCTTGTCCATCTCCGAGCCGGTGCTGTGCCCAGCTGCTTCTCCCCGATTTCCTATTCCCTGCTTGCCCTCTCCACTTTAGCAGTAGAGAAACAACCCAAGGATTTACAACGGTGTCGTTGCGAGACAGGTCTGCGCTGATTGAGTCCCTTATCTGTGTCCTCCCTGATGACAGCGACCCCCTCCCCCGCTCCCAGGTATCAATCAGTGCACCACTGGGTGAGCCGGGCGCTGTCAGGGATGCATCCGAGTGTCATCTTTATCTGGAACTGCCACCTGCCCTTCAGGGCTCGAAGAGTCTTTTTGCTGCACCCTCAGGAAAGGAGGTACATAAACCGCCCAACCGAGTCTGCCACAGATTGGGATGATTCCATGTTTTTGGAATGTGTCTGATTGGTATTAGAACAAATTTGGGGACTATCATTTCTGAAAGGCAGCACAGGGGACATTTGTTTGCATCAGTCTCCAAATTCCTGTTGGTGGGGGTGGCAACAAGTCTCATCTGGGAATTGCCTCCCCCGGCCCCCACTCCCACCCAATGCAGTAGGAAATCCTTATATTCCTTCAGCAGGGGCTGCAGTCACAGAGAGAACGTTGAGCTCTAAGGCAGATGCTTTAGGAGAGGCAAGTGAAGGACATACAACAGAGAGGAGACATAAAGACACCAAATGGAGGCAGGAAGAAATGGAGAGGGGCTGCAGTCCCCTAAGTCTCCACGGGCAATAAAAGCACAGGAGCTGGGGAGATAAATGCAAAATACAACATACATCTAAGCCCGGTTTTTGAATTGGCCCCAAATGCAGTGACATTTTCTTTTTGGGCTGCTTTGAAAAGGGAGGAGAGGAGAAAACGTAGACTCTGACATTAAAGATGGATGGCGCTTAGTCCGATTGAACACTTTTGAAAGTTTCCCCAGTGCTGAGAAGGCTGAGGGCAAGTCTCTGCAGTGTGCTTCTGGGAGAGGCGAGCTTGCTTTCTTGAGCTCGGAGCAAGCTGCATAATGAAATGGCAGCTTTCAGCTTTGGTCTATGGCAGGGAGGCTTAATACTTAACATCTTAGGGGCTGGGGGTGTGCTGGGGTTTGCTGATCTACTTCAGGTTGGCGTTTGAAACGGGTTCCACCAGGCCTCTGGGTGGCGAGAGGGAGGGTGCAGGGGTTGGGGCCGAAGTTCTGCTTTCTGGTCTCCCACAGAAGGCACCGAGGAGAGGCATCCTCACAGGCAGAGCCCCGACCATGTGGCCCAGCCCATCTGTCCTAGGCCTGGCCATGCATCTGACTTTAAGAGCCGCCGATCCGGCTGGCTGGCCCCCAGCGAGTGAATGGCACCTTGAAGGAGCAGAAATCCCATTAAGAAGGGACTATTGACCCATCTGTCTATGTGCTGTTGACTTTCTGCTCACCCTCCATTTGTGGGCTGTGCTTTTTAAATGCAGGGGTGGTAATTGGAGAAGAGAGATTAGAAAGAGGAATAAGGCGATGACCCCTATAACCCTGAGGAACAAGGACTTGAAGTCTGCTTGACCTATAATGTCCTTTTGGTCAACACAAAACGGAACCTCTCTGTTCCCATCACTCCAGAACTTGTTGGCCTGGAGCATATGCAAACACAGTGTGTTTTACTCATCCTAGTCATTCCACAGTCTCTAGCATAGCTCCACTGGCGTCTATTAGGTTCTTTGTCTATATTTTAAAAGGTTAAACCTAGGTGCCAATAGGGACCTCCACAGGGAAACCCACGCACCCAGCATGGAAAGCTAGTTACGCGCCCAGCTTAAAAACAGACTCAGCCGGCTTGAATTCCATACATAGGGCCAGACGGCACTGGTCAGAGCTGGCACCTGCTGGGCAGAAAGGATTTCATGGAGCAAGCAGGTCGGATCTGCTTCTGCTGGCCTTGGTTGCCACTGTGGCCCCCTTTTTGATTAGAATAGCTGAATTAACTTCCACCGCCTTTGGGCTCTGCTCCCATCAGGCAACACAAATTGAAATAGTGGGGTGGCAGGCGGTGGCAGTGGGGGCTGTGTTGGGGAGGGGACCACAGGGACCTTCCATCTTGTTAATGTAACACTTCCTTATGCGAGAGGAGCTGAGAACAGCCTGTAATGAATTTCTCCTCTGGTAATCATTCACCGGTGCCTTGTGACCTGTGGGTTTTTGCTGTGCTGCACATTTCCAGACTTTCACAGCGACTTGTCAGCACCTAGTAAAAATGAATTGGACACGACCCATCTCTTCGTGCGATGCCCTCCCCAACTGCCTTTCGTCTCTGCTGGGAGGAGGAGTAGGTGGGCCACCTGGAACGGCAGCCGAGGACTCTGGGGCTGCTCCCCACCCAGGTCGCAGGTGGAGTCAGGCAGACATGCCAAGTCTGTGGGCACTTCTGTTACACTGAACCATGCTCTCGGGGCCAAACGGCCCTAAAGTGGTCCTTGCATTTTGCACCTGTTGTTTTTTCCTGCACAATCAGTTGTGCAAGCAGCCTTTGCATCAAGCAGGCCTGGATGCAAACAGTGGTATAGTCAGGCATCTGGGCACCCCGTGGGTTCTTCCCAACCCTGGTATAAAGATCTAGTGATGGCAGGGGACATGGGAATCATCTGAGTCATACACACAAGTCACCATCTGCAACTGAATTTCTAGCCACGTGGTCAGTCATAAGAAGGGGTTTATAGCCAGCTTTTACTGCATTTGTGGATCACGATGATTAAACAACAGATGGGAACCCAACCAAGATTCTAATCCCTACCTCTTCACTGATGGGGTGAGTGAAGGCTCAGAAAGTCACTTGGTGGCTTCTGTCTATGGTTGAAATTATAATTAGGGCAGGCTCCCCATCCTGATTTTTTGTGACTGCCTTGAACACTCACTCTTATCAGACCACTCGTTCCTATTAGAGCACAAGCACTGATTTTTGGTTTGGATACTATGGTCCCTGAATCCAGGGTAAGTTCCAGAAGGCCCATGGCGAAAAGAAAGCCCCTCAACTAGAGTTTCCAGGTAAAATACAGGATGTCCAGTTAAATTTGGATTTCGGCTAAACAACGAATAATTTTTTGGGTTCAAATATGTCCCACGTATTGCATTGCACATTTTGATTTATTGACTCTGGCAGCCCTGCCATTGTTCCAAAAGTATTTTAACCTGGATATTATATTTGACCTAAATTGTGTTTAAACAGAAACTAATAATTCCTGTCTCCACATTGGAACTTATGGGCATAATTCCTCAGTTCAGATTCTAAGAATCTTCCTTCACATTTTCTACTATAGTGAAACCCAAGTAGAAATAAATTTAACTGTGAAAAATGGGTAGCTTGATGCCTGTCCAAAAAGGGAATCTATACAGATCATTCATTCATATTCATTTAGTCATTCAACAAACATTGATTGTGCACACACAGAAGGTGCCAGTCATGAGTCAGGGCTCCCAATACAAATGTGAACAGGACACTCCTCCCCAACCCCCAACTTTGCTCTGGCCGGATTTCCCTTGGCCTGGGCGTCTCTGCACATGCAGGCCCTTCTGTCTGTCCGGGTCTTCCTAGTCCTTCCCACTCACCCTACTCGCTCTCAGATTTCAGCTCACATGGGGTGTGATTTTCAGGGGAGTCTTTAGACTAGGTCGGGCCCCTGTGTACACACTCATAGCTCTCTGCCCTTTAAAGCTCTTGCCACGATTGTGATGATAGATCTGTGCGATTCTATCAGACTGGTGTCTCCCTCTCTAGATTGGAAGCTCCCTGAACACATGGATCATTTTGCCTGTCACAGTCTCCCAGCACCAAGCAAGGCACATAGGACTCACGTGATATAAATGTTGATGATAGGGATGAGTGTATGCATAAAACCTGCCCTCAAAAGCTAGCGGGTAAAAGATAAGTATGGTAATGTCTAAGAAAAGAGATAGGAATGAAGGGGTCTGGGAAAAAGAGCAATTCTGCAGTAGGATAGCTGGGATTCGAGGCAGCTCCACAAAGCAACCAGGCCCAAAGATGCTAAGCCCCGCCTCTGGGCAGGAGAACCCAGGGGAACCGAGGGGAGGGCGGAGCTTCCGAGCTTGGCCTCAGTGGGTTGTACAACAGACTCGGACAACCCAACTGAACCACGCATGGGTGAGGGTGTCGGAACAGGGGGAGCCCAGATTTAATTTAGCCCCAACCCCCACCCTCCTGATGGAGATGCCTAGATGTTTCTCGAGCTCTCCAAGGTCACAGAGCTAGAAGCAGAACCCAGGCCTCCCAGACTCTTAGGCCGGAGCTCTCCCTCCTCTGCAGTACCCCGAGTTCAAGGGGAGAGGAGCGCGGGGGGGTTAAAAACCCACTTCCCAAAGGTTTCTCTGAATTCCCCACATGCTCTCCGGGTATGGAAAGGTGAATGCTCGAGGAGAGGTGAGCGGAGGGGGTGAGGGGAGAAAACGGAACATGCTCTCCGGGTATGGAAAGGTGAATGCGCAAGGAGAGGTGAGCGGAGGGGGTGAGGGGAGAAAACGGAGAGCAAAGAAGGCACATCCGGAAGGGGCCCCCTGCCGCCGGCCCCGGAGAGCCGAGCCGACGCCGTCAGGGCGGGGAGGCCGCAGGCTGGGCCGAGCCTCGGGGCCGCCGGCGGGGCGGGCGCTCGGGAAGGCCGCGCTGCGGTTCCCGGCGGGGGCAGCCGAGGGCGTGAGGATGAAGATTTATGAGCGGAGCCGCGCTCCAATCCGCCGCAGTGTGGCCCGGCAGCCAGCTCCCGCTAGGCCTGGGGAGCTGTCCAGGCTGCAGCCTGCGTCTCACAGACAGAGCTGAACCGCTTTTTCGCTTTTTGGGAGAGGTTCGCGTCGGGGGTCCGGGACGGTGCACGCCCGACGCCAGCCGCCCAGGTCTGCTGTCTGGGTGAGGGGTTTGGAGAGGGACCCAGAACTGGAGCAATTGAAACGCCGCCCCCCCCGGGGCTTTCCCCTCCACGGCCATGGGCTTTCCGTCTAGCTGCTTCCCTGGGCCTGGCCAGCCCTCAGGCCAGGGCTTTGCATCCCCCGGGGGTCCTGCTGGGGCTGGGCCTCTGCCGGGAGCGGGACTCTGCAGGGGTGATGCCGCAGCGGTGCAGAGTAGGGAAAGAACCACGGAGGCCAGGTGTGCGCATTTCCTTGACCGTCAGGCCTTTCTCTTACAGCACTCGTAAGACAGGCGGTGACAGGAACTGCGCCAACATACAGTTGTCCTTCGGAGTCTTCTGGCTGGAAGGGAGAGGAAACAGGTGTCCTTCTCTGGACAAGCTACAGAAACAGCTTGGCTCATGGCTGGCTCAAGAGGTCTCTGGCTCTGGTCTCAAGAGAGAAATTGGAAGGCACGTCCTTCCTCCAGGAGCCTCCTGCAGGGTCACTGAGAAAGCTAAGGAAGGAGGAGGGCCAGCCTTCGGTGGGGGTGGGCCATGCCAGGGAGGCACGGCAATTCTGAGAGACAGGGATTGGGGGGCAGGTCCTGCCTTTGCCTCCTCTTTGGCCAGTTATTAACCTTCTTAGGACCCTTAGGTCCTTCCATTTTACTAGTGGGAAGTAAAATGCCAGCATTGTAGTTACTATGAGGCCCTTGGTGGATGACAGGGTAGCCCTGCGGACCCACAGCACATTGCATTTCCTATTTGACCACCACCGCTTCCCATCACGGTACCCCATCTGTGCACCCTACCCCCTAGGGGAAGCATTTTTCCCAGGAGGTTTGGTTAGCTCAGCCCTCAACCGGAGCCTGAAGCCTGTGAGAACTGGAATAGAATTGTCTTTTAACTTCTTCAGGGACCCCCCCACCCCCAGCACCACCACCAACGTTGCAGGGGCAGAGGCAGCCCAGAATCCAGATGGGTCCTGTTTCCCTAAGTGATGGTCCTGTTCCAACTTCATTTTGTTGCCTGCCTGCCTCCCCTGAGGATTGTATAAACATTTTCAGAAGGATGCAGATAAAAGAAAAGAAAAGATCTATGTAAACACTAGATGGCTAGGGACCAGGAGATATTATTAGTTTATTAGAGCTTTAAAAATACCCAAAAGCTCAATTAAAGGAAAGAAGAAATTTGCTTTCATTTTAACCTCCATTACTGTTGCTCAGGTCAGTAATACAATAGAGTGGGGCAGCTCATGAGACACATGAGATCATAAAGACTGCAGAGAGCTAAGTTGCAGAGATCTGGAGTGACCTTACTGGCCAGAGAGGAATGGAGGGGGCGCTGCCTTTCTGTAAATGAATGGAAACAGATTAGAAACCAAACTCCTCACCTGGACCCGAAGGCCAGGGGTGAGCTGGTCCTCACCTGGATGCAAAGGCCAACCTTCTCCCAAGCACTCTTCCCATTTTGAGCCCCGGTTGCAATGCCCTGTGCTCCTGGGAACACATCAGATGCTTTCTGGCAGCAGGATCTTTATTTGCTGCTCCTTCAGTTTGAAGAGCTTTTCCCTTTAGCCGATTCCTCCTTACTCTTCAGGTCTTAGCTGAAATATCACCTTCTCCAAGAATCCTTCCCCAATCACCCATTTAGAAGGAATGACCCTTGTAATTCTCTAACACTGTTTATTGCCTTCACAGCACTTTATTATAAATAGTCCTTATTTTATGTGTTTGTCTATTTGTTTTCTGTCTCTCCCACTGGAATGTAAGTTCTAAGAGTTTACAAAATCAGGGAGTGCACAAAAGTATTTGAAAAAAAAATGATCAAACCAAATTTTCTTTTAGGGGTGAACAGAACATCAAGATGGGGGTAAAGTTGGCTTATTTTGTAGCTTTGAATTTCCCATGGGGCTGGGGATTGTGGGGCACACAATAATGCCTCACACAATAATGCCTGTCCCTCCTCCTTGCCTGGGAATTTGTTATCCTAAAAGTTTAGTTGGTCTCCTTTAGCGTTCACTGACTGAAAATCGGCTTGTTTTGAATCCAATCACTAACAGGTGGAAGGCACTCGGAGCACTCTGTGAAGCCATGCTACTTTTCATTTCTCTTTGACCAGTGATTCTTAACCTTGAAAAGGCATCAGAATCCCCTGGGAGGGCTTGTTAGACCATGGATCACTGGGCCCCATCCCCGGAATTTCGATTCAGTAGATTGGAAGCTGTCATGGTCAGATTCATGTGTCAATTTGGCCAAGTGGTGGTACCTGTTTGTCTGGTTGGGCAAGTGCTGGCCTGTGTGTTGCAATGAGGACATTTCATAGAATTAAATCATGATCACATCAGCTGCATCCACAGCTGATTCCATTTGTAATCAGCCAAGGGGCGTGTCTTCTGCAATGAGTGATGCTTAATCTAATCACTTGGAAGCCTTTTAAGGAGGATTCCGAAGACACATGCTCTCTTCCTGCTTCGGCTGGTGAGCCTCTCCTGTGGAGTTCGTTCAGACCCTCCATTGAAATCGTCGGCTTCACAGCCTGCCCTGCAGATTTTGGACTCTGCATTCCCATGGTCACATGAGACACTTTTATAAATTTTATATTTGCAAGTGTTCCCTGTTGATTCTGTTTCTCTAGAGAACCCTAACTAATACAGGAGCTGGGTCCAAGAATTAACATTTCTGACGAGCTACTCTAATGCTGCGGGTCGAGGGGGCCGCACTTTGAGAAGCACTGTCATAGACCTTGAAATCACCAGAGATGTTGACAGTCAAGTGTTTGGACAGGAAGGAAGCAGCAAAGAATCTAAAGTTCAGGGGACTGACAATGTCTAGGGAGGGGGAGTGTTTGTAGGGCCCACAGGATCCAAAATCTCCCAGGGAGACTCTGAATTAGAGTAGCCCACCTGGCCAGGTAGCCCACCCCCACCCCTATAACGTCTTCATTTTATAAAAAACTAATTGACCTGCTAATTCCCCACAAATGCATTGAGAAACACTGTCGAGAGAGTGACCAACCATCTTGGTGCACCCAGGATTGAGGGATTTCCCAGGAGGTGGGGCTTGCAGTGCTAACCTCAGGAAAGTCTTGGGCAAACTGGAAGGATTTGGTCACTCTAGTCCCAAGTCTCTTTGTCTCCAATGGAGAAAATGCAGAAAGGTATCTCCGGTATAATAATGTTTATTTAAATAGTAGTCTTAAAAAGGCTTTATACAAATCATATAAACACAGTTTGACATTGTTGTTTATTTTTTACATTGAAGAATCACAGTAAAAGCTCTCAAGTTCCTGTGATCTGGCTCAGCCAGCGAATGGTTGAATACCTTTAACTGTAAACCCTGGAAGAGTTAACCTTCTGTGTAAGAGCCTAAGTTTTCCCCTCATTTTCTTGTCATTCATGCTCATCCCTTTGCCCCTTGTCCCTGTCAACTCCCCATCCCCACCGAAGACAGAAAGCAGCCCTGTGGTTCTTTGTCACCACCTGGTCTGGGAGAGCCTGGAGGTAATGTGTCATTCAGTACAAGGCAAGAAGGAGATCAATACTGTGAGTTGGGTTTCCCAAAGGGAAATTTGCAAGGAGAAGGGTCGGCTAGCCTACCTGCAGATACAGATAACCGGAGCACCCAGGTGTTCCCTGGCCAAGTTAGGACCAGACACAGCTGTCTGTCTTTCTGTCTTACAAGAGACCAGCCTCCAGTCTTGGTGAGGTATCTACATGCAGCCCTGTGTGGCCTGCTTCTGTCCAGCACTCAGGGCCCACTCAGGAACTCAAATCTGCCAATGGTGAATACGGACAAGGGAGTTTTAAGGAAATGCAGGCTGAATTGTACTTAACTTAGAGGTGAACTTCAGGCCTGGCACAGGGCTGGTCTTTGGAGAATTGTGAAATGGCCCACTGGGCATAAGAGGGGCAGGACACCTGGAGAAGGCGTTCTGACTTTCCTTCTTCTGTAGGAGACTCCTGGAAATCCCTAGGACTTGCCAGCTTCCTAAACACTGAGCTGCAATGGAAGGGTGAAGAGGAGGGTGGGCTCATCAAAATCTTGCTGCTTCTGCGCGCTCCACTAAAGGGGGCCTAAAGCTAAGCACTGGGGCTTGACAGCTCTATTTTTCACCTTTAACTACCACTGTGCCAACGAGTGCCGAGATCAGCAGTACACTCAGGCCTTAGGTCAAAGTCACAACACCACTGAGTCCCACGTGACCAGTCACATACACAGTAGATACAGAGAACTCAAAGGCGAGGCAAAGACACACATACATATGAATAAATAGCTGTCGATATGAACTCTCCCTTTCTGCATACAGAACACTGTGACATTACCATTTGAACTACAATTCCATAAGTTAACATTTAAAGGGACCAGCCAGTCCCACTCACCTTTCCCCTTTCACCTGGAGTATGAGACAAATAAAATTGTAGGTGACCATAGCAGCAAAAATGGCCTGACAGTTTTACCACTGATACACGATAGGCTGGGCTTAGTGATTGGGTTTCAAATGTGTTTGCAGCACACAGGCAATCTTTATGCGTTAATACAAAATCAAGATTTGGATCTTGATGCGGACAATCTAACCTTCACACAGTTTCATTCTACTCCTGATGCCTCCTTTTGGAGAGCAGGTGAGAGTCCTCTAGGACTATGGCTACTGATCGGCAGCAGAGCTTGTTCCACTGGTAAGTTCAGCAGAGAGGTGGGGGAGGCGCGACAGGAGCCACTGGCGGTAGGGAAGGAGGAATGCCTTAACTTGTGTGAAATTCACTGATTTCTCCATAGAGGGAAAAATACATTTTTCTTCATTTTCAAGGCACTTAATGAAAAACACATAAATTGGTGTGTGTGTGTGTGTATGTGTGTATGAACCTAAGTCTCTCTATGACTGAAGCAGCGTGGTTAGCATTTTTGTCCACAAAGCTTGCAGACTTCTGGTAGGAATCAGCTTGCGTATGACTTAGCTCTGACTCTCCAGAAAGGCTGAGGTGGTAGGTGTAACCCAAAGGAGGAACCAGTGTTTACTAGCCTATCCAGCGTGACCAATTCCACAAGATGTCTCTCCCTGCCGTCTGCTCAGCCTGTGCCATCACACGAACCACAGAGTTTGGGTTTCTCTTCCTTATCTCCTGCTCTCCCTTCCATCCAGGGGTCACAAGTTACATCTCACTGATGGAGAAAACATACCAATCGCCATACTTTTCCTACCCCACTTCTGACAATATCAAACAATGCTACTGTGTGTGTGTGTGTGTGTGTGTGTGTGTGTGTGTGTGTGTGAAGAACAAGAGGAAGGGAAAAGAAAAGGCAAAACCACTACCAGAGGCCCCACAAGGAAAGCTCCAGGGCACACAGTCTAGATTTAATGAACGGCTCCTATTCACAAAGCACTTTAAGTCTCATCCGCCTCTAACGTGGAGCTGCTCCTATGGATTCTGATGTGTGAAGTTTCCCTTCTGGTTTGTTTTGAATCGCATATAAGAAAGAGCTGTTTATGCTGATCCTAAAATGGTAATTTTCCCCTGGATAAAAAAAGTTAAAGGCAACAACATCCTACTTAAATGCTAGGACTGGAAACGGCAGCTTGTAGGGTTGGCTGGCAGAACCTACACCACAGCAAATCCCTCAAGTCACAACGCGGCTGGAGAATGGGATAAGCTGGACGGCGTTTTTGTGGTTTATTTCTAAAGAGGGAAAGGCTGAAAAGACCCTTCGCTTTTCAAACGTTGATTAGAAAGAGAAAGCAGAGAACAATGATCAACGCTCTGGTTCTGTCACTGATAAGGTCATTCTCCTCTTCTGCCTCTTTGAGTTGCTCACAGAACAAAGAAATAAAAATAACAAGAAGAGAAACTCACAAACAAAACAGAACTGTGATCCCAAAGAGATGAGCTCCTGTCTTTGTCCCAGCAGAGAATGCGGCCCCGTTCCTGCAATGACTCAGCCACCGCGGTCCTTGGTGGGTAGTAGCCAGCCCCTGTGTGGGCTCCACATCTCTCCATCCTCGACTCGCCTGTCTGTCTTGTCCACACCTTCGGTATTCTGGATCGGTTTGATCGAGATTATGGCATTCAGTTCCCAAAGGAAAAAAAACATGTAATCTTCACCAGCTCTTCTTGCTGGAATGAAACGTCAGATGTGATTCGGGTGCAATCCGTCATGCCTCCGAGCAGCACTTCTGGTGGTTCATCTTGACCTTGTGCTTGAGGCCGTCGTAGAGCTCGAAGTTGTAGTTCTCCAGCGTCGTGCAGCTGCGGGAGCTTAGCCCCGAGTAGGAGCATGTGCAGTAGAGCAGGAGCCCTGCACACGTGGCCCCCAGGAGGACACCAAGCGAGCTCATGGCGATGATGGTGATGAGGATGGGATCTAGGGTGTAGAGCCAGCTCTTTTCTTTGTCGGCTGATGGGACACCAGACCCTGAGGTTGGGGAAGAAGAGTTGCTCCAGTCCACCTCATAGTCATCTATGATACAAAACACATGAGATTGCAGATGCTGCTTCTTTTAGGGCAAAGCTGCTGCTTGGGTTTCCCTGCCCAGTTCTAAGGGTCTTCAGAGCCCAGAGGGAAGGAGCAGGAATTCTGGAACTAGACTGCCTGGCTCCAAATCCCAGCCCTGCCACTTTGGGCAAGTTATTTAACCTCCCTTTACCTCACTTCCTTCAAGTGTGGATACTGGGAAAAATCCACCTCATTTAATTCATATTCAAGGAATTAATATTTGTATAGTGCTTGGAATCTGTTCTAGGCACCATTCTTTCTTTGCCTCCTCATCTGTTACTTCCAACTAAGTTCAAAGGACAGGCTGGGACTAGTTTCACACAGCAGGTTTTCTACATCAGGATTTCGGCCACACGAGCATCTGGTCAACCTACTAGGTTTCACTTGACATACATCTCATCTTACATTTCTACTACATAGCCAAGCCGAGGTCATACCCATGGCTCATTTATTTGGGTCTCTTAAGAGTATACATTTTTTAAATAGATGGGGAAAATGAGGTTTAAAGACATAGGTGCCCGGGTGGCTCATTCAGGGTCACAGAGTTAGCAAGCAGTTAAACCAGGATTAGGGCCGAGGTGTTCTGCATCCTTCTACCACACCATGGGGTTTCTGCTGCTTGATCTCTTGCAGCTTTTCTGTGTAGGTCAGTTATACAGTTTTGCCCATAAAAGGAGTGTTGGACTGGGTTTTGCAGAGAGAGTCTGCATTCAGTTAGCAAGGTGCTGTTTGGGTTAGTCACTGCAGTTTCTATAACTACACTTGAAGTTTTGATTAAGGTCAGGCTAAAAGCAGCTGCTGTACAAACTGCTCTTCTTAAATACATCAATCTTTGTCTAAAGCTGTTCTTACATGGAACCTTGGTGTCGAATCTCTTGGAGAACAATTCTGGCTCTCAGAGAAGTCTAGGGAGACTTGGGTTGCTCTGAGTCCAGGGAAGAAATTGCATCTACACCTTTGCTCAGTGGCCCTCCAGTCAGCACTCATGCGTCACCCTCTTGAAGTCCATGCATTTGAAGTGGGAAAACAGAGCTTGAAATAAATATGAAAAGATGAGATGGGCAGTGTAGAAAAGAAACGTAAATCCTGCAACAAGCCCCAGTTTGGAATCTTGGGGAGTGTGAGGAAGCCAGGGAATGAGACACCTAGCAGGCCTGGTCAACAGCATTCATGTCTACCCTCATTCATTTAGACCCTTCTGGGAGGAGGTCAAGGGTTCAAGCAGTGACACTGACAGGAGAGCTCACCTTTCACTCCTAAAAGATTTATCCGTATTTGAAGACAATCAGTGTAGAACATGGCCCAAAGTGGGGAATATGTTTCAGATTAGGCAGAGGGAACTCGATAAACTTACTAAATCTCTAAATTTGCCCTTGACAGAGCAATTTATGGGTTCTTTCTTCATTTTTTCCACTAGTATTTCTGATTGCTAGTTCTAAATTCTGGCCCTCTAAAACCCTGAACATTATTTTTGTTGATGTCTTTAAAATCAACTTGAATTTCATGATTATCTGTGAAATCACAGCAATACTCACCATCAATTTCATCTTCATAACTCTCTCTCCCTTCAATTTCTGGGATGTCCACTATAATAAAAGAAAACAAACAAACTGAATTATACTGAATCCTATCACATGGTTAAAAGGCAGAGAAGCCTGGGGCCGGCTCCCAGTATGATGAGCAGTTGGAGAATCACCCTCAGCCTCTAGAATGTTTTGTATATAACTTATCAGACCCTTGCCACAGTAAGTAACCTGTCTTTACTTCCAACAGTAATCAAATGAACAGAAACAAGACAGGCCAAGTCTTCTGTGCCAAGTAAATCCTGGCACTTGTGTCATTATAATGACTGTCATTCATTATCAATATAGACCTGGGTTTTATCTCAGGCACCTTCTGCGGCAGTTTATACCCATCTTCATCGCCATTTCCGTGATGTTCATTAAGCGTTGCACATTGCACCTCCTCCTATGCATGCATTTAAGTGGACACAAAGTACAAAGGATATTTCTCTTCTGGGTTTTAAATACACGCATGGTAATTTAAAGAAGTCACAGTTCATCATGATATGTTTTAATGTAGGAGTTTAACTGGAAAGAATGTCACAATGCCTGTCCACCTCCACATGTCTGTGCTAGTATCTCTTGCCTTTTCCCCAGTCTGTCTTTCCTATTTGCTTTCTTCATGATTTAGAATAGATCAAACATGGGCATCCAATCTGACTAGCCCAGGCTTGAATAAAGCTAAGTTAATTTACTCGGAGTTTTTTTCCAGTATTATCACTTTCTCTTCTTTTTTTTTTATAATCATTTTTTTGGGTGGCAGGACAGGTTGCTCTGTTCACTATCCTGTCCATTCTATAGAAATCAGAGCCAGTGGAGAATGACCTCTTTAAAAGGTAAACTATTTTAAAAAGAGAATGAGATGCAGTGAAGAACAGGGTCTTAGTTCTTCCTCTCTCACAAGCTAATTATGATTGCCTAGACATTCAGTTCAAAATGGCCCCAGTGAGTCTAAGTGGCCCTTTAGCAGTTTTGTTCTACTTAAAGGCAGGTAAACAACCTCAAGTTCAGCACTATAAATTGAAATCCACATGTCAAAGCCTAAAACAAAACCCTAAAACCAAGAGGAAAAAAGACCTTCAGACCAGCTGGAACTTCTCCCTCATCAGCAGATCTCAGGGACACTGTGCTTGACTATGACCTAAACTGAGGGTGGACTCATTGCTTCCAGCCTTGAGATGCAGTCTTGTCCTGGAGGCAGCGATTTTAATCATGTTAGAAGTCTTCCTCATTGCTGGCCAAAGCTCTAGAGCACATTCTCACCCCCTTGGTCTCTAGTAAAGATGCGCAAGAGGAGTTGCCAAGACCCAACTTGGAAGGACCTTGGCCCTGCCCACCACACACCATGTGGCACCGATCCTCCATAGATCCAGTCTGTTCCTGGCATGTCTACAGCACAGCAACTGGCACCTGCAGGGCACGCCAGCTTCCCCCCTCGATTCTCACTCTCTGCATTATTCTCCAGGCCCCTATAAAACAGGCTGTTTCCTTGGAATAAAGATATGAGCATGAATCAACAAGACACAGGTGGTGTCTGTCATAGGGATCAAATCAATCCTGTGAAAGTCAACCCAGAGCTTTTTTTTTAATACCTTGTAAAAAATGAACACAGAAGAAAAACATCGCATTTCCAATAATTAATTATTTTGATGGGATGCTCATATGTCTTAACACCTTCATGGTTCAAAGAGGCAGAACATTGGATAAGAATATGTGAATCAGCATAGGATGAGAACTGCGGGGCTCCTGCCAGTGACTTTTGGGCCAAATCCTATTCTTGCTTTTAGGGATTCTGTCCCTGCCAAGGATGTGATGAATTCTTGGAGGCTAGAATACCATCCATCCTGCTCCATCTTATTTCCTCAGCGAAGAATTCTTAGGACACTATTGATCACTGGCTGGAAAGGGTGAATGTGGCATTGCTCTTGTAGGAAGGGTAAAAGGATGGTCCTGAATATGAGAACATCTTGTCCCAGGAGATCACAGCTTCCTGTCTCTGGGGCTTCTGCTGCATCAGAGGATTAGATAATATGACTCTCAAAAACTCATCCAGTTTTAAGGTTCTATGAAATCAGTTGCCTAATGTGGCTGAGATATCTGCACCTGGAGAATCCAAGGCTACTTAAGGTGAAGAACAACACTTTAGATTTAGAGGCTTGACTTGGCTTTTTGTATAATAGCTGTTCCCAGGGGTTTGGGTGAGTGGGTTGGGGTCAAAAGAAGGATAAGTTAATCAACATTTTCAAAAGCACATCTGTTCACCAAACCTTAAAGAAAGAATGGCACGCTGGGGAAAACCCAAATAAAGGGAACATTTGTACAAAAAGCAATTTACGTTGATAGCAATTTTCCTTAGTCCCCTTGCTGATATTCCCGATATCTGATTAAGAGCTTTCTTTCTCAAAAGCCTCTTTGCCCTTCATAGACCACTTTCCTTCTCTGTGGAGCTTGGGAGTAAACCTCAGCCTGTTCCCTTAGGATGCTGGCATGGAGGAGTATGGTTTTCCTTTAGGTCCCTGTAGTTCTAGCAAAGAAAAGGCAAGAGTGGAGGATGGTAACTGCTGGAAGGGGAGAAAGGTATTGGCTCTTCCTGTGGGATAGGAGGAAGAAGTAGTGAGCTAGGAGATCAAGGCAAGAAGTAGGGGCAGAACTTCCCTGGGAATTGGAAATGGCTCCCAGAAGATGGCAGGCCCAGATGAGGGAAATGAGGACAGAGAGCAGGAGAATTTGGAGGCCATGGACTTGGAATTTCGTTTTTCATATTTTTTTCTAAATGGGAAAAAACTTGAAGACCTTCCAGAACTTTTTTAGTGGGTGGGTGTGTCTGAGATTGTGAGATGGGCGAGGAAGGGTGCAATGGGCCATGCCTCTAGGAGAACACAAATAAGAATGGATCTTACCACCCACATGATGTACACTTTCAACCTTTGTGCTCACATGGCCCTGGGTGGATTCAATCTCAGGCCAGCCTGACTCCAAAGCCTGAATTCTGACTCTCAGCACTACACTATGACTAGTGGAGGCACCTAAATCTGGCCTCGAGTTCTTCTTCTGTGGGGGGCATTGCAACTACCACTGTATCATTACTAAACCCTTCCCCCACAACAGAAAAAAGGGTCTAACTTGTCTTGGCTAGGTACACGTTCTCTGGCTGTTTGCTGTATCCCTGGCTCAGAGGCACAAGCCTCTTATGAATGTGAAGATATGGTGATTTCTGACTTGAGACTTAGGTCTTCACATTTTCCCTTGGTAGGTCTTACCCAGAGAGAGATAAAGGGTTGCTTTACATTGGTCTTAAAAGGACAGTCTTCACTAACTGACTCATCAACCACCGCCACTTTGTAAGAGGGCTTACTAGGTGTCCAGGAGCCATACTAAAGGCTCTGGGAAATAAAGACGCCTTGACCCAGGTCTGTACCATCAAGGCCCTTCAGTGTGATTGGTAGCAAAGACTCATTCATGCCAAAACAGCATGGGAAAGCGAAGTCTTTGTGGATGAGACTCAAAAACCTGCTGGAGTCTATGGAAAGGACTGGGCAAATCCCTTCAACTGGGCTGTTGAAGGAAAGGAAAATTTGGGAAGCCTCAGGATTGGGGCTGCTGCAAAGTGGGGGTTGGGGGTGTCCTAACTCCTTCATCTGTTCACTTGATAGAACTGGTTTCAAACAAAGCAACTGACTTGCTTTTAACCCAAACACTGTTCTCTTGGGTTTTTGCTTGTATTCATTTTTATCAGACCCATCAAGGAATTCAAAGTGATTGCCTTGCAGTGTCACAAATCTTCCATCCTTTTATTCCCTCCATGCAAGACAGGTCTCCACCCCTCTCTCCCTTTCACCAGCTGCTGCTACCAGCATAGTAAGAGGAAAAAGTGAACTAACAAGGAAATACAAGGTTGATTAACAGAGTTTGAGTAATCAAGTGTGGGTAGAGTAACCACTACTTAAAAAAAAAAAATCGAACCACCCAATTCAGCAAAACCTGGTCATTATCATCTTGGGATGGAAGTCTCCAGACTGCAAAGCCCTGCTGTTTCCCCAGGCATCCCTGTTCCCTTGGCATCATCCAGAGGTGGGTTAGGTATGTGGTGAAGAGTGATTCAAAGTCTCACCCATCTTCTATTGTCCTGATATTTCAGGGAGGGATCCATAGTGACTAGTTATTAAAACATTCACCAGACTGTTCCAGGAACTCCCTCTGCCCCGGAAAAATCAAATATTCTCTAGTTTCCCTGGAAGTAAATTAAAGCACTACAGCACAAGTGGTGAACAGTCATACCCAGTCACAAAGCAAACGTACTCTAATGAAAGATGTTTCTCCCCCAGGGGTCTGGAACACTGCCTGGTGTTGTCAGACCACACATGCAATGCAGGGGCCACGCCTCCACGACACTTCCAACCTGCAGCTGGAAAATTCCCCACAGGGTGGGCTTGAGGTCTCAAACAAGAATACTCTCTCTTTCACAACTCTTCTCGTTCTCTCTGTCTCTCTATCGCACACAACACACTTTATCTTTCTTCTCTCCCTCATTTCCTTCCTTCTTTTCTCTTCAATTAAGGTTCCTTGGGGTTAGCTTTCTTTCATTGGTTTACATTTCTACGGTTTCTTACCCCAAAATTGCACCCTGCCCTTTCACCACTCCTGCTGGGCTGCAGCCTGCTCTGAGTGTATTAGCCTTGACAGTGTTCTGTTTACTTTCTGCTTTGCAAAGAGAAGCTCATAAGATTGCTGGGAGGGCAGGGAGGCGCCCCAAACCACTGCCTGCTTTCGGGTGAATGACTCACTACAGCCAGCCCTCGGATTACTTGCATGCGGGCCATCTCAATAGAACTGACCTGCGCTGTTGTTTTTTGAAGAGTCCCTTCCATGCCAGCTCTGAGCACCGGGTTAAGAGGCTGGGTTGAAGCTGATGATGGGTTTGCCATCTAGAATGTGTGGCACAGATTCCTGAAGAACCGTTCAGCATCAGCCTCACTGGAAAGGGGAGCGGTACAGGGAGCACTGGACTGGGAGCAGGGGATCCAATTTCTCATCTGGGATCTGCTACCCACCCTAGTACGAAAAGCCTGGACAAGTCATCCAATTTCTCTGAGTCTCTGTGTGTTTTTGTGGGAAATAACCTCTGAGGTTCTTCCCTGTTCCAAAATTCTATGGTCCGAATGGGAAGAAAATGAGAGAGGTGCAAGGACGTTTCTGATGAGGGCTATCGAAGAGGGCTGCCGGGGCAGGGAGGACAAGGTGACTTCTAAACCAAAGGGCTCCACTGTCCTCCACAGCTCACTGCCCCATTCTTCACCCCAGGCCCATCATGTTCTGGAAGCAGTCATCCTTCTTAAGGTGTGCATGGAAAGAGAAGATCACGAGGGCAGGTAAAGGGGTGGCACGAGGTTCCATATTTTCAATACATGCCAGTTTTACTTAGGAATCAATCTGCTAACAGGTAATCCAGGAACTGATGAAAAGGCTAAACTGTGTCCTAAATTACAAGCCTCCACCTTAACTGAGGTTGGGCTGAAAAAACCTTGTGAAAAACTAGTCTTAACATGTCCACTTAACCCACCCAAGTTCAACAAGCCTTCAAAGCAAGGACCCAAGAGCCTCTTACATGTGTGAAATCATTCTTTTTCCAGGTACCAGGCATCATCACTTCTATTTTAAAGATGAAGAAATTGAGAAAGGGGGTAGAAAAATGCAATAAGTCATTGAACAAATCATCAGTAGAATTGAGAATAAACCACAGATTTTCAGCACCTTGTTTGGGGCGTGTGATTTATTTGGGATAAGTTTTTGGCCACTTAGAGCCTTTGTTAAATGTCATTCCAAGTTCCTGAAACCTCTCAGTTAGCTAAATCATTAGATTATTCAGCTGGGAGTAGCCTTCAGAAAATTCTCACAGCCATTTTGTTTTATCACAACAGAAAAGACAACACTGAAACCAAAATCAATGAGAACTACTGAACGGCTAAGGAGAAAGTTCTCAGCCTTTCAAAATGTTTCATTTGGTCCAACGTTTAGGATTGGCCGAAGTCCCCTCTCTCCACCAAAACACACACTTAATTTCCCTAATTCAGTTTGTTCATCCTCAGTTGCAGTAAGGAGCCAAGAGTTCAGATGTTGATCTAATCTTTGCCAAATTTCCTCTTTTAGAAATTTGGGCTACTTGAGAGCCATTCATCCCTTGCTGGGTTTGGCTTGCATTTAGAAACACCACCAGAAGAAGAAACTTTATCATGGTCTTTTATATCTTGGGCTACAGCCATATCTATGCAAGGTTATGGAAAAACAAATTTGGGGAGTTTTTCAAGTGGTTTCAAGCTGAAAAAGGAAAGGGGCTTGGTTGGAGATTATTGAAAGAGTTTGATCTTGAATTTAGCCATTATATTCTATTATCTCTAGTTGGATAGCTAGAAGGAAAGACTAAAAGTGATTGGAAATCTGACTGCAAAGAAGAAAGCTGTGAAATGACCTAATAATACTTCCAAATGCAGAGGCCGACAAGCAGCTGAGGCCAGAATGGCTCCACTGAGTCCCAACAGTGGCGTGAAAATAAGAAAAATGCAGCCAGAGAAATGTTTAGCTATAAAGATAGACTTCATGATTGGAAAAATCCAGCAGCACTGATGGAGGAAAATCTTGGAATCTTGCTTTTACTTTAGGTCTTTGAAAAATCAGAGACATTCTCTATCACTATAGATAGATATGTCAGTTTAAAAATGGCCTCTTTACACTTTTGTTGGTTATGTTTTCTTAGGGTATTAAGGAAAAACAGAAAATTTCAGGGAAAAAGTTGTGGAGGTTGAATTGGGTCCCTCCAAAAGATATATTCAGGTCCTAAATGCCTGTACCTGTGAACATGACTGTATTTGGAAATAGGATCTTTGCAGTTATGATGAGGCCATACTCGATTAGAGTCAATCCAATGACTGTTGGCCTCCTAAGAGGAGAAGACAAAGAAAGACATACACGAGAACACCATGTGATAATGGAGGCAGTGATTGGAGTGATGCATCTACAAGCCTGGCAACCACCAGAAGCTAGGAGAGAAGTATGGAACAGACTCTCCCTCCGAGTCCCCAGAAGAAACCAGCCCTGCTGACACCTTCATTTCAGAGTTCTAGCCTCCAGAACAGAATATATTTCTGTTGTCTTCAGCCACCCGGTTCGTGGTTCTTTGTTACGCAGCCCAACCAAACCAATACACTCTGTATTTTTATTTATTTCCATGAAGATGTTAGGATACAAGTTTTATTTCTGTACATTTCATGGAGTTTTTTCAGTGGTCTTTGACATGTGTCCCCTCCAGCAGTCCAATATTCAAGAAGAAGCATTCAAAATAGAAATACCGCTCAGCTAGAATGGTTTGGAGCAACGTGGGTCAAGTAAGAGCACAGAATCAAAGAAACAAAACTACATCCACTTACAATGTGGAAAATGAAGTTTTCTTAAAGACTGCCCTCCATATTTTTGTAGGTCTTTGAAAAAAATCTCTTTGTACATGCTATCTCACCAAGAGAATTGCCTAAACTCAAAAGCCAGGCTCTTCTTTGGGACACAAGTATGAATGAGTGAAATGTGATAAGGTTTTAGGGGGGGCAGAAAGGTACCTCTCTCTGCCCATTCAAAAGGTGATTTCCCCTGCAGATTACTAGTGACTAAGGACTAAAATTGTGCTATAACATAATAATTTCTCTGGCTTTAGTTTTGGAGCAAGTGACCAATTAAGTCTGCTCAGAAATTTAAGCCTTTGTGAAGGAGGCTAACCCAGGCTTTTCTAAGAGATGGTTTTGGTGTGTGTGTGTGTGGGGGGGGGGGGTGTAAGGAAAGAGTAAGGATGGTGAGGGAAGAGGAAAAGAAAAACCACAAAGAGAGGTGGAAGGTGGAGAAAAGGGAGGTTGGAAGTTGAAGACAAACTTCTCTTGGCAGAGGAGAGAAGACAATGTCCTCTTTGGGGACAGAGGTGGCCAGAAGTTATGTTGGCGTGTGATCCCAGGGCTTCCCATGAACACTATTACTGAGCACACACTTGGCCTGTGGTTGGCTGAGGCTAATGAGGCACCTCTGGGGCTCCCCTGACACACCCATGCTGGCCTCATCCAGGTGCTAATGACTGTCTTCACACTCTCAGTAATAGCTGCCCCAGAGGAACAATGGATCAGCTCACACCTTGTCCTCATGCAGTAAGGAAACACAAAGGGACAAACTGATTCTGTAACAGACTATACTAAAATAAAGCCTAACTAAGCAGCAGGCCAGCTGAGAATAGGACGTTGGTCAAGGCCATCTCTTGAACAAAACTTTCTCTGCACTCCCATCATTAATAGAGCAACTAACAAGCTGCAGAGAATTCTAGTCCAGGCATCCTGTTAATGAGTTCTGTTGCCTGAGAAAGAAAGAAACTGCTATTGTTGAAAGCCAAGATATGTTATACTATCATTCCAGTTCTGGATCAGCGCCTTTGCTTTTGGGAATGTTAGTTAATGGTATTAAAAGAGTTCAATTTTGCCCAATTACACACAGAAGACAGAATAGGCTTTTTTTTTTTTTTCTTGTGTTGAAGTATCTCTAGTCTCTCCAGACTACACACTCATGCTGCTTCCCCCTCCCCCCCAAGCTATCCAGAGTTATATACTCAAGTTTCAAGCCCAAGAGTCAACAGCCCTGGATTTTTGGCAGGTTAGAGAAAGCCCTAGAAGGCACATATGTGGCCATGGACACTAGCCATTATGCTCAGCATCATATTGTTATGACCTTTTATTCTTAGTGCACAATAGAGATCAGGAAAGCACTGATGTTTCTGATGAACAGGGCCGTTGGCTTCTCTTCCACCCTTCACTCTTTGCTGGAACCATCTGGGGCTAGTAGCTTTGCCTATACATATAAACATCCCACTAGAAAACAACTTTGCTGCCTGGCACCTTTCCTCAGGGGACAGCAGCCCTGAAGCTCCTCCCGGACGCCTCCTTTTGGCTTGGAAGGCCTGCTCCTCTCAGGGTCGGTGTGGGGCCTGCGGCACTAGGCCCCAAGGATTTGAGACTTTCTCTTGGCCTGTGGGTTGACCTGTAGCTGCTAGAATATTTGAGTCTGCAGCACAGTATTGTGCACTGACCTTAAAGGATGTTTTTCACATGAATTTTTTAGTAGAAAACATAAATAAATAACAGCGAGGCACAGCACAGTCACTCTTTGAAGAAACCGAGTGGAACTCATTAATCATGGAAAACAGGACTCTGCCTACTGAACCCAGGGAGAGGATGAACCACCGTGCCACAGCTGCCACTGCTCTGGTGAGCTGCCACGTAGAGCCAGGCCCATTGTAACCACAAATTGGCAGTGCTGGGAGAAAAAAATACCATGTCCTGGAAAAACACTCCCTGCGGTTGAAGTTCCCTTCAGTTAAAACCACCCCAAAACCTTTCCTTGCAAGCATCACACCCATTTAAGAGAAAGAGAAATAGGGAGGGAGATGATGTGGTTTTTGCAAAAGTTGCAGGGAACATAATCCAGGATATCCACTAGTCTCTTACCCTCCCAAATGGGGATAGGTTCATTTTAAAAAGTAAGCCTTAGCCATTTGCAGCATCTACTAAAATAAACAGGTATGCCATTTGACCCAGGAATTTTCTCTTAGGGGAACATGTGCACAGAAGCAAATTCAAGTGGATTGCAGTAGTGCTTATAATAGTAAAAAAAAAAACAAAAACTGGACTTAACCTGCTCACTAATATGCTCACTAATAGGGGAACGGTTCATAAACTAAGGTACATCAACATAAGAAGGAATGCCATGCAACAGCTAAAAAGGAATGGGTAAATGTGACTGTATTACTGAAGTATCTTCAAGAAGTTATCAAATGAAGAGAAAAGCAAATTGTTCAACAATGAGAGCAAACACTGAGATATCATTTATGCAAACCAAACACCAACCAAACCAAATCAACATAGTTCTAGATGAACAAATTGTTTGCAAAACAAAGAAAAAGGCCTGGAAATGTATATTTCAAATCATCTCCCAGGGTTACCTCTGGGGAGGAGAATGGAACTGGTCAAGAATAAAGTGGACTCTTGCTGTTTCTTTATTTGTACTTTTAAAGGATATAATCTTGCATTACTTGTAAGTTGAAAAAAAGAAACCCAAGCAATTGCTGTTCTACAATTTCTCACAACTTCCTTCTATATCAATACTCACTATGGAAATGGCCCTCCAAGGAAAGCTATTTCCCCACCTAGCACCCAGGTCTGCCTCCAGCACCCCTGCTACTGACCCTTCAAGCGACCTTTTCTACTTCTTCAGTCAATGCCACTGAAACTTGGCCTCTTCTTCTGGCTCTCAGAGGTCAGTGGCAGCAAAGACCATGATTACTGTGCTCACAAGAGACAGGGACGTTTCTGGGTCTCCTGCCCACTGGGGCAAGAGCGGCTTCGGTGGGTTGCCCTGAAGCACCCAGAGTCTCCATTGTTCCATTCCATTGCCAAATGAGGTTTAGTTCTTTGGCAATTTTCCCAAATCTTATATATCTTCAGTGCTCAGGTCTAGGGGCCAACCGACTTCCTCCAAGCAGTCAGTGCAAACTCTGGCTGAGGCTTTTGGCCTGATGACTTATAATAGTGTGGGTTTCTGATTGGATCTAACCTCTGCATATATCCCAGGGCACCTGATCTACATAAGGCATAATTAAATCCTAAATTACCCCTAGCTTTTAATTTATTTATATAAGGTGATTCTTTCCCCTGTTTATTATTGTAAGACCATCAGTTGGTGCTCGCCACATCCCTCCCCACCCCCCACAACTCCACCCCCATCTGCCTTTCTCTCTGGTGGATTTGTTTTGTGTTTTCTTTGGGCCATCACTGAAGTGGATGAAAGGCAAATTACAGCTGTGAGAGCCCCAGTGATCTGCACAGTTAAAGAGAAAAAACAAGCCCGTACCTACAGATTTGCAGTTTGGCTCAGATGTGTAGCCCATAATGCAGACAAATCAAGACTTAAAAATGAAGTCCTTTTTATCATGGATTATAGAAAGGCCACACACTTTTGCTAACCAACTGCAAAGGCAGTGAAGAAGGGCAAGGAAAACAAACACTGAGCCACATCAGGTTGGCTGGGCTCCTGTTATTCTGACTTGGAGGGCTGTGGTTGAAGCAAGTATGCACATTGCAACCATCATACAGGAGCTGGTAGAAGCAGAAACAGACCATAGCGGCCTCAACACCTGGTCTGTATGATCCATGGAAAATCTGATTTCCTTATCATTTACGCTTGTGCTAGGTCTGAAATACTACCCTGTAGAAAATTTACTGGTAACAGTGCTGTGTTGGCTAACACTGGAGTCTGGACACTCTTTGCCCTTTTGTGGGAGCGAGAGTACCCCTAAAATAAGTATGGAACTAGAACAAAGCTTGGGCAAGCAATGATCAATTTTCCAAACGTGGCTCAAAAAAAGTCATGCTAACAAAGCATTCCTGATGAGTGACTCAAATCAGCCTGGTAAACTTGGTTTGGGTCAGCTCAGGAAGTTGTTGACTGAGCCTGGACTTTCACTTGAGATACTTTTGAGATGCCTTCTTTCATCCTTCAGTAATGGGAACAGATGGCTTTAAGGAAAGCCAAATGTTATTTAGGCAAAATCGGTAATTATCCTTTCTCATTAGAGGAACAAACCATGCTTTGTTCATGGACATTGTATTCTCTTCTCCTGCAGAGGTGAAATAGTGATAACTATACTGTACCAACTTCACTGACAGGGCTTCTAGCAGAAGACCTGAAAACTGGAAGCGCATCTACTTTTAGCACCACTTGGACCAGTTTTACAAGTACTTCTACCTGGCTCTAGGTCTGGATTGGAAGAAAAGTGGGACCCTGGCAAAAATAGGATTTTCTGGACACATTCCTTTCCCGAGGACCTTTAAGGACAGTCCCTGGCTTTTGGAAGAAGTCTGCTGGATTGATGGAAGGCCCCAGGACATCTTTCATGGATGGTGGGGTATTTGGAAAATCCTTCCATGTACCCGTCTTGACCACCACCTAGAAACCTAGAACGGCTGGGAGGTGGTCTTCTCCTATTTGAACTAATCTCCCTCTGGTAAAAATAGTTTACATAACTCAATCACTAACTAGCCAAAGAGGAGGACCAAAGAAAAATCCTCCTCAAATAAGATCTGGCATATGAGCAGGGCTCCCCAAGCCCCTCATTTCAAAGTTTTTATAGAGTGTTCCTTACATAAAAAGTTTCACCCTGAGCATTCCAGGTTCATGGTAATCATATAATTATTTTCATTACTTGCTTAAAAATGAAGTCTAGAATATCTTTGAGCCCTGAACATGCTACAATTTCCCATTTTGTCTGGGAAAATGCTCATAAATTGAAGATCAATGTCCCCGTGGAAGTAATTTGGTAGATGAGGGTTAAGACGTTGCCATTTCTTCTCCAAAGGGCTGGGGCCCATTGAAATCCCTACCTCTAGAGATTTACCATCAAGAGAAATTTTGTGGAATCACATTTAGCAATTTAGCACTTAGCAACTTTTGCAAAGTCCCACACCAATCATAAAAGTTGGCTCGGCTGCACAAATTGGATAAAACTCCTAACAAGCAGTAATAAAAATAAAAGAAGGAAAAGCTGGCATTCAGCCTCAAGGAGAACGCCTTCCCCCTACCTCCCACAGAAATGCCCTGTAGCTCAGAAGGTGATGTGTAAACTTTTGAAACATTAATTTGTTCAAAGCCTACATTTCAACTTTGTTCTCACAGGCAAAGAAAAAAAAAAAACCCAAATGTTTGTACAAAAATATCATCATTTTATTACATTCCACACAATACATTTTCAAATAGTTTCCAACGTCCACAAGTTATTTTGACACACAGGCAAGTGAGCAATGCAAGGATGTCACAGTTATAGGGAGAGGGATAAGAATAGGAAGTAAAAATCTTTAAGCTTTCTTGTTTTGTGGTTGTTCTTTGGTAATTTTTGATTATTTAGGTGTTTGCTTGCCTCCTAGTTTCCTTTTAAGAACAGGGTCTTTTTAAAGATGGGATGTCAACTTCAGAAATATTACTGGATTTCCTATTCAATTCTGGTTTTAATCCCAAAAAATGTGGGACAAGGGAAAAGATAATTTTACTTTATTTTCAACATCATGTTTTGTCAATGCGAATGCTACTATTATTATTATTTTTATATTTTCTTTTTCTGCCTTGGCCAGCAACTGGATAGCAATTGCTAGTATGACATCAATAAAGGGACTGGTCCCTCAGGGTCAGAGGGTCTCCTTCCTGGAGGTGTTGACATGAAACCTCTACTAAGGCAAAAAGCTTTACCAGCCAAAGCTTGGCTCTCGATTCATTCATTCATTTATTTATATTTTAATAGTTGCTATCACATCTTTGTCTTCTGAGAAGCAACTCTAAACACATGCATGCATGCATTCACCCATCTAGCCTATTTTTCTTAGAAGATAGTGATCCTTCCCTTCCTCCATGATATACGGATTTTGCATTTCAAAGCTGCAAGGCATGATATTTCTACAGAACTGCTCTTTTAGAATAGTACCTGGATAATACTATGAAAATTGCTGGGGCAGAGAGAGCAGGAGTAGGGGAAGAGAGAGGGACCCAGAGAGAGACAGAGAGACAGAGGGGGTGGGGTAGGGGAGAGCCCCAGCTGAACTGTGTCGTGGGATTCACAGGTTTGAGTAGTCCCGTATGCTCAATTATGGCAGTTCCATAAAGATGATGTGTTTTCCCTACACGGGGCATTAGATAAAGATGCAGCAAGTTCACAAAGTTGTTGTCATCCTCTTCTAAAGAAGGGAAATCCTCAAGGGTATCTGGTAACTCAGCCAGTTGCTACACTGGCTGGAAATCCAGGTGTTATTTCCTAACTCCGTGCCTCCATGGGGCGCCTGCGGGGATGCCAATCATTTCGAGGAAATGCCTGGCTCCAAACAAACAACTAGATATGGACATTAGTGCACCTGAGATAAAAGCCCTTAGTGACTTGGCATGGAAGTTGCCACATGGCATCCTGGGCTACCGCCCACTCCCCCCCCACCCCCCCCCCACTCCCCACTTCTGTCTACATCTTTAGCTGGGGTAGGACATTTATTCAAATCTCAAGGTAGCTCATGCTCTAGCCTTTTAACTTTTATTTTCTTGGCAGGGCTGCTGTGGTTGAGCCAGAGTAGCTCTTTGAAATAGAATAAGAGTGGGAGAGCACAATCCTTTCAGGAAGATGAAACAAACCAGATGCGAAAGTGAGTGTATATGCTGAAGGGACATATTTGGATATTCCAGAAGAACGCTAAAAGTCTCTCTCTCCCAAGCAGCCAGAAAAAAAAAATTAGCAATTTGTTCGCAGAAGGTACCTAGAGGCTTTCAGCCCAGGCAACCATCTTTGGAGAGAATCTTATTCTTCCCTAGTGGATTCCTAGCAGGAAGATGAGAAATAAATGCCCCCAAGGCTGAGCCTCAGTACACTAAGAATATTGTTAAAATATGCATTTTCTATCAATGAAATTGAATTCATTATTTAACCCATCCTTTGTACAGTATCAGCTGGCAATTTCTCTCTAATATTCGTCTCCCTGTGTTGCTTAGAGAGGACAAATGGGCAGCAATGGGTTTATCTTCATTATACTTTCTCTCTTACAATGCAGCAACATCTGGATTCACCAGGCCAGCCTGCGAGGGTGTATTTGCCAGATGCCACTAATGCTTTAAGTGTAGCACACTGGTACATTAGAAAAATGATGACTTTCTGTTCTCTCGTAATATTTAAATCAGGAGGACAGCTTTATATTTTAGTGGCTACTGATTCAGGCACACATTATAAACACCATGAAAGGAAAGCAAATGACTCCCCCTTCCCCTATATTTTACAAATGCTATTACAATGACCAGTACAATACCAAAGAAGATGGTATGGAACCTTCTTACTCAATCTCATCCCAAGTTGGGTCCAATGAACCCCCTGAGTGAGGAGAATTTTAAAAGACAATAATTTAGTCCTTCCTTTTCTTTCCTTCCCCCCCCCTCCTTCTGCTCTCGACAAACAGATTACTGCTTTTTCTACATCAGTCTCAGATCTGCTACTCTGTATGACTTATTCCAAGATTGAACTTAACTGATAAAAGCTAAACATTCATTATGAGTTTCTCTTTTATAAGGCAACATGAGACAGATTTGCTTCAGGGCTGGAAGTAGAAATGGTTCCGTATTCACCCAATGGCTGTTATCTTCTTGTCACTTTAAAGACACCAGGAGACATGACGAGGGGTCACGTCTGAATCCACTGGGGGAAACTGCCACTGGGGTCAGGTGGACTGGGGGGCAGGGATGTGAGGGGCCACACTTCATCCCATGTGGCCTCTATTTTATAGGTACCTGGAGATGACAATGACAGCCAAAAGAAACCAGCCAGAGCTAGATAAGGCAACAAAAAGCTTCAATCTCTTCTCCAAGTAAATGACACTAGTACAGTATATTATTATTATTTTTTAAATGTACCTCAGGAGAAGTAACACAAAAGTTAAAGGAGGCTCTCATTGAGCACACCCACACACAATGATCCAGTCTTTCTCTTACACACACACACACTCATAGAGAACTTTCCACACACTCAACTGTAGACTATGCACACACACAGAGTCTCCTGGCAGACTGTCCACCGAGAGAAGGGATGGGATAAGGCGAGGGGAAAAAAAAAACAAGGGGACCAGTCTCTGGAACAAAACCAGCTGAGCCTTGAGTTGTGAAGTGCTTAGGAGTGTATCTCTTCTCATCATCCAAGATGCGGCATTAGAGTTGGGTTTTGTTGGTTTGGGATTTTAAAAAAATCAACAACAACAACAAACACAAGAACAAAAAAAGGAAAGAACCCAAGGAGAATGGTTGGGATGGGTAAGAGAGCACGGGGTTTGTAGGGCCCGGGAGACAGATGTCTGAGAGCTCACACATAGACTAGGCGAGGAGAAAAAAAGTGCAAAATCGAGGCAACGTGTTTGCAGTCTTTCTTGTTTGTTTTAGGTGCTGTCCTTGCTTCCGCCCTCAGCAGTGCGAGCCACGGTCTTGCTCTAGCTTAATGGTTAGGGTGGGCTCCACCGCCAGAGGGGCCCCGTTGGTGTAGTGGGAGGTTTTGTAGGTGATGGAGTGATCGGTCTTCTTGGCCGCATAGCGGAACCGGTGGTAGTGGAGCACCAGGGCCAGCGCGACGGACACCAGCACCAGCACGGCGCCCCCGGCGGCCATTACGTAATACCAGTAGGCTGGGATGGGCTGCACGGGCACCGTGTCCACTGTGGGCTCGGTCCCTGGTAGGAGGGTGCCCCCTGGTGGAGAGACACAGAAGAGTGTTGCTAGGCTGAGAGCATGCAGACTAATAAAAAAAATTAATTAAAAAAAAAGAAAGAAAGAAAGAAACACATACATGCTTTGGAGTGTACAGGACAGACACAGGGACTAAGGTGGTACTGAGCTCTTAGGAAGTGCCAAGCACTTTTAAATGACTGATATTACCTATGCCTACCTTATGAGGTAAGTACTGTCGGACCCATTTTACAGAAGAGAACACAGAGGCCCAGGGAGGTTAAATCAACAATGGTCATACAGCTAGTAAGAGCCAGAATACGGGATTCAAGTGACAGCTGTGTGATTGTTACAAAGATCCTTTCTTTTGGTTAAACCACAATTACTCTATAGTATATAGAAGTGTAGTAATTAATCCACACACGCATACACACAGGTAAATGATGCTGAAACGAATTCTGGGATTCAGTAAGGTGGATTCCCCGAATGGGTGGAAATACTGAATTTGGCCTGGCTGGCCAGCATTCCCAAACAATGTATTAATTAGGTTGGCTAGACTTGAAGGTAAATTCCACACTGGCTTACCAAGCCTTCTTGTGCCCATTGAAATCAGCCTGGTCTTGTCTAAGCAGGTCAATCACCACTGTTAAGCAATGACTAATGCATCTTCATTTTTTTTTTTTAATTGGAGAGAAGAATTGAAAAGCAAATTGGAAGGGAGGTTGCAGCAAAAAATATGATAATGGATATGTGTGAACGAGAGTGAGGGAGTGAGAGCAAAGAGAAAGGAAGATCATTCTTAATCATGGATAAGACTGAGCAGGGAAGAGGACCAAGCTGAGGATTTAGAGGGCAATCGTGTTCACTGGCCGGCCTCTGGTTGCCATGGAGATGATGTAGTAGATTTAAGTCCAGGCTAACTCTGGAGAAAGACTGGCTAGAGTCCCACACGATGCAAAACAGTGCTACAAACTTGATTCTCCCCAAGATTTGCATCAAAAGAGAATCTGGCCCAGATTGGGATTGGAGCTGCTGAGCCTGCCTGCCAAAACCAGACATGATTCTTATTTCTGAAAAAAAATGATATAAGCTTAACCTATGAAAAATGCCTCCCTAGTTGCCTGCAACAAGTAATGGTGGCCACGAAGAAGTGTCCTCTCTACCCATGGGACACTCTGGGAGGGGAGCCATGGGTCGGAGGTGTTGCTGCCTTCTCTGTGCGGTATGCCTCTCTGCTCAAGGTGTGGAAAGGGCTCCTTTATATTTTCACGCCCCCTGCATCCCACCCCTCCATGAGACTGAGCTCCTCAGGCAGAGGAACTCATTCCCATCTTGGTTTCCAACTAAAGGCATGCACAGAGAAGTTTCTTGTGCTTGATGGATAAAAAACTGAATTGAGGATAAAACTTCTATTTCTGAGGCACCATTCACCCAGGGCAGTCTGAATGCCCGAACTCTTCTCTTTGATTTGGGAAATAACTGTGGGGTGGGCCAGTTTTTCTAATATCTTCTGATTTTACAGAAAATGAGGGCGCTTTTCTTGGAAAATCTTTCAGAGCCTGCCCACCTTCCCAGTTCTTTGTTACTGGTTCCTGTGTTTTTTAGGGATCTTCCTCTGTTAAAATGCAGGGTTCACAGATGCCTCCTGGGCCATCAGAGGTCCCACAATATTAGAAGAGCTTGGGATGTGGGTGGAGGGATGAGTTTGCCTAGCACAGACCTGGTAGTCACAGAATGGAAGGGATCCCTGAATCCTATGATTCCCCAGATGTCCTCCTTCAATATCCCTTCTCCTCTTACATTTCTGTCTCTTCTCTTTTTCGTTGTCCCCAAACCACATGAAGACTTTCTATCTTTAATAATTTCATTACTATAGTTGAGAAAGGAATCTCTCCTCTCTTCTCCGTTTTTATTTTATTTTATTCTTTGGCTATATTGAAAATTATGCATAGAATCAGAACGAGAAAGCAAGATGCTGAAGACGGCTCCTTGAAATGGCCAGCCTGTGAGTCACAGTGAACTAGTGTCAACTCATCATTCAGGTCACCAAGAGTATCTGCTGCCTGGCAACCATCCTGCCATTGGATTTTCAGGCAGACTCACAAGAACACAGGGAAACAACAGAGTGTGCAGGGTTGGGACCGAAGTCCCCCAAACCATTCTCCCTCTCCCCAAAGGGTGCCCTCGGTTCGCCTCTGATTTTGAGGTGGCCCCTCAGTGAGGGCAATCCTGTAATGAGGAGGGGCTCGCCCTTCCAAGAAGAGGAAGGTCATCAGTCCGCAGGGACCAGCCCCCTCTGGAACACCTGACCGCATCACAAAGGAAGGAGCCCACATTTTTCTCAAGCAGAAAATAGTCACAGCTTCCCACGTTCTCTCCATTGCCACACATTCTCGGTTCAAAGGTTTGATCTCCTTCAGCTAAAATGCTGGTTTTCAACATTAAATAAATACTCCCCACTGAGGCTCAAAGTGCAGGGTTGGGGAAGGTTGAGGACAGTTGAAGTCTTAATGGTCCTGTTAAAGCATTTCCTTAGAGACGAAGTTGCAGCACAGTGGAGAGAACCTGGGAGACTCACTAGAGGAAAGTGAAATCATAATATGTGGATTAGGTATTCAGGTCCGACCCGTCACCTCAGAATTCTGCTCTACTGCGGAGAACAAACTCCATTTCAGCTATACGAGACCCTTTTCTTTACCAGTGCCCCCTCCCCCAAAATTATTCATATGTACAAAACTTTAGTGACCAAAAGCCATTTGTGAAAAAAAAATCACACAAAAGCCATTTGTGGGATATTACATTGGCTCCTTAAGCATCTTTCTTGGACATTTGTATAGAGAAATAAACAAAACAACATACTATGTGTATTTGTATTTTTAACATTAAAGGAATAGAAAAGAGAGGATGTGCCTAACTACCTCTCCTCTTCTCCTGGTTGACCTGCAGTTGGGTTCTGGAAGTTTCTCAGAACATTCTCAGGCTAAAGAGAGACAGTTTCCAACGGAAGGTGGATTGTGCTGGTTTAGACCGTGGCTGTGAGGCAGCCTTCAAAGGCTGTATGCCAGTGAGAGAAAAGGAAGGCAATGAATTAATAGGGGTTAAATCTCCAACCAAAGCACCTTCCCAGAAAACAGCAACAATCCAAAGAATATCAAATGGATGCATGGATGCAAGAATGTATTTTGCATCAACATTCAGAATCCTTAGAAAATGATGATTCACTGGCACATCACAGAAAAGCTACCCTTGGAAAATGACTGCTAGAGACTCTGTTAGCTCATCTGCTGCCTCTTTAGAAAACTGGAAAAAGACGGCTCCCTTCACTCAGATGGCCCAGGTGCCCAGGTTGGTGTGCAGCTCGATTTTAGTCCCACTTGCCCTATCAGCCATATGGAGTGGGCAGGCCATTGCTTTACAACAAGGAGGTCTGGGCTAGGTGCCCCAAGATGGGAGAAAGAGTGTAGTGGTAAGAGGTAAGACTAATTTGCCCAGTGATTATGATGTCCTGACTTGAACTTTCCCTTTGCTTATTCTAACTTCAGCCATACTCATATCTTCTGAGTTTTTTTTTTTTTTAATGGGAAATGCTTTCAACTCCTGAACTATTTTTCATTAATTTCCACCCCCTAATTCTCCCCAAAGTTTATTTATTGCATGAGATAATGATAAACATATTTAAATAGTCAACAGCTCCAAGTGTACTTGCAAGGTTGGACAGGTTCTGAGTCCCTGGAGAAAGGGGCAATGCGAATGCAAATAATTTGAATTTTGAGAAACAGTGAATTCGGAAAAGGCATGCAGGGGAGAAGGTAAGGACAAATTTACACAGTAAGTAGCATTCCTTCCAATGCTACTGTAGAAACGGGTTATTGAATTAGTAAGTGGGAAGTGTGGTCATAAGACTAGCTATAATGAGTAGACATTTCTTATTTTCTAGACACTGGGCTGTGGGCTTCACATGGGATCATGGTGCTTAGTCCTCATGATGATGTAAAAGGAAGGTACTGTTATTACCCTTTTTCAGATGGGGGACCAGAGGACTTGAGAGGATAAGTAATTTTCTTCTGTTATTTTATTTTTTTTCCTGAAGGAAAATTGAGAAGAAGTATAGAGAAGCAGACTGTAAACCTATGAGATAACTCAGAGGCCATAAAGGAAGCTCACACAACTAGCAAGTAACAGAGCTAGGATGAATTGAGTGAACCAAATCCTCAAGCTATGCTCTAACCCAGGGGTCAGCTAACTACAGCCTACAGGCCAAATGTGGCCCTCTGCCTATTTTTATAAATAAAGTTTTATTGGAACATAGCCATGCTCATTCCTTTAGCTCTTGTCTATAGCTGCTTTCACACTACAATGGCTGCAATAGAAACCCTATGTCCCACTGTAAGATATTTACTATCTGACCCTTGAGAGAAAAAGTTTGCAGACCCCCACTCTGACCATGCGGGGATACAGCAGGAAGCAGCCGTCCCCTTTCTGCCTCCTACTTCTGCTTGAATCTGTCAGAGAGGATTGTCAGTTAAGCCAGATTCTCAATGAATCACTGAAAAGAGAAAGCATCTCCTACAGCTAAGTTTATGAAATGTGATCAGAACCTGGAGGTGTCATCTAAGTCTCCAAAAGAAATGTTTTGAAAGACATCAATGATGAGTCTTCTCTCTCAGAAGAAAGAGAGAGAAAAAGAGGCTCCTTGGCACCTAAGAAAATGTTTCAGGCCTGGTCTGTCTGCAGAGGCCCTTCTGTACAGGTTGAAAATGAAGTGCTGGTGAAGAGGCGTTTCAGATAAAAGGTTTACTTAATTTGTGTGATTGAAAAAAAAAAGGTTGGCTCCTCCAGGAAAGTTTACAGAAGATAATGGAAGAATGTGGCCGGTCCCTCTGATGTGTTTGGAAAAAGAATGTAGAAGTCCAACACGTCCCTGAGCAAGGGCTTGTTCGCTCTGCCTTACTGCACAGTTGGAGAGCCGGGGGGGGGAGGGGGAGGGTTAGGCTGGCAGAACCCGTGCTGACCTCTCCGGGTCCACCCGAAAGGCCTGTACACTCAGATCCACGTCTCATCCCTTGGGCGTCACTTCTGCTACTTTCTTGAAACTACGATTTGTCCTTTGGGTTCTTGAAGAGAGAACGAGTTGGGGGAAAAAAGTTTTTTTTTTCTTCTCTCCTTGGTCAAACTGCCCTTGGCAGCTGTTTAGATTAAAGTAAACTTTGTGGGGAGGGAATGTGTCAGGCTGTGTGACGGAAGAGGCAACGTGTGCGAGCAAACATCACAAAGTAGGCAGCAGCATCCTCCCCCCCAGCCACGCTGGCAAGCGCTTTCTCAGTGACACGCCTCTGGTCCCCAGGCTTCCCTGCTCGGTGACACCTACTAGCCTCAGTCGGGCAGCTGGAGACACGCAGGGGGCGGGGGGCGGGGGGCGGCTGAGGAGAAGGATCCCCGCACCGCAGCTGCCTATCTGGAATGCTGGCAGGGTTCAGGGAGACTTCTCTGCCTCTCACCAGCGGATTCCATGCAAGAACACCATGGAACCCTCCCTGGCTCTCAGAAGTGCTTCTCAAATGGAGAGCTGAGGGAGAAGAGGAAGCTGAGGCTGACTTCTCAGGCCAGGGACATGATGCCTGGGGGGCAAGGTTTCTGGGAGGCAGCCAACAGGGAACAGGGATGGGATGGAAAAGCAGAGATGGGGTGGGAGACGGCCGGTTGGCACTCAACAGAAACTAAACCAAAACCTGAGATGTATAGTTAGAGATATCAGACCCCTAAGTGAGTGTCTCAGGACAGCTCAACCCCACTCTCACCAACACCCAAAGCCTCTGATGCTTGTTTTCTACTGGTTTTACCTGGGGTGAAAATTGTGGAGTGGTGCAGAGAGGCACGGAGGGAAAACCAAGACATGGGCCTCATCGCCATCAAATGTGACCTGAGCCTCAAACCCACATCCACAGCCCTTAACAAGCGGTACCGAGGTTAGCATCCACCAGTGTGTATCCTCCACACCAGCAGCCACCTTCCACAAGTGCCCCCGCGTCAGCGATTTTCATGGGTCTCTAACTTTCATGGGTCTCTAAGGGGGAGGGTAAGAGACCCATTCTCTCCCCTCCTGCTTTGTCCAAAGTCCATGGTCTCCAACATGAACCAAAACTCTGGCGTCCTCTGTTAGCTGCTAAAGATAACCACCTGGTCAACAACTATAGAACTCTGATTATGGGCTTTTTGTATTTTTACTGGCTTCTTCCTTATATTGAAAAAAGAAAGTATTGGTTAGGAAGAAATAATCCATCACCTTAATTACACCACTTTTCGGTTCTTTCTCATTGTTCCCCCTTTATATACAGTTTTCATTTGTTAAAACAACTCCTAGAAAAAGATACATGACGACACTATGTTTATAGCTACTGCTCAAAACAACAACCACCACCGAAAAAAGGAAAAAAAAAATGCATGCTCAGGCTACATTGTTTAAAATGTGATTCATAACAAAAAGGTCATTTAAAAAGAATCACGTGACAACATAGCTTATTCATTCTCTCTTCTTCTCCCCTCTCTACACAGTTCTTTTTTCTCCATGCCTTATTTCTCTTCATTACTGACACACACCCTGGTACACAATCAAAATAAACCCACTGAGCAGAAAACACAAGGCGGTTTGAATAGAAAGAAAATGTTTTATGGCAAAAAATGAGACAGAAAATGAAAGACACTTCCAAATCTGAGAAAGTTCGAGAATATCTACTAAGCCCAAGTCTGAAAGTCACTTTCTCATGTCCCTAAAGATTTATCTTGTACGCACTGGTTTCTCCTGCAGAATGAGGTTATTTCTCTCATGGTTAATTTGTAATGGAGAAGAAAAACAACCCAAATTGAAAAAAAACAAACTAGCAAAGCAAACGCCTATCGTTTACAGTTACACCATCAACTCCTCACATCTCACTGGCCCAAACCTGGCATCTTTGTTTCCCCTTCGAATGAAAAGGGTGCTCTGGCCCCAAGGCACCAGCACCCAATCCTGCGGTGTTTATTATGCCAGCCACTTGCTCAGATGGAGACTCCTTCCTCTCCCAAGTGGAAAGCTTTGCTTGAATCAAGACACAGAGTTGCATGTTGAGGGCAATTAGGCCCCATGCTAGACAAAGTGAAGTCCCAGCCCAGGCTCATCTGGATGACTACCAACCTGAAATTCCATGTAGCCCTTGCCAGTGTGATTGAAACTGTCAATTCTCTACATTGGTCCTTCTCTTGACCCTGTGTTCCTTGGCCAAGTCACTGCTCTCTCAAAACTTGGCTTCCTCCTTCCAAAGATGCTCACCATCATCCAAGACAATAGCCCCAGACCCATCTATGCAACTTCCTGCACTGCCTTTGCTTCACTCCCAAACCAGCCCACCGTGGGCACACTGGAAATGCTTACCTCCCAGTCCCTAAGCCCTGTGTTTATTTTGGCTAAATGAGCACTACTGCTCCAATGATGTATTATTTATATATTTTTAAAAAGAGAACATGACTGGACTGTGAAGCCTCATGGTAAACACAGCTTCAAGGAGAGCACATGTGCCCTGGTTTGTTTATTCTCTTACAGAAGCAAAGCACTAAAGCACTTAGCCACCGGGCCTGTCAGTCATGGACCAGGACACACTCACAAGAGAACAATGTCTGCCACAGTTGCTGTCAAGTCCTTAACCAGCCTTTCCTGGGAGCTTTGAATCTCAACAAACCACTAAGAATCAGGTGAAAAAATGCAAGCAAGTTTCACTTCACCATATATCCATTACCTTGGGTCCTGAAGGTTAGAACTTTTTAAATCAACTGTAACCCAAGCCATTCAGTTTTGGCCTCAGCTTTGCTTTCGATACTTTGGATTCACATTAGCAAAGACCTCACACCCAAAGAGTACTAACATATGTACATGAATTCTCTCAATACTTTAAAATCTGGAATGGGGAGTGGGGATGGGATTCGGGTAGGCATGGAAGGGTAAGAAAGAAAGACACTGTATTTATTTCTATCATTCTCCATTCTGCTGCTTTCTTACACATCTATTGTCTTAGAGCTGTGGGTGACTGGCAAGTCAGACAAGATGATTTGGAGTCAGAGAGTACATTTAGGTGGCAAGTCAGGAATTCATCTCTTCCTGGTTATGAGCTGGACAGATTAATGAGAGTCAAGATAAGGAGTCTAGACTTCAGATATAAAAATGACTTCCCTTATCTCTGAAATGCTATCACCTATGGGGTCAAACCCAGTCAGTACAAGCAGGGCACAGCCATTCCTCACAATTGTTCGCATTAAATGAGTTATGGAAAATTCCTTCATTAGTGTCTCCACGGGTGGTTTTATACTCAGGCCAACTGAAGTGAAGCAGAGTGGCTTCTGATAATATTTAGCATTAGAAATCTGGGCAAAAACTTTAGCAGTGTCAATGAATTAGATGGCCAAGATGACAAAATATAAACTCTACTGCATCACAACAGCACAAACCCTTACCATCACCCAAGGTTGGAAGCCATTCTTATTCTTAGACGAAACAAGCATCCCGAACTCTTCTCTTTTTGCAGTGTTCTCTATTTCCTTTATTAAGGAGGCAATGTCCTTTTCTGTTTCTCAGTCCTGCATTTTAATTCCAGCCATCGAATGTGCCTCCTCGTTGCCTTTACCAGGCCACTAGTTCCTGAATCCCTGCATCCCTTCCCCCTTATGATTATCCTTCCTTGTGCCTGTTCCTAACTTTCTTCCCTCACAAAACTGCCGGCCCCTGTGCCTCGCTGAGGGCTAACCGAGATGCTGCCGTGGTACCCTGGAACTGGAAAGAAACCATCTTCAGACTAAAATAAATCATTGCCACCTCATTTCACTTTTACTTCTGACTTTTGTTGTCGTTGTGGTTCAGTCTTCCCACAGCCTCTTCTTTCTCACCACTCAGGCATTTTCAGCCTCATTGCTCCCATTGGACAATGCCAAGCTGAAAGGTTTATCTGTAACCTATTTGTCTCTATTATAGGTTTCTAAACTTTAATTAAACAAGAGACAGTGAGGATCTCAATCCCCCTTTCCCAGCATCTACAGGTATCGCTGGTGCCATCTAGTGTTGGGAAGGTGTGGCGTCTTTTTTTTTTTTTACCAGATTTGTCAAATTTGGAGGCTTAGTCACCCCACCGAATTCACATCACATGAGGGGGAAGGAAAAGGCATGCAAACAATTTTTTTTTACCTTTAAATTTCTCACCTGCAAAAGCCGAGATGGGTTCTGAAAAAAAAGAAAAAATTTGAATTAGAAGAGGGGAAGACATAGGGCGAACATAGGGTATGTTGAAGTGACTTAGGAGTTTTAAAAATCAATCTATGGAAATGGGCCATGTCCTCCACGTGGTACCCCACATTGTCATCACGGGCTTGGAGTGGGTGGGGAGAGCCTCTCAAAGTTGCTTTGGAACAAAAGGTCCTTCAGAGAGTAATGGGTCCCAGAGGCATTGTAATCAGTCACTTACCACTGATTACTTTCTCAAAGCCCAGATTTCTTTTAAGATGCCCAGGGCCCCAGAGTGGTCCGAAGGGACCGGGTGTCCCCAGGTGCTTCTGACATCATCAGGCACACACACAGACACCCGGGACCCAGGGGCCAAGAGAAGCACTTGAGTTATTAAAAGTCATTCTGCCGACCGAAAGCGGGTCCCGCCCCTTCTCAGGCTCACCCTCCTGCTTTGGGGAACGTCCATGGCTCAGATGGGACACAGCGGGGGTGTCCCTGGACTGCCGGCTTCTGCAGAAGGGAGGCGCTGAGTAAAATGTGTGTGTCTCGGGTGGGCTGGCTGCTCAGCACTTAGCCTGAGGTGACAGTTTACGGTGTCCTTCCCGAGCCGGACAGCTGGCATGCAATGTTTAATCTTACAACTCTGGGATCTTGGGCACTAGAGGTATTAGCTTTAAAGCAAAATCTAAGGCCTTACGTCACACGCCGTAGGTTCACCCTGTAATTCATTCATGTAAAAGAACTACTCTGGTAATTGTGTTATCGCGCTTGTACAAGATATGTACTATTTTTGCCCACCAGTGAAGGCTCCCATTACATCCATCAAACCTTCCCAGCATGTAATGCTGACTGGCAGTTGCTCTCCTCCTCAAGCATTTTCTTTGCTAAAAGCTGGAGTCTGTTGATGGAGTCTTGGCACCCTGGCTCCCCATATACTTAGTACATGTTCATTTCTGATTGGGAAGGGGTGTAGGGCGTCACCTCCTCTCACACACGCCACCTCCTGCCCAGGCTGCCGCTACCCTGCCCACGGGCTAGCAACTATGCTCGGAAATGGCGCGCTGCTTCTGCTGGCAGAGAAGCCAAGAAGACACAGGCATTCACGTACCCATGCAGTTCTCCAGGGGGACATCGGTGCTTATCCGAATATCATCGATGGCAATTTCTCCTGAACGTCCTTTCCCTATGACTCCCTCAAACACGATCTAGAAGTAGAAAGAAAAATCGTCACTGTTAACGGAACCTCCTGGTTCAAACAGTGCAAAGATTTCCAATTTTCTGTTCACTGAAGCTTAAAATGTACGTGTGTGTGTGTGCAGATGTGTGTGAATGTGTGTATTTTATTGCACCTGGTAGACATCTGTTGACCACATGGTTATAGTACTTGAAATCTTCATTAAAAAAAAAATTGGTTCAAATCAAATGCATAATTGAGGGGATAAAAAAACTACAACAAGGTGATGGATAGTGTTGTCCAGTAAGTTGAACATGTTGATTAAAAGGACCACGATCAGGGGGTGTTTAAAGGAGGACTGAAATTTCCCAAGCTATTTTTGAGGTCCCTTCCTCATCAATCATTTAAATGCCCCATCCAGGTATGTGAAAACCCAGAGGACGTGAGCAGGTGGGGGTAACATGAGAAATACAGCAAGTGAATTGCCATATGGCTTCATTATTATAACTAGGAGGGAAAGGACGTATTCTTTCACCAGTAGTTCACTGGGTACCTACTATGTGCAGGGCTCAAGGATAGTTACAAAAGAGAAATAAGGAAGATAAGACCCTCCACCTAGAGAAGCAGATGAAAATGCAAACAGGTGATAACAACACAATGCATTAAAGGGCATGACAGGTTTATAAATCAGAACCCAGGTGGGGGAGGGAAGGATCTCAGGGCACCCTCTAACCTCAAGAGAGAGTGACTGCAGGCGGCACACAAAAGCCCCTCTGCTCTGTGGTCCTAAATCATTCCTCATTCTCTCCCTCCGCAGGTTCTCTCTGCAAACTAGCACATGTCCTCTGGCGAGCTGAGCGAGCAGTTGGCTGCCTCAGCAGCCATCTGTTGCTGCTTCTCCTCTGGGGAGGAGCAGGTTAATGCTTTGGCTGGTTCTCAGTCACCTCTTCCACAGTGTGCCCTGCTCCTCCCCAAGTTTCAGCCACAGCTGCACGTACCCATCCATGCCTCAGTCTCTTGCTCCGTAGGACAGAGATAATAGGACTCAACTAGTGGAGTGGTTACGAAGCCACTTGTTTGAGAATCTCTCAGGTCTGCAGGCTACAGAGTGCAAACACACCCCTTCCCACTCCTTGGTCCCCAGTCCCGGAACGGGTCTGGGAGGCTGTTCCCATTCCCTCCTCTGATGCAGAGGGGCTTAGACAGGCCTCTAAGCTTGTGTGGGGGGGTGGAGCTGTTTGTGTTTATTTCCTTGGCTTCGGTGTCCCTTTGTCAGTCTACCCGATAGCAATCTAAAATAAAATGGAGGGAAGAAACATTTGTTGGAGAAGATTTCAGCAATATAAAAGGCAATAGGAGGAACAAAGAACTAAGTCTGGGTGTAGAGATAGGCACATTCTGAATAACAAATAAGAGTGTCATTTAGTTGTCATGGCAACAGGAGAAACACAATGAAAACAGCAGGGCTTAAGCACGGTCCCTAATGATAAATGGGCACGGTCCTTTGAAATACTGAAATACAGATCACAACAGTTCGCGCGGACCCCCGTGCCCATCTCCCTGCGCCACCCCACCTGGTACTCCATGTCGTAGCTGGGCAGGATGATCCGCCCGTGCTTCCACTCGCTGCCCTGGTCTTCGCGGATGACCCACAGGAGCTTACTCTCCTGGCTGGCTTCCCGCACCACCTGCAGCGCCACCCCGCGGCCGCCCGTGGCCTGGTACTGGAACTCCATGCACACGGGGCTTCGGGGCAGGTGGACGGGCGGGCTGATGAGCCGCGCGTATTGGCCTTCCCTCCGGTCATCGCTCTGCAGCCGCAAGAAATTCCTGTCATCTGGGGGAAAAATACCCAAACAGAGGTTCTTGGTAAATGCTTGGGCAAGATACCAGTTAGCAGCTGCAGCCCCTTTGGGGGGACATCCGGGACCAGAGTTTGGGTGCATGGCTTGTTCATGTCTTTGTCCTCCAGGAACCCTTTCCAGCCCCCCTCACCCCACCTCATCCCTTTCTTAAGGCTCCTTCAGGGCCTTGATACGTACACTGCGCCCTCTTGAAGCCCTTCTTGAGGTCTCTGAGTCCAATCAGTCCTGCCTGCCTCTTCCTCTGTATCACCTTCTCTGACCTTTTCTACGTGGCACTTGGCAGAGTGTGGCTCATATCTTGGCCTGGTTATGGAAGGTGCTTGTCTTCTCCCACTAGACTCTAAGAGGTCAGACCCACGTCTGAAAAACTGTTGGAGTGCCCCCCAAATCCGGTGACATCTGACAAACTGAATTCTAAAGGAATAGGTTACAGGGGGTGAGATGGCTGCTAAACTGGAGAATCACTTTGGCCAGGTGGGTTATCCTTCAAGCCTTTGTCATCTTGGTTGGTTTTGCCCAAACAGAAGACAGTTAAAATCTTCTGCTCCGCCAATGCTCCCAGGTGACGCTTGGGCCCCAGTGACTGTGTGATTCAGAAGCCAGGAGTCAATTTCAAGCAGATCAGGGGATGTTGGCTGAGTAAGGGTGATCTAGGAGGCCTGATACATCACTGACTTCCTTGTCCAGCCTGGGGAGGCCTGAACTTGGTGGCCTTTCTCACAGAGACAAGCACACACAGCTCCAGTGATAACAGGCACCGTCATTATCACTCGCAAAGGCTATGGGTGTAGCAGAGAATTTACACCTTCTGGGAAGTCTAGGTTTCACCCATCCAAATGTTTGGGGGATGAGTGTTTTGGTTGATGGGTTCCAAATATGTCCAACACTTTGCAGAAAACTGAGTTCCCATTATTGTTGGCAGATCCATACCTTGCAGACACAGGCCAGGGTAACATCTGCAAATCTAATTTGCATGGGAGCCCCTGGGCCACTTGTACAGGGGGCAAGGTGGCATTTTAAGAAGAAATCTCACTGCCTCATCTTGGCCTGAAAAAGAGGGGCGGGGTGGGGGCATCTTACTCTGAACCTTTCTGCAGATGGTAAGGATATTTTTTCACTAACTCCCCAGCATGGAATGCAGGGCACATCGGATGATTTCGCATGAGCTGCATCACGTTAATCTGAGGCACGTGCACAGAGCTTTCTTGCATAACAGGAACTGTGAATGTGCAGGGCTTGTCAGGGGAGGTAGGGTGAGGATGCAGGAGTCCTGACTCAAGATGGCCCTCCCTGGCCCACTGATTTGTGGTTATTACACCTGCTGAGATCCTCTTGCTAAGTGAGAGCTGAGCCTGTGACAGACCTCCCAGCAGCAACACAGAAACAGCCCCTTCTTCCTTTCTGCTCGCCCCCCTCCTTGCTGCAGGGCCCACCTCCCTGGCTTCCCTAACCCCCTTCCTGTGGGATTACTGCTCCAGAAGCCATCCTCCCGAGATCAAATTAGATCAGATTAGGATGCATATTTGGGATTCCAGGTTGTGCTCCTTCAACCATCCAGAGCCAAATGTAACCCCTCCTAGAGGCCCAAACCAGCACAGATAGTAAAGAGGCAGTTAGTTGTCAATAGAAGAGCATTTTGATGGTGGTGGTTGGCTGAAGGAGCCGATGCTGATGCCACAACCAGACCGTAGAAGACCTTCTAAATCTACTCTCTCCCTATCAGATCTTATTACTACCACTGTTAATGATAATCATTATAGCTCATATTTGCATAATGCTTTGCAGGTTACAAGGCACGTTCATATGCATTATTTCATTTAATCCTTGCTCTAAGCTTGTGAATAAGGTATTATGAATCTTACTTTGCACCTGAAGAAAATGAGGCTCAGAAAGCTTAAAGTACTTATCCAAGGTAGGGAGGCCAGTTGGTGGTAGAGCTGAGCCTGGAATGCAGGTTTCCTACCTTAAGGGAAGCCCCAGGTGTGTTGCCCCCAGATCTTGCAATCACACAGTATTCAAGGCAAACTGGCTTCCCCTCTGGGCCCACTGCTCCCTTTTCTCCTTTTACCTGTAATTTCTCGCTGCCCCCACGATGCCACCTGATACCCCCCCCTTTTGCTAGATCTTCTCCCTACTATGCAGACAAATACAACATTAGTTTCTTCTTCTCTCAACAACTCTAGCATATACTGTCCACACCCCTGATTTTTACCTTGTTTTTAAAAGAAGTTAAGGCCATTTTGTTCCCATGGCTTACAGTGGGTAACGACCACATGCCGTGCACTTGACGTGAGATTTTTCTGACCCCCCTGATTAGACTGTAAGGTTCTGATCTCACACATGTAAGGCAGGAAGCTGATTCTCCTGCCACCCCTTGGTTAGCACCACACATATGCTACTACTCAAGAAATTCAGTTCTCATGAACGAATGAATGACAAGTGGATAAAGAACAATAGGAAGCTAAGTGTTGGAAACAGGGACAGAGAGAATCAGCTGGCCTTTAGTAATACCTCAAATTTATATAATCTCTTCACCATTCCTGCCCCACTCCTGAGCCAACAGTCCTCTTCAAAGGTGAGTAAATGATGATTGGGTGGCCTATGGAGGCACCCAGTCCACTAAATCACTAGAGAGAAGCTCCCCAAATATGTTCTCCCATACTTTCGATAATTTCCAAGCCTTAACTGTTTCTACCTCACATATAAAGAAAACCAGATTTCAGAGACTTATTATTCGGCCTTCTTCCTTCACAATTTCACAAACAAAACCTACTTGCTGACTGAAAATTGCTTGGCAGGAATACTGTCACTTGTGTGAATTTATATTCTTCAACGGCAAGGGAATCGCAGCATAATTGTTGGAATTTGGTAAGTAAAATGTGTGCAGAGGTGCGAAGAACCGGGCTGCCTGGATTTCATCTGGGTCTGTTCTATTTACCCAGCCTGTTAGGAAAACGCACAGCACAATTTGGCCAGAGGTTTCATGAACGGGCTCTCCTGGGGGTCCTGGATAGCCCCCCTCTCCTCTCTCCTCATCCCCTCTCCTCTCTCTCCTACCATAAGATGTTAATCGCTACGCATGATTTAAAGGACCGCGGGAGGACCGGGGAGTTAATGCCAGCAGCGTGCTAAGCACAAGCAGCTGAAGGATCATAATTCAGCGCTGACATCTGAGCTAATCCACTAGTTTGCAGAATCTCAAGACAAGCAGGCCTCTGAATTTCACTTCGTTAAATCATTTGTGCCCCACTTGTCTGTTAAGTGCTATGAGCTCCAGGGAAGAAAGATGATATGTAAATTTAAAGAATTAGCAGTAGACATCAGTTAGAGGGACGAGGAGCTGCAAAACGTCCCTTCCTGCCTGTCACTGAGAGAGGCTGATTAGAACCAGGGACACCAGGAAGGATTGGCTCTGACCAGGTAAATCAAAGCCCACGAAAGGGGAGAGAAATAGCAGAGGGAAGAGAAATGACATTAACTGAGCACCTACGTGCCAGGTATTACACTGGAAGCTTTAGATATCTTATCTTAAGGAACTCTCCCAACAGCCCTGTGAAATAAGCATTATGTCTCCATTTTTATTATTAATAAAGAAAAAAGAAAAAAATGAAATGAAAAAAAGGGTAAAAATAATGAAAAAAAAAAGAAACTAAGATTAGAATTGAAGAAATATGTCCAAGACCACAGCACTAGAGAGAGATGGAAGCAGGCTTTGAACTCTAATTGGACTGAGTTTAAACATTCTAGCATGGGCTCTTGCCCAACCTAGCCTAATGCTCACTCACCTTTGAAAGCCTCAGTCTTTCAGTCTGGAAAATGGATACAATGACAATATTACTGCACAGGGTTGTGGAGAGGCATAAAAAGAACCAGTTATGGAGAGTGCTTTGCACAGAAACAGGCACCAAGTAAGAGCTCAATAAAGTTATTATTATCATTACTATTATTACTGTCACTGTACATACTGCCTCTTGAACCTGCTTTATTATATTAAAAGAACAAAGGTGAAAGGATAACAAATCACCTGGGAAAGCCAGTTCAAGACTCAAAAGGTTAGTAGGGTTTGGTGTGAGAATAATAAAGATGTTCTTTGGAACAAGTCTGGTTCCCCGGAGCTGCCGTAACCCCAGAAACCAGCAAGCCCCAACTTGTCCACCATGCACTGTTTACCCAGATGTCTTCTGCGTCAATCCTCAGTAGGTGAAATAAAACATTACATGATCCTGGAATGAGAGCAGATCTCAAGACACTGTTTAGAATTGGGCATCTCTGCCTCCCAGAGGAACCATGCTGAAACATTCCCCCCAAAGAGTTGTCCACCCTTTGCTTTAAATTCTCCAGAGGAGATTTCATAGGCCACGCTGGCAATGCGTTTTTCTGGGTTACAACCCTAGCTGCCCAGATGTTCTTAAATCCAGTTGTAAGTTTTCCCACTGCCATTAGATGTAACTCCTCTTTCTGTCTCTGATGGAGCACAGTCAGTGTCTGTCCTCTGACTTACAAACCTTTGCACATGCAAAGAATTAAGACAACTTACTTTTCGCTCTCCAGGAAACACGACTCTTGTCCCTCTAAATATCTACCTTCCAGGATTTTATTTAGATGGTGGGTCTCCACTGACCTCTTCCAGATTATGGCTTCAACTCTTTTAAGTTATGGCAACCACATGTGGACATTGTGACTGAACAAGTGTGCTGCAAATGAAGCCTGTTCTTCTGGAATATCCCAATTTATGGGCCACCACCGACAAAGAGAGGAAGTTCTAAGCACACAGCGGCTGTTGATTACTTGGTAGAGAAAAAGGAGGCATGGGATGGGTAGGCTACTTTCTTGATTTATTTGGTACCTTAAGGAAAAGCCCTCTGAATATGTCCAGAGGCTGCTCAGACTGATCAGTTATGAAACAGCCTTGTCTGTTGGAGGCTGCCTTCTAGTTCTTAGAGCTTTTGGTTGTGATGCTGGCAATGGATAGCTTCCAACAAAAAGACAATGGAAAGGAAACAGGCTCAGTTGCTGAAAGAGGACTAAGAAAAGAATGTCCCTGAGATATAATCCCTTTCCTCTAGCACCTGACATACTTGGAGGTATTTTGCTAGGTCCTTGACTCAAAACATCTGTTGTTGCCCATGATACAGGGAAAACAATTACATGGGAATGGACAACAGGAGTTCAAAAGGACAGAGAGGAAGCTCAGAGGACAGGGTCATTCAGGCGTTCTAACCCGCTGCTGTCTCTGGAAAGGGTCTCCGATATTTCACTTGGTGATTTACAGCTGCATCTGGTTTCAGCTGAACAAGTGCAGTCTGGACACGTGACTGCGGATGGCCAAACAGCAATGAAATCAATTGTGTCTACACCTTACCAAACCCTGAAATAAATCACCAGCTTGATCTTCCCGGCTATCGCAAAGCCAAATATGCCATCTGTCCAACACACACATCTCCTGGCTAGCATCTTGCCCCCCTACCAGAACTACCATCTGAAAGAATATTTAGTGCTGCAGGAGATGCAGTCTCTTTGGATAGGTCATGCTTAAAACATGAGTCTGTTCCTCAGCTGGCCTCCCAAGGTCGGTCTGTCTCTGCTAAGGTCCTCAAATTCACAACCAGTTAGGGGAAACACTGACGTTGAAAGAATTCAGCAGGATGTTCTCAAGGTTTTCAATATATTTTGTGGGCGTTTGAGGTATGGAGCCTGATCTTTGTAGGAATGTACCTATAGCTGTTTTTTGGTGTGTTGGGTTTTCGTGAAGGTTTGTGATTGAGTCTTATTATCATTCTGCCACTTCATTATCAACTCACACACTGCTGGGGAACTCCATCAGTTGTGACTTGGAAAAAAGGGGTAACAGCATCTTCTCTCCATTGTTGTCTTTTTCACAAAGCCAGAGATGTTTCTCTTCCTTCTTTAAAGAGGGGCCTCTTTTCTTTCATTTTCCAGTTGAAAATATTCCTTGAGTATTGATTTTCTTTTAGCCAAGCTGTTCTTTGGTCTTTAATTATGGTAGTCCACAGCTCCAGAAGTTCCTGTCTCTGTATTTGTAACAGCTGTGCCCTAGCCAAGCCACATCAACCTCTTTCTGAAAGTAATTCAATCTAAAGCCAACCCAGAGTCTGGATTGTCCGCTGCCTTCAGCCCCATCTATGGGGAAGATCTCAGAGTTGTTTTTTTAATTCACCAAGTCATCACGAGCTCACGGTCAAAGAACCAGCCCCATCATAAGCCAGTACACCCACTAGTTATTTCCTTTGATTTTTCTGCCACCACCCACCCATTCACATTCACCCATATTCAGTTTTCTCTTGTACATGTCCCATGGTGAATCACAGTCCTGGTCTTCTATTCTAATGGAGTTTATTCAGTGGCCCAGTCTCCATCAAAACAGCCCTGATGAGGAGTCAACAAATCTACCACTTGTATTTGATGGAATAGCCACCATTCGTAAAAAGCAAAAATTTTAGAACATTAGAATTCTTGGCCTACTCCCACTTCAACGCGTTTTTGAATCCAGAGTAAATGTTCTGTCCTCTCAATCATAAACATGTAAATGCCAGATGGTCAAAGCTCTGTCCTTTGATAATGGGATGTCATTCTAAATGGGCTTTGTTTCTTTATTGCTCTTCCTATCTTGATTTAAGTTACTGAAAAGAAGTGAGACTTGAATCACACTTCATAAAGTCAACCAATGTATAAAAACAGTTCAGGGTTCTCAAGCTGATTTGCCATGTTACCCTTTATCTCCACTCTTCTTGTATATATAATATATAATAATAATTATTGTTATTTACATAGGATGCCTTTTTTGATTGACAGAAAAAGTCCCTATATCACCTAATACTATTTCATTTGCTTAACTTTACTACAGTTGCCCTCTGAAGTTCAAATGACTCAATGATAAAGATACCAGCCATGGAATACTCCCATGAAGGGATCATAGAAAAGACACATGTCCCTAATCATTTGCTTCTTAGTTTATACCAGAGCAAAGAATGAGAGCATCCAGCAAGGCCCTGGAGGGGGGAATTGCCTCTCAGGTTGTTCAATACAACATTTGTTCTATAGCTGCCCTGTCCAATACAGTGTGACTATTGAGTCCTTGTGGCAGAGGAAGTGAAATTTTAATTGTATTTCATTTCAATTAATTTAAATTTAAATAGCCACATGAGGCTTGGGATTATGGAATTGGACAGCACAGCTGTAGACAACTGGACTCCCCATAGCATCTTAAGGAGTTTTTGCCTTGTTCCTGAAAGGCCAGAATCTGAGCTTTCTCAAAACTGTTTCTGATCCAAGCACCTGGAAAATTCTGTAGAAAATATACTTTCTATGCCATTGTAGCTTCAGAGAAGAAGGCAGTGTAGCTTCTCAGAGAACATTGGGGCTGTGCCTCTGCACCACCAGGGGTCACTGGCTTTGGAACAGGGGTCTCAGCGGCCGGCGGAACATACTCCAGGCAGCTAAGCCACAAGCCGAGAGCTAAAAAAAGGAATTCTGAGCGGCCTGAAAGACAATCTTGAAAAACAAAAACAGTGGAACGAAACCAGTGGGTGTCTTGACAGCCTTAAACAACCATTACCATGAGCCAAAAGAACAGAACTAATTGCTTACTTAAAAGGAAAAGGAAAAAAAAAAAATAGGGAGAAAACTAAATCAGGAAATATCTAAGGAATGTAAGTAGTTTCCACAGACACTTCTAATCAAATAGCCAGTGTATGATATTTCAACATGGCTATTTCCTTTCTTTTCTTTCCTCCCTTCTCTTCCATCCCTACCCGCTGCACACTTGATGGAGACACCTCCTTTCTCAAATTTAATTACTATTGTTTACCCATCTAATAAGGGGATAAGACATATGGCACACGTCTCTTAAAAGGACAGAACGGACTCCTTTCTGTGGAATGGCAGAGTATGGGGACACAGCCGACTTTCAGGTTTGGCTTGGAAGGCGCCGGCTACTCTGAACCCATTAGCATTTGCCCTGCCCCTAACCAAGCACAGCTGTTTCCTTTCTCCCAACTGCTCCCCTCAGGGTCCGCCCCCCTCCCCTTTTTTTTTTTTTTAAGAAGAAAGGACCACCCTGAACAGAAAGGGCTTTCTATCCTCTCCTGCTTGCAGTCTGGTATCCACTTTTAAAAGGAGGAGGAAAATGGGAAATACAGAAAATGATTTTTAAAATCATCAGAGGATAGAGGGAAGGGCTCTGAGAACAATAGTACAATTTTATTTTCCAGAGGCAGGCTGCAAGTGCCACTTGTCCAAACTTCAGGGATTCCTCTAGAAGCGGAAAATAATTATTTTCCTTCTTGATATCTTAAGGGAGGAACATCAGATGTAGCAGTTCCTTATGGCCCTAATTTTCTTTCTGTCCCCGTCCACTCAGCTAAAGGTTGGAATTGTGCCCGCTTCTTGAGCTTGCGCTGAAAAGCCCTCCCAAACTGCAGGGCACGATGAATCAACCGGAATGAGGACAAAGCCTAGAATTCCTACCCAGTAGCCAGGGTCAGCTGACAGGCATTCAGGTGAGGGTGAGGCCTGGAAAAGGAGGAGGCGAAGGTGAGCGGGCAAAGGGCAGAGGCGCAGGCCAGGGTCAAGTGGAGAGAAACTTAAGCTCTCCCAGAACTGTCACTTGCTAATTGGTGACCCTGTCAGCCTGGACAGGGGTGGCCTCAGATATTCTTACAGAAAATCTGCTTAGAGAGTCTAAGAGAGGAGCCCAGAGTTATTAGAAAGGACTGAGCATAGATGTTGAGCGTACAAGCCATAAAACCTCCCCACCCTGTATAGAACCCACATTCACACGAAGGGCCTCTGCCAAGCAGCTCGCTTTTATATACGCAACCCACAGACATGCACACAAACCCACAGGAACCACAAACACACTCATATACAAATACACATGCACACAATCACATGCAAACACATATTTACAAACACATACATATACACACAAAGCACACACAGACATGCACACGAAATACACAAACACCTTCAGATAGAAACACATATACAAACACGCAGACATACATAAACACACAAACACACTTATAAACACTACACACACACATACTCCACGCACCTTTATGTTTGATAAAAAGTGGGGGATTGGGAAAGACAACCAATTAATTGGACCAAGTCTCAAAGGAGAGGAAATGAAATGAAAAATTCAGCCTGGGTTATAAAAATAAGTATTTTTTTCCCAACGTGCAGGAGGCTCATTATATTAATTAAACATTATTGCAGTGAAGGAGAGGGGGAGGGTGGTGAAGGCTGGGACGAGGGTAAGTGTTCTCTCCTGCTGCCCGAGGCTGTGGTGATCTTTAGATATTAATCTCTCTGAGCACTCAAATGCTGAAGAGATAAACACTTGAAATATGAAAATGTTTTTCTCTGGAGCAGATGCTGTGACCCTCCAGGAAAGCAAGTGTGGGCTGTGTCAGGAGGCTGGTCTGCAGTGCTCTTGTCCCCACACTGTCCCCCTGGGGCTAAGGGACAGGCCAGTCCTTGGAGGTGAGGGGTAGCAGAGCAGCTCTGAGGACCCCTGCCGAAGTGTGTGTGTGGGGGGGGGGTTGTTTTCTCTTTCCCCTTTTGTTTTCTATCTATTCTTCTCCCATTAGTAGCCTGGCAAAGTCCAATATACTTATTTTCAGAATTAACCCCTTTCTTCTCATGCGTTTATGGGGCCGAGGGCCTAAGCCAGGGTGTGGGAAAATTGAAGATGGTGCTGATGTGTTCGGCTTGCGGGAGCCAATGGTTAAATTTTCTGGAATTTTGTGAGCCAGTTGTTAAACTCAGTCATTATTAAAAATTAAATTATATAAACTTGGAATTAAATAAATTATATACAAACCAAAGATAACGGGTATTCAAAACTCATAACTTTCTAATTATTTTAATACATTTTATGGGCATTATGCTCCTGGGCTTATCCCTATCTATTGTATCTGCAACGTGGAAAAGTATATCATGCTGTGCGACTGTGCTTCTCTGCTCAACTCCACTTGCAATGACTTCATGCTGGTAGCAGGAACCCAGCCATGGTAGGAGTACTTACACCACTGAAAGCAGCAAGTATTGCACAACAGGCCGCCCACCCCTCCCAGAGGTGGTGGTTAAACACGTATTGGGACATCACTGCAAAAGCACGTGATAGTGGAAAGAGTATACAACTCTTTGCTTCTACTTAGATATCAGGGTTAAAGGCAACCCCTCTCTACCAACAGTGCCAGAAGAGGCTTCCGAACTCTGCCCCTCCAAAACCAAGAGGGGCTGCTTAATATATGAAGAACTGGCAGCAACATTTTTCTAGAGGGCAAGTGCTGCTGGCACTTCTAGACTCCTACGGTTGTGGCAGCATTTCAGCCCTTTGAGTTAGTTTGCTACAGAAGCTATGATGCCCTCGGAGAAGTATCAGTTAGACTCAAGGCCAGTGGTTTCTCAACAAGCCATTTCAAGAACAATGTTCAGCTTGGATTCGACAAGAGGCTCTGAGATGGTGGCAACCAAGTGCTGGCTATGGGAACAAGGGAATACTGACTTGCCCCATTTCCTAGGCCCTCCCAATTCCCCCTTCTTTCTTTCCTTTCTTTCCTCGTAGCCTCCCTGTTTCCCTCTTAGCTGCCAGGCTGTGCTGTTATCACAAGACAGGCCTGGGACCGACCAACCATCTACTCTGTGGGTGACGTATTAAGCAAAGACTGTAGTGGTTTGTGGGTAAAAAGCAGAGCATTGCTCTGCAGTGAGAAGTTATGAAGCTTGTAAGGGCTTCTGGGGCTACAAAATGTACAGCCTTAACTCTCTCATTGCTTAACTCACAGTATGCTTACCTGGAAAAGTCCGATCGTTTGGACTGGAGCTGCTGGTCCAGGTACTTCTGAGCCACTTAGCGTGGTCATATATCCAACCACAGGGTTCCTCGGGGAAATCAAAATTGCAATTGAATCCTGAAGGGAGCTGTAGATCTTTGTCTAAAAGGGGGGGAAAAAATAAAATAACCCAAAGGAAGGCAAATGAAATGGGTTCAGAGAACAGCCGTGGTGGTGCTATTTAAATGGCTGGCGAAGCCTAAGTAGAGAGCAGAGAGAGAAGTGGCTCCCTTTGCTTATTCATTTAACGCATCTTGGCGGTGGCTGGCTTTTGGGTCAGACTTTGGTCTCATCCTTCCCAGGCATGAAAGCCAAGTCTGCCAGTGGTTCCCATAGTAAGTGATTATAAATGAGACCACCAAATGGCTTCAGACTCAAACCAGCCTTTTCTGCCCACCTCAGAGAGCAGACAAATGTGAAAATCGCTGTTCCCTAAATGCCAAGGAAGAATGTCTCCACAGTGCCTGGGCGGAAGGCTGACTCCCAAAAAAAGTATTATCTCATCTCGTGCCAACCTGGCTCTCAGTAGCGATGGGACAGCCAATTAGCATCCAGAGAGGCTGCAATGCCTGGGAGGTACTGGGCAGTGAGGAGTAAGTAGCCTCAGACACAAGGAAGGCTTGTTTGCTGTGCTTCACCTCTTTGTGACATGCTTGTGTGTCAGAGGACCGGGACAGCTCAGCACCCCCACGGGGATACTGCCAGACAGGCAATATGGAACGCAGGAGGCAATCCAAAGGGGCCAGATCGGCTTCCCACCCAGCTCAGCCCTGACCAGGAGGAGAAAAAACTTCACATGGTCCTGAGTGCCTGAAGGCCAGGGTGCCAAGGAAGTAGAGCATGCCTTCTCCATGGCAGTCATGAAGAAGTGATGGTACAATGGTTTGTCCCATCTACTTTGGTTTTTCGCCTGCTAAGCCAGAAGACTGAACCAGAAAGCTTCTTTGGAGGTTCCACCCAGCTTATAAATCCAGTATGAGCTAGTGACAAACATACGAAGCAGAGGGGTTATGGGTGGAGTCCGGGAAGAGAGGAAATGGGAACCCAAATTTGGATGCTTGCCGGCAGTGGCTGCAGAGACAGCGGAAAAACGCTGGCTAATGCTGGTAGCAAGGAGGAAGTGGGGTCTTTGGCCTTCTCACTTCCCTTCTCAGGGCCTCCAGTGAGGAATTTCCTTGCGGAAGGCCTAGGATGCAGGTTAAGGAAGTCTAAGGGGAACAGACTGGTGGAAACAAATTGCTCATTTTTTTCAAATTGCTCAGAGGGGGCGAGGAGCGCTCACCTCTGAGGGGAAAGGGCCCTGCTGACCTGGGTGACGGGGCAGCTTGCCACCGGGTCCTGTTTGTGCTCTCCCTTCCCACCAGTGAATATTTAATGTTTGCCCACCCTTGGCCCAAGTCAGCGTTAGTTGAGAAGAAACACATGGAATCTATTACGGAGGCATCAACCTGTGGCTTTGGAAAAGTCAGCCCTTAGCCCTCACCATCCCCTCCTCCCGACAATTTTTGAATTTCTATTTTTCCGTTCAAAAAATATGGAGTAATTCAATATACCATAATTCCTTTCTAATGTTTACATGCATACTGTATCTCAGGAACCAAATCCACCGAAATGCATTTTGCACAAAGAGATGGGAGAAACCACCCCAAAAAACCTCAAAGAAAACAAACCACAATAAACAGGGCGATTATATTAAAAACAAACTTGAGAAATTTTGCAATGGAACTCTTAAATTTCCCTTTGTATTGTCATTTAGACAGAAGCCTCCCCCACTCCCTGCTCCTAAAGCTAACTCTGCTAATCCAACACCATATATTAACTCCCTCTTCTTTCCAACTTTGGCTCTCAAACCATCTTAAATATGTCTTGGAAGATTCTCCAAGTCTCCTTCTTCTCTTCATAAAACAAAAACAAGTTCATTAAAATGTCAGAATTCTGTATTCAACTAACCCTGACCGACAGTGTCCCCCCATCCATACAACACACAAAAGCACATTCCCCAAAGCATATGCATTAAATTATCATTTTTCAAGCGCACAACTTCAGCATTTATTTTTGGCTTTCCTCCCGTTCTCCCCTGTAATCCTGTTTGGAGACGTCCATCGACTGGTGCTGTTCCCGGCAAGGGCTGAGCCTGCAGGTTTGACAGCTTCCACCATCCACCTACTGAGCCGGCTTCATCTTTATGTCTCTATCACTTCCCAAGTCTCTTCGCCAATCTTGCCTCATTTTGTCTAATGAACATTTAATAATGATCAGTAATTTACTGTCAACCGAGACTGTCAAGCTTTCAATTCTAGCCAAAAATGCCAGGTGTTCCAAAACTCGTGGTTTATTAGGAATATCCTCTCATAGTTGGTGACCTCAGCAGTATGATGGAAAATGTGACTTACATTTGGTGAATGCCAATTACTGCTATTTTTTTAATCTAATTTGGATATGCCTAGAAGATACCATAGAAGTAATACAGATTTCCCACGTGAACAGACTGATCCAAAAAAGGAGGAGACCCTTCCTTTGAAAGAATGGTGGAGTTCCCTGTCACATTTCTGTGTTTCTTCTCTGACCTGCACTGGCCTCCTGGAAGATGCGCTATCTTACAGAACCAAGTTATCACACTTCCGTAAAGCCAGCAGCAATGAAGACACAGGGAAATGCAATGAAGTCATGGCTCACTGCTGAATTACCCTGACCATCACCTTACACTGACCAAATCACTCGATGCCGGCCAGAGCTGCACTTGGCTGTGCCATAGGGATACCGCTTAGCAGGGAAAACTCACAACGGTGAATTCAAAGGATGGGAATGGAATTTCTTCAACAGAGGAAGCAAAGTCGTGAAGGCTAGAAAATGAGACTTTTCAGAAGAGGCGTTGTCTTTGCACAGACCTCTCTCAGCTCATCATCAGTGTGTCCGTACCAGTCAGGCTGTGCTAGTGGTTAGCATAGGTAAATATTTCTTTATTGGTTGTGAAGAGCCACTGCTCCTGGCCTCTGAGGACCCACACCTCCCTGGGACCCCCTGGGCCTCAGACCCCGGGCCGGTCCCACACCTCACTGGTCAGCACCCACCCTCCTGGATGAACTGTGATCCTCTGTCAGATCCTTACCGTCCTCGAAGCTGCAGTTCTCCCCACACTCTGTGTCCTCCTCATCGAGGGGAAACGGTGTGGTTGTCTCTTCGCTCTTCATGGTGGGTCCCAATGTCTCCACCGTGGGCTTCGAGTCTGCATAACGGCCAAAGAAGGGAAGTGAATGCCAGAGCAGCGTGCTTTAAAATTCCGGGGAAGGAAGATGCCCAAAGCTAAGTTTCCTCTCAATGCTTGGGCTTTTTTGGAAGGGTGGGAAAAGAGGGAAAGTGAAGACACAGATGCATAAGAAATCCTGAAATCACCTCCACATGCTGTCAATGAAGTTGATGATTTGAATGAGAATGGTTCTCAAGTTACGGACAAAAACCTGTGCTTTTAAGTGGGGACAACCAAAGCAATAGGCTGAGTCCTCAATCTTGGAGTTTATCTTTATGAAATTTATCTCTACAAAGGATAGGCTAAACCTACTTTAAATTACGCCTATGAGTCACCTCCAGAGAACCTCTTTTGTTGCTCAGATGTGGCCTCTCTCTCAGTCAACATGGCAAGCAAACTCACTGCCCTCCCCCTCTCTACGTGGGACATGACTTCCAGTGGTATAAACTTCCCTGGCAATGTGAGACAGAAATCCTACAATGAGATGGGACTTGGCATCAAGGGATTGAGAAAACCTTCTAGACCAAAAGGAGGACGAGAGAAATGAGACAAAATAAAGTGTCAGTGGCGGAGAGATTTCAAACAGTCAAGAGGTTTACTCTGGAGGTTAATCTTATGCATTATACAGGTATCTCCTTTTAAGTTTATTGTGTATTCGAGTGGCTAGAGGGAAGTACCCAAAACTGTAGAGCTGTGTTCCAGCAGCCTTGTTTCTTTTAGATGATTGTAAATGATATAGCTTTTGCAATGTGACTATGTGATTGTGAAAACGTGTGTCTGATGCCCCTTTTATCTGTGGTATGGGCAGATGAGTAAAAAACATGTTAAAAAATAAACAAATAATAGGGGGAACAAAGGTTAAAATAAATTGAGTAGATTGAAATACTAATGGCCAATGAGAAGGAGGGGTAAGAGATATGGCATATATGAGTTTCTTCTTTTTTTTGCTGGAGAGATGCAAATGTTGAAAAAAAAATGATCATGGTGATAAATACACAATTCTGTGATGGTATTATGAGCCATTGGCTGTAACCATGTCAAGAGTGCATGTTTGTTTGTCATTTACAATAAAAATATTAAAACAAAAAAACCCCAAAAACTGTGCTTTTAATTCCACAGCAGAGGCCCGGAAGCCAGCACGAAAGCCGCGCAGTACAACACATGTGGGCACGCCGGGCCCGTGCTCGGGGTGCTCTGAGACAGAACGAGTGGCTGGCAGACACACCCAGTGAAGCATGCCTATCGAGAACGGTTTGAAAAACTTTTGTGCAGCTGTGGACTGGCACTGTCACCCCTCTCACCATCCAGCCCCCTGGCCCCCTGGCATTCACGCGGAACAGGCTCAATTGGTTTTCAGTCTTTTCTGCTCAGACAGAACTTTTCTGAACCTAAGCGAACCCTACAAACTGTTCCAACCTACGGGGGCTCACCTACAATAATAATAAATCAACAGAAGCGCGATGGCTTGCCAAGAGCTTGGGAGGCTGTTCCCCTGGGGTTGCTGCCGGTGTGTGCACAAAACCGGGTGGAGGGGACAACGGACTTAAAGGAACTCGGACTCCACTTTGTGAAAGTAGTTCATTCTGGGCTGGGCCTTTAGGCCAAGGGTGTGGCCAATTCAAATTCCTCCTGGATCCAAACAGCTAAGGCAATTGAGGGGAAGCAGGCTGGGATTTGGGGAGAGAGTAAAGGAGTAAGCGAGGTGATTTTAAGGGGGCTGCCATGACTTGCTTCAGAAGCTTGAGGGCCTCAGGGGAGGTGGCCCCATGTGGGCCGATCTTCTGTGTTTTATTTTTCCATAAGAAGCCAAAAATCCCTGGGTGAAATCTTCAGACTGGTAGACGTCAGTGGCCTAGTCTAAGTGTAACAGAAAAAGGAGCATGCAACAAAACCTGGCTGGGCCAAACCCTGCCCACAGGCAGTGGGCTCTGACCTCTGCTCAGGGTGATTCATTTGCCCATTCATTCAAATTTTTATTTGCCCATGGTATTCATTCACTCATCAACCATTCATGGAATGAATGACTGCTGTGAGTCAGGCGCTGGGTGGGGTGACAGGGGGTTCTGGTAACTAGCATTCAGGACCACATGCTGTGGGGCGGTGTCTTCATCTCGGAGCCGCCCTCCAATGAGGTGCCCAAACCAGCCCCCGCATTGTTTCGCCCATTTCTATACATGCTCCCGCACTGCTGTACCTGTTTAGGTGCCTTTGTCAGGTACCCTTCAGGATACCATTTAATAAAGCCAGGAGCTGAAGGAAATCGCTAACTACACTGAATGGCTTTTTCACGGTCCACTTCCCCCCTTTCTGTTATTAAATGCTATGCACATAACCTTTCCTACTTCCCTGTGCCGGGTCTGCCTCTTGCTCACAGTAAACAGCAAATAACCTCGGAGCGTCCTAATTTGTAAGTTCAAATTTGTCACCGTGTCACAGAATCTCAAACTCGATTGTAAAGCAGGCTCTGGGCAGCAAGGCAAGAAGTAATCATTTGAAACACAAACACACCGACACAAACGAGCAGGTGAGGCTGCCTGTCAAATTATTTAGTTACAGCAACTCCACCTGGCCCATTCTTTTTCCTGCTATCCTTCTGGGGCCAGAACGAAGACCTGAACCAAGGGTGAGTCATAGAAACTGACAGAAATGTGAAAAGTTTTAAGAAAAGCTGCACGGCCTAGGAGCACAGTTTCCCGAAATGTCAGGTAGGAAAATGGGTTAGCTGGTTGGAGACGATGTTAAATCCAGGAGAACAGGGAGCCAGTATGGAAACGGGAGGGCAGGGTGTGCAAAGGAAAATGAGGAAACAGCAGACAGCTTCCGAGCTCACTGTTTGTACTGGGCGCTCAGAGGTAACTGCCCCTGAACGGCAACGTTCCCCAGCAATTGAAACCAGATGTCAGGGACTTCAAAGGGAAGGAGGCTGGACCGAGGGTAAAGCGCCCCAACTCTGATCTTCTGAGGACCAGCCAGGCAGAGCTTTGAAATGGGAAACCTGTTGTTGACCATCACCACTGCAATTTGGGGCAGGTTGTGGGGTGGGAGTGGAGTGCGAGGGTAAGGGGCCACCAGCCACTGTCCAGCCGGTCATAAAGCAGGGTCAGGCTGGGAGGCGCCTGGTGCAGAGGGACAAAGGACAGGAGGGAAGAAAGGCGGCCTTGGGGCAGCTCCCAACTAGCTGAACCACGTTGGCCAAGTGGATCCCTTTCTCTGGGCCTGTTTCCCCATCTGTAAGAGGAGCAGCTAGAAGTGTGTCCTTCAAAAGTGCATCACAATATCAGTCAATTGTAAAGTCAGTTTAAAGGGCCATGATTAGCATTTCTAAAACATGGACCACATATTTCAGAGTGGTAAGGAGGAGCAATCCTTCCAGTACCTTTTGTTTCTGTTATGTTGACACATGATAACATGTTTGCTATGTGCTAGGCAGAGTCTAAGTATTTTATATCTGTCAGTTCATTTAATCTTCATAACAACTCCAGAAGGTATAGACATACTATTGTTATGCCCATTTCTCAGCTGATATAACTGAGGCACCAGAAGACTGACAACTTGTCTGAGTTGGGCAGATGCAATTGGCCCAGGGAGAACTTGAACCTGACAATCTGTCTCCAGAGTCAGAGCACTTAATGGATACACTATACCCACGTGACTTTTACGAGTCCTTGTGTGTGCACCACTGCGTGTGTAAGTGAATTGGGATGTGATGCAAATTTACTTTTATTGTGGGTCATGGTAAAAAATGTATGACAGCCACTGACCTAGAAGGCCCTGGGTCCCCTGCAGCTCTAACACCCTGATTTTGCAGAGGCCATAAATGAAGCCAGCTGTGTCTCTGTCAGAGGGGTGGTTTTAAGCACCTGTGAGAGGAGAGGTCACATGCATGTAGCAGCCTGCAGGAAAACAACCTGGCCTGGCCCCTAGATGATGGAGAGTAAAATGTCTTCATTGGGGCTGCTTTCACTCCGAAACGAGAGGCTACATTTGGGTCCAGTTCCCTGCTCATGTCCCTCGGCAGGACTCCTCTGCTGCGTCATCGTAGCCAGAGCACAAGCAGCACTTCTCTCCCCGGGAGCTGAAAGCACGCCTGTGACATGCCCTGCCGCAGGAGCTGGTGACAGGTACGGCACAGACAGGGGGACACCTGGGGCAGGACAGCTCAGCCTGCCGGCACCCTGCTGCTCCTGCTGGCACAGGGTGCAGGCCCTGAGAGCCCCGGGTGGCCCTGCTGAGCTCCTTTAGGCAGGCAAGGAGTGAGCTTGGGGTGTGATGTGGTGCCAGCTCTGCTGAAGGAGGGGGGCCGATGCCGAGAGGAAAGGGGGGCCCAAATCAGAAGGACAGGGCCCTCCCTGGGAATGCAGAGCAAGGTGGCTGTGTGCTGGGGGTCTCGTCCTCATTAGGGAAAATGAGAGGCACTCCCCCAGGCCCATGCCACCCGGCAGGGGCAGGAATGAGCAAGACCCCTGGTGCACACTGAGAAGAAGCCCTGTTCCCATCAGCTCCCCCACGACAGGGTCCCTCTTGAGCAAATAAATGCCTTTTACAGATGTGGCTTCAAAATGAAAATGAAGTCTCTTAGCCACTGACATCTGGAGGCCAGATTCAGACATAAACCGATTATTTTATTATCATGAGGCTTTTCTCTGCCCTAAATCAACAGCCTCAGCCCTCTGGCCTGAAGAGTCAGGGTCTAATTGAATCTGGGTGGGTGGTGTGTGGTTATGATTTGTTTTTGAGAGAGTTGAGTCGGAGAACCGAAATGATCCTTCGAAACAGACAAAGCACATCCCTCCAGAAACCGTCCCGAGCCCAGGGTGGCCAGGGGTGGTGTGTGCAGGGTTTCAAGGCCCCTGCACCTCGAGCCCCTGCACCTCCCCTTCTGCCCTCTGAGGTCCTCTGAGTGGGACCTGGAGAGCAGGGCAAAGGCTCACCTGTCCAGTCACAGCCCAGCACCTCCAGCCGCAGCCCGATCCCCGCCGGCGACCATCTCTCAGGGTACACCCGCACAAACTGCGCGGGGACCGGCTCAAACCTCCGCAGGTCGGGGCTGTCATAGTGCATGTTCCCTTCAAACAGCTGCAGGGAGACAGGACACTCAGCCCTTCTTGTGTGGCAGCCCCTCCACCCTGCTGCCTTCTCACCGCTCCTTCCCCGTCTCTTCTTCCCAGCCCCTCCTATCCGACCGACCAGAAGGGTGGCTCTTGATTCATGCTCACTGGGACACTAGGATGCATGGGAAGCCCCCAGCCCCCAGCCCCCTGTTCCTACTCAAGCCCCACCCTGAGAACTCCATTTTCAGACCCAGGCTTTTATTCATTTGGAAGGTGGGCAGGCAAAAGTGGCGACTGCCAGGTTCTCTTTTTTTTCCCTGGGAACATTTAAAAAAACTGAAGGTTTGGGGGAAGTATTAGGCTCTGAGTCTTAAGCTGAACTTTGCTAGAGAGAAAAGAAGGGAGTTTGGGCTGGCTTCTGAGTCCTTAGCTTACCAAAAAAAAGAGGGATGTTTCTTTTTCTAATGCTTGAAAATCTAGAGATACAAAGTCCCAGTTGGCTGATAAGCCCCAGAGAGCTGGAAATGGACGTGACCACCCCTTTCTCCATGCTATTGACAAGATCCTCTTGTCACTCGTTGAATAGTTGGAGCAGTGTCTCCCAAACCTTGGCTTAGCAGAGGTCATTCTGCCAAAAGAAGCCTCATCTAGAAGCCTGGACATAAAACGGATGACTCTGCAGCTGTCCTGGTTGAAGCCAGATGAGGGACCCAGGCCCAGAACGCACTTCCGGAGCCACTGGTGATCTGGGTGAATGGCAGGTTTGGGGGGGCAGGGCTGTAGCTGACTAGCCCCTAGAAATGCTTCAGGACCATTCCAACTGGCAGGAGGCCGTGGGTCCACAATTCCAAAAGGGTCATTGTCACAGGGAAGGCAGGCTCTGTACCGGCTAAGAGCCCTTCCTTTCCCAGGCCCCCAAGATGGTCAAGAAGAGGTAGGGTTAGGGAAGCCCGTGGCCCAAATTCTCCTTCATCCACTGAGAGTTCCTATTGCCAAACCCAGGGCCTTTCCAAGCCTTTGGAACTGTGCGCTGGGAGTTTACATCAACATGGCAAAATCTCCAGCTCAGCACCTGCATCTGCATTCAGAACGGACACATGTGCTTAGCCAAGGAGGGCTAAACACAGACATGCAATGTCCGCTTCCTTTCTTAGGGACTCTGCTGTTGTGGAAAAAATGAGAGGTAACTTAGGGATGAGGTTCAGTGAAGCTCGGCTGGCCAGGGGAGGGACAGAGGCACGGAACCCTCTCCCTTCTCGGGGATCCAGGGGCCTGGCATGGAGGGCCAACCTTCACACCCAGGAGCAGGAGGGGTGGTTGACTGGCCTGAACTTTTGCTTGGGCTGAGTTTCTCTTGGTTCTCTCCACCCTCGGTATAAGAGGTGGGAAAGATTTAAGCCATCAAGATTAGAAAAATACAAAGGAGGGCAGCAACATTCAGAAAAACATAGTTATTTTTGGAAGTAAATCCCTAGTTTCTATAGTTTAGCCTCCAAAAACCACATCCCCTTTGAATGTCTGGCCAATTTCAAGGAAACCTTATCTCAAAGAGGTGAAAAGGGGTAAGGCTTCATAAAAAGGCAGTGAGGGTAATGGTTCGGTTTTTGGGTTCTGGAGTCAGACATACAGTGTCTGAATCATGGCTCTACTAGGCAAACTGTGATGTTGATCAAGACAGCAAACCTCAGTTTTATCTTCTGCAAAATGGGGGTGATGAAGGGCTCTACCTTACAGATATAGAAATAGAAGAAGAATCTGAATAAGGCATTTAGCACAATGCTTGGCACAAGATAAGCTCCCAACTAATAATCTACTCCTATTATTATTGGGCTGTAGGTGTTTGGTGATGACTGTCTAGATGGGAATGCTGCACCCCCAACTTTCTACACCCCACCACACTTTCCTATCTGGGGTGAGGAATGGCCTACCTTTGGCTGCTGGGTCCGGGGGTCCTGTATGTATTCCCAGTCCTTGCCGTTGAGACTGTAGGAGACTTTGAATTTGCGCACAAATGCCCTGGCTTCCACAGCAGTGATGCTGTCTCCTCCACGGGCCCCCTGGATGATGACGCCTTTCACCGTCTTGGGTGCTCCCAGGTCCACCTGCAGCCACTCCTCACCTGGCTGAGCCTGAGGGATCCGAGGGAACCAGCCTGAGCGGCTGCTGACCAGACGGGCCGTGCTGGGGCTCCAGAGGTACTCACGGGTGGAGGAGGCGGAAATCTGGGAGTCGGCGATGAGACCCGAGAGCATGCCTAGCATATTGGAGCAGGGGGCATCTACGGAGAGGCAGGAGATACAGGAGGTCACCACTCACCCCCTGCTAACCGGGACCCCAACTCTCAAACGCTTTAAGTCTGCACTGCTTTCTTTTTGTACTTTGAGGTTGTACAGCACTGTTGTACAACACAGGGTCTGGAGCTAGACTGCCTGGGTTCATGGCCCAGCTCTGCCAGTTATGAGCTGTATGACCTTGGGAAAATTATTTCATTGCTCTGTGCCTCAGTTTCTCCAGGTCTAACTGGGGATGATCACAGTACCTACCTTGTGGCGTGGTTGTGAGGATTGTTAGTTACTATGATAAAAACACAGAGAACAGTGCCTGGCATGTGTAAATAACGAATGCTAGCTATTTGTATTCACAGCGCTATCAGATGCCAAGGACTCCTCAGAATGTGCGCCTGGCATAGTTTCTCAGTGGCAATAGTCCCCACTGATCATCCCAGGGAATGATGTGTACAGTGTTGCTTAGCTGAACATTGAAATGCTTCCTGAGTGATCATTTTGCCAAATATATTGAAAGCATCCTGGAGGTTCAATATCAAGCCTTTACTTCCACACGTGTTCATAGCTCTTTCTGCCTCAGAGCCATCACACATGCTGTTCCTGCTACCCAAAATGCGCTTCCCTTCATTGATCATCACACTAATCTTTATTCACCACAAGCTTAAGTGTCACTTCCTCAGAAAAGCCATCCCTGACTCTACAATCAACAGGAAAGTAGGTCTTCTCAGTCACTCTTTCAGAGCACCTTGTTCCTTTCCTTCAGACTCACATCCTAGTTTAGCATCATCCAGTACTAGCATTTGTTTATTATCTGTCTTGCCCACTAGCCTGAAAGTTCCATGATATTAGAGACCCCATCTGCTTTGTTTCCTTCTCCCGCTCCCCAACTCCTCAATAAGTATTTGTGGAGTGAATGAGTGAGTAGAGAATGCATGAATAAATGGTGTTCAGACAAGGGCAAGTAAGTGTGCACATTAAATAGTTGCAAACCAAGTTATAGATAAAGACATCTTCTAGGTTGTTTCCTTCCTTAAATTCATTGGTTCTTGCCCTTCAATCTTCCAGAAAAGTGAATCTTAGCTAAATCCTTGTCAGTTAGTCTTTTGCTCACCTGGAACAGCAACACAGAAGGGAGGGAACACTAGTACCTTGGTGGGATTCAGATGAACCACTCTCATAAGAAGGAAGATGGGTCTATGTATCATGGCAACAAGATCAGAGAATCCGTATTGAGAAAACACAGGTCCAGCTCTTGGTTCTGTTACCTTCTAGTTGGGTGACTTTAGGCAAATGGCTTAGCTTCTCTGAGGCCTGGATTCCTCATCAGTTCTTGCCCCGCCCACCACACTAGGAAGAGTGGATGAGATGAAGTACAAGAAAGGGACATGAAAGATATAGAGACTATATCAATGTGGCATTTTAACTTGAAGCCTATTACAGTGCCATACCATCAGGTACTCTGTAAGAGCTAGGTTACTAGGGAACAGAGCAGTAGATAGATGGACACTGAAGACCCTTCCAGGCCAAAGAAGCCATTTGCTCACTCAAGGCTGAATCCAAGGGGTTGGGCTACCCACCATCATCTCTCACTACACCACAGCGCCAGTCTCATAAATGGTGCCCCAACTCTACTCTGGTCCATTCCAATATGCCCTCCAGCCCCTTTGGGACTCAGCTCACATGCCATACTTACCCTACTCACTTTCTCTTTTGGTTCTTTTTGTCACATACTGTTGAATAAGCTGTGACCACTACCTGTTGCATTTCACCCCCACTCTTCACCAGGTAATACCTCTGATCTCAGCTTAGCTATCACCTCCTCAGGGAAGTCTTCCCTGTCCTCCTGGGTCATATCTTCAACAATATAATGCCAAGGACCATGGGCCTCCACTTCAAGGCATTTTATCATCATTTTGATCTTACATTTATTTTTTGGGTTCACTTGTTCATTAATATGTCCTCCCAAATTGCCCATATGCTGCCCACACAGAACTGGTTCTGCTGTGCTCACTGTTGTATCCACAGGCTTAGTGTAGCTCTTGGCCCCCAGTTGAGGCAGTAAAAGAGCTCTACATGGGCCTCCATCTGCCTACATTCAAACCCTGGCTCTCCCATTTGCTTGCTGGGTGACCTAGCTGTCTAAGCCTTGGTTTCCTCCTCCATAAAATGTGAAGAAGAATAATACTTGCCTCATGGAGTCCTTATGAGGATCATAAAAGTTAATGTACTTTAAGTGCTTACAATGGAACAAGAGGCATGCTTAGCATTCAATACATTTTAACTGGTAGAAATAGATGCTTATTAAATATGTACTGAATGAACAAATGAATGAAAAGACAAATTCTGGTAGGACTTAGGTGTTTGGACCCATCCTTCTGGAAAGGTCGGATGGTGAATCATCTTGTTTACAGAGGGCTGAAAGGGGAAGCCGAGCTTAGGACACAGTCACTCCCCAATCTCATTGGAGCTCCCACCTCACCTGTGACCCTACAGCCGAAAAGCTCCAGCCGCAGGGCAATGCCTGAGTGCCAGGTCTGGGGGCGGATCCTGACGAACCTTGTCAGCAGTGGTGTATGCAGCTTGTTCAGAACCACCTCGGTAGCATCGCTGTTGGCTTGAAATACCTGCAACACGAGATTTGAAACTGCAACACTGAAAATCCCTATTTGTACTTTATTCATTACTCAGAAGGGGGTGGGAGTGTTTGGTAGAATTTTATTTCCCTCAAGTTTAAAAATAGTCAGTGGGCTTGTTGTTTTGGGCTTTTTTAGCAACGCCGTGGAAAAAATCTAATTTCTCACACTGCTCTAACTTGAAAACAATAAACGGTTTTCACAAAAAGTTTTGGAGGGAAGGAAAATTTTGCCTCTGGGCTGAGAGCAGGCAGAGGAAGGAGCTTTGAAAAGGAAAACTTTTCAGAAGCTAAAACCAAAAGAAAAAAAAAGATGAGAAGAAAGAAAACAAAAAAAGTTGAATATCCTTTAAAAAGGGAGCAGAAATGTTCATCCTTCAGGGGTTACAGACCCCTTATTCACCAGCTTGAACTTGACACTCCTTCTGTGTCATGTCGCAGGCATATAGGAATATTTGCAGGGCATTTTGTAACTGTAAAGCACTTCATGATTGTTTTTGTTAGTTACTTAGAGATTTCCCCGACTCCATGAATGGGTGAGGGGCACTGTCTACCCACAATGTCCCTGTGTCAATCAACATTCCTTGGGCCTCTTTGGTCTTTGTTGTAGGGTCAGGGGTGCAGACAGTTACTTAGAGTCCTGCTCTGGCCTCCTTGCTATAGTCCCCGCCCTGTAATGAAACCCATCCCCGTCCCCATCTGACCATGGGAGGTCTTATGGGAGGAAAGGCTTTTTGGAGTAGTTTCTGATCCACTGTGGTAGGACCAAGCCCTACCTTACCAGATGGCCTGAATCAATAACCACCATATGGACCGTATGTTTTTTTGTGCTTTCCATTAAAAAAAAAAAAAAAAAAAAAGAAGTAACTGGAGCAAGTATATGTGGGTTTCTCTTGGTTTCTCTGGATAAGGGTGGAGAGAAAACCATAACCCAGATAACCATCACTTTTAAATCATATCTGCCATAGCGATAACAAGTGACTATAAATTTACTTTGCAACAACCGGTGAGTTCTGTCTAGGGGGGTGAGATGCTTCAGTGCATGATAGTCAGAACATGCCACAGAGCAGGGAAAAGCAGAGTGGGGAATGTGGCATATTTGAATACCTTTAAGCCAATCAAACTGTGTAAACACAAGTATCTCTACAACACTCTGGGAGGAAAGTATTATGATCAGCCCTTTATTGATGAAGAAACATGCACACAGATGTCTATCTGGCCCCAAAGCCCTTGCCATGCTTTTAGGTTTTAAGTTTGTGGTTTCTCTTTTAACGAATCTGCAGCATTTATGTTGATGACTAGGAGTCATGGAGCCTTTATGGTCTACAAGCTTGGGTTGACTAGAGTTAGTCACTGTCTTCCAGTACGAGTTTGGAATCCCACCTTAGTCTTGGGTAACAGCTAAACAGCAGCACTGAAGCTCAGAGCCAATTAACATGCAGTCCTTTCTTCTCCATGAACTCCAACTAAGAACTCTGCTGTCTGGCCACCTTGAACCCTGCATCAGGTCAAAAGCTAAAGCCATTTAGTAATACCACTGACAGTGCGGGTCAAGGGTAAAAAACATCATACCTTTTATAACCAGTGAAAGATGTGGCTTGCTCCAGATGAATAGAGAAGAGGAGAGAGAAGGAAAGAAAATTTCTCCTGTCCACCATTTTCATTTTAAACTCTTTGTTCCTGGTGCTGTGCCCACTAATTCTGGGGTTCCCGCTCAGCCCGCCCCACCCGGCTGTCTCCTTTTCCCCCTGCGGAACTCTCCTACCTGTGGTCATAACGCCATCGGTTTCCTCCTTTGCTGCTAATAGCAGGGAAGAAGGGGAGAGGGGCTGGTGGACCATCTTTTCTCCCAGGTTGGATTTTGCTGCCTCCTTATAGTGACCGAGGATAAGACAGGGGCAAGGACACTAGGTAAGCAAAGGAAAGTGAAGGACCCAAGGAAACAGAGAGAAAGGACAGAGCTGGATGCCTGGGAGAAGGCCCATGGGTAGAGGTGCCGACCTTCTGTGACCTTAATTGCGGAGAAGGAAGACCAGAGGGCAGGAAGAGAATCCAGAGAAGCCCTGCCCTTGCTGTTTCCATTCCTAGGCTTCCTCAGTGCTGGTAAAGGGATGGAGGAACCAAATCTATAAAAAAAGAGATTAATCCATTCCCCTAGAATTCAGCAGGAGGCAGAGGCTATTTGTTTGTTTTTTGTTTTGCTTTCTCTTGGCAAGGAAGAAACAAATACAGCACTCAGCTTATTTTGCTTGGGTGGTGTGAGCAGCGGGGGCCACGGCTGGACTGGCCTTCTATGAGGAAGGTGATGGAGACCGTGTGTGGCCCCCATCAGGAGATGCGAAGACTTCAGATATGGGCGGGGGGCTGGTGGATGGCCATGGGGAATACATAATTGAAGTTATTGAAGTTTTGAGTGGATTTGAACTTTAACACAGCTGCTAATCCCCAGCATACATACCACGCTGGTGCCATTTAGAAACACAGCACGTCTTACGTGTTTTTAATATCCAATTTTATCTTATCTGACCCCTTCATTTCTTAGCCTTGGCAGTCAACATGAAACAATCCCTTATTTTCACCCCTCAGTAGGGAAACAATTGCGTCTTGGGCTGCCTTTGGGAACTCTGGGGTGTTTGTGTGGCCGCCCGCGGGCCCATGAGTGCTCATGCTTGGTGCACCTGCTCGGGGAGGGATGTGGCCCTCCTGGGGATGCAGACACTCAGGGCCGCGGGCTTCGGGTGGCCCCCCAGACTTCTGCCTGCAGTGGCATCAGTCAGACGGGGAGGCAAGCACGAGGTTGACCTACTAGAAACATCTACTGCACCATTCACATTGAACTGGCTTCTCCCATTCCATGTGCTCACTCCTCTACCACACAAAGCCTCTTTTCAACTGGGCATCGAATTATCCTTCTTGTTTCTGAGCCTGGTTCCTTCTTGGTTTCCTGTTTTCATTTGACCTTGTGTTCCTATCTGCTCTCTGGACTTCTTGCTGAAGGAGCCCCACCTTACTTTTTAAAATGTTTCTCACACCCCCACACTGCAGGTGTGGCATGGTAGGGAAAACAAAACAAAACAAGAAAAACACCACTGAGCAGCCCCAAGAATGTCCACTTTCTAACAGGGGCATTTTAGTTACACATTGTCCCTTATAGCCTAAGTGCTTCTGTAGACAAGTGCTGTGGTTTTTTATATACTTCAAATAGTGCCCAAATGCATTGTGAGTGCTCCACTCATGGGGAGAATATACCTTGTTGATGTGTTGGTTCAATAACAATTCAAATTATTAATAACAAAGAGTAATGAATAACGCCCTAGTCCTTACATATTTATTGTCTTGCGCCCAAAGATATCAAAGTGCAATTTATGAAAATCCATTTTTAATGAAATATTAAAAAGTTTCTATTTCTCCTGACCCAATGGATTTACAAGGTCTCTGTTTTTCTCCCTGCATCTCCCTATTTATAGTTGGTAGATGCCATTATATATTATATATCTTTATGACTTTCTCAATGCTTCTGTGGTTTCCGAATCACCCTTCGTATGTTTTCTGATCAAATTCCCTGAGATGGATTCTTGGCTTCCAGTCCAAGCATTGCAAAGTAAGGGGCTGTGTGCATGGGAAATGATGCCAGGAAATTGGTTTTATTCCCTATTCCCTGTCGACTCACTGAATCATTTTAGGTAAATCAATAAGTCTTAGATACCTTAGTTTCTCCTTCAGGAAAATAAAGTTTTTGATAACAAGCTTTAAGATAGCCTAAAGTTTACCAGCCCTCCTGCTGGCTCCAATGCCTGGGCAACCAAGAATAAGTGCTGGAGTAGAAGCTAAGCCTCAAATAATTGGGAGGTTCAAGTTCTGAAAGTCATTGGCTCCCAAGTCCCACCTCAAGGCCAAATACTTAGGCCATAACTTTGCAGTGAGATGTCCTCAAGGCTAACATGTATCAATGGACTGTCAGTGTATATTACACACAGATAGGAATTTATAAAACATGATGATCAAATTTTAAGATCTGCTTTTAAAGTTGGAAGTTCTCAGAGGACATACATTTTTATTGACTTTAAAATGAAAAATGTCTAAATTGGTTACTGTGCTGGTTTGAAGCTACTGTGCACCTTAGAAAAGCCATGTCCTTTAATCCTCATTCAGTATTGCTGGGTAGGATCTTTTTTATTGTTTCTATGGAGGTATGACCCACCCAATTGTGGGTGGTAATTTTTGATTAGATGGTGTGCTGTTTTGAAAAGATTTATGTACCCTAGAAAAGCCATGTTTTAATCCTATCAGTCCTGTGGGAGCAACGGTTTCTTCTAATCCTTATTTAGTACTATAGGTTGGAAACTTGAAGGGGGAGTGCTTCCATCAGGAGAAACAACAATGATTCCATTGAAATGGAATCTAAGACTGCCACCTGGTCACTTTGGGCTACTCATGCCGCTGGATCAACAAGCCAAGAAGGGGATTACTTTACTGGTTGGGGTGATTGACCCTGACTATCAGGGGGGAAATAGGACTGCAACTATATAATGGAGGTGAAGAAGAGTTTTTCTGGAATATAGGAGACCCCCTAAGGAGTCTCTGAGTACTACCATGCCCTGTGATTAAAGTCAATGGAAAACTGCAACACCCCAATCCAGGCAGGACTACCAATGGCTCTGAAACTTCAGGAATGAAGGTTTGGGTCACACCACCAGGCAAAGAATCATGTCCAGCTGAAGTGTTTGCTGCAGGTAAAGGGAACATGGAATGGGGAGTGGAAGAAGGTAGTGATATATATGATCTACGACAATGTGATCAGTTAGAAAAATGAGGACTGTGATGCTGTTTTTCTCCTGAGAGTTCCTTGAGGACCTTCACCAGAGTTGCCAGCTTGCAGCCTGTCCTACAGACTCTGGACTCCACATTCTCACGGTTAAGTGAGATGCTTTTATAAATTTTATATCTACAGATATCTCCTGCTGATTTTGTTTCTCTAGAGAACCTTAGCTAATACAGATGGGTTGCATGGAGACGTGTCTCCACCCATTCAAGGTGGGGTTGTTTACTGGAGCCCTTCAAGAAGGAACCATTTCAGAAAAAGCTTTAGAGCCAGAAGGACCAACAGAACCCACAGTCAGAGACCTTTGGTGCAGAAGGAAAACACCCCCAGGGGAACTTCATGAAACAAGAAGCTGGGGAAAAAGTTAGCATACGTCTATGTGCCTTTCTGGCTCAGAGAAAAACCCTGAACATCATCAGCCTCCTTGAACCAAGGTATCTTCCTCTGTATGCCTTAATTTGGATATTTTTAAAGCCGTGCCTTAATCTGGACATTTTTATAGCCTTAGAATTAGAAACTTGCAAATAAAAGCCATTCCATTTCTGGTATGTCACATTTCAGCAACTTTTTCAAACTAACACAGTTACTTTACCACTCAAAGAAAAACCAAGAGCGTATTCAAGGTGAAACTAGTTTTCTTAAGAGATGGGGACACAACTCTCCGAGTGACATCATTGCCCTTCCCTCTACATGGGACATGACATCCAGGGGTGAAGCTCTCCCTGGAGGCATGAAATGACTCCTAGGGATGAGGCCAGCCTTGGCACTGTGGGATCAACAATGTCATCCTGACCAAAAAGGGGGAAAGAAGTATAACTAATCAAGTATCAGTGGCTAATAGAGTTCAAATGGAGTTGAGAAGCTACGCTGGATGTCACTCTCACGCAAGCTTCAGTTAGACATTGCTACCTATCATAGCTTGCCAAACCCCAACCAAAACCATTCCTGCCAATCCTAAAGAACACCTAGGGCATTATATAAGATTCTGCAAAGGTTCCATGCACTAGGGTAACTTTCCAGAAACCTGCAACTTCCAGATAGGTCCCCAGACCAGATATGTCCTGAAAGGCAGAGGGGCCAGCCCTTCCAGAACATCAGCTAGTCCCATCCCCCATCCCATATTATTGACTGCTCCTTCGAACATGAAAAAGTTAGAATGGGTATAGCCCAAATATTCCTAGAGTGGGAGAAAGATGGGGATGGTGGCGTTATACAGAGAAAGTAGGACTTAACACATGACTATGACTGCTGAATCACTATATTGATATTTCTTTTAGTCTCCAGTATCTTAGAGGAGCTAGAAGTAAAAACCTAAAATTGTGGAATTGTAGCCCACACCAAACTCTGAAATCTGTTCTACAACTATTTGTTGCAATGTGCTTTGAAATTTATTGCTTTTCGTACATTTGTTATTTTTTCACAAAAAAGAAAATTAAGTCAATTGTGATAAAAAAAGAGATGGGGGCAGTACTGGCTATTTTGTAATTACTATATAAATGTGTTTCTATGTGTGTGTTTGTTGTTAAAAAGGAAGCTATGTTGAACACAAAGGTTTCCTCAAGTTCATCTCAGTAAACAAAATTTTTTTTAAAAAATCAGGGCACAAAGTGGTCTGGATAGTCTCTTTGGTGCCTTGCTGAATCCTGAATGTTATCTAACATTTTCCAGTTGATTCATGAGGACTTTGGTTTATGTTCCGTAAAAGAGAATCTGAAAACCAGCAGCATCTCCTGGATTTTCTGATCTCTACCTCTGATGGGGAGATGGCACCTGCCAATTAAATCAGCTGCTATTCAACATCCCAGTTTTGTTTTGTTGACACCCCCCAGGAAAAGAAAACCAAGATGCTTTGATCATGTCTGTGAATCCATAGGGAATGGACTATATACCATAACATAAAATAAAGGAAAATAATGCATATTCTAGTAAAAACCATCTAGCCTGAGAGCATCACTGATGGCTTGAGGTCCTCCATTCTCTGTCTCTCACCCCCTTCTAGATGCAGCTTCCTCTCCCTTGCTGACCCCAACTTGAATGCTTTTTAAAAGACTGTGCAGTCACTTCTGTTCTGCTGAGAACAGTGAGAGTTGTGGCCGTCCTCTATTGAGGGGGCTTTACTGCCTGGCCTAAATTCCTTTCTTATACATTTATTAATCTTTGCCATCAACATCCAAGTGCCTAGGACAGTAGAGATGGTACCTGTCACCATCCCTGCTTCAGGGGGCAAAGTGAGGATATCTGTCAAAGTTTTCAAGCTCCTCCGAGGCGAGATCACAGTATCACCTCACTGCATAACCTTCCTAAATGAGGTGAGCTTCTGGTAGACAGAGGCAGCCTCTCATTATGTGCCCTGCCTCCCACCTGAGTGAGGCTTCAGTATTCCATCTGCACACGCCTGTCTCATCATTACCTGCGGGGTGACCCACAGTTTATTTCTATTTTGCTGTAAATATCTGAACGCAGCCAGCTCCAGGGACTGCAAAGAAAGCAGGAAATTTTTTCAAAGACAGTACAGTGCTAGAGCCCTGAGGTTGAACTTGTGCATGAGAACTTCTTCTTCTTTTTAAAAATAAATATTTCTCTCCACTAATAAATGTTTCATTGCATCCAAAGTTCTCCTTTTCAATCTACTTGGCACAGACACTCAAGGAGGCGGAGAACAAAGGAGGCCGAAAAGAAAGGTGGCAGGGACGGAGCGGGGAAACCAGCAGCATATTTTAAAAATTTGTCTCAGAATCAACAGTACTGGCTCGTTCTGACTGCGGAACTGAGGGCCTGTCCTTCCTCTCCCACCCCTTTCCCTTGCATTTTTGCTACTGCCAGCTATTGAGTCTACACGTAGAAATAAATTGTTAATCAATGAATGCCATCCTACTTAATTAATTTGTTGCACCAAACAGGAGGGGGTAAGGGTGGGTGTTGTTGCACCAGGGGAGAATGATGTTAAAGTAATGGGCATTTTTTTTTTCCTGTGTGTAAATCATGGGTCTGACATTTCTCCCTTCAAACTCCTCCTTAAAGATCATACCAAAAAAATAAAAAATTAAAGCTGCTTTCATTCTAGTGGATGTGGGAACTTAGCCAGATGCAGAGTCAGAAGGGATGTGTCTATATGCGTGTATGTATATAGATGAGAGAGCAAGAGAAAGAAAGAGAGAGTGAGTGAGCTTAGGGGAGGGAGGAGTGGGGGTAGGGCGAGGAAAGCTCCCTAACAATGAAATGCTCATTCCTGACCGTGATGACCTCCTCTTTCCTCCTCCTCTAATTCAGGGCTGTTTTTGTCATCAAGCAGTTTTCCTGACATGAAGACGTAGAGGTGCAGGAGGGTGTCACGGGTGCAAGGTGGGGGGGGTGGGGGGCCCCGTTTCTTTCTGGGGTGGGGGAGGAGTGGGTGCGGTGTTACCTCCCCATCCGTGTGCGCCTTGTGGGGCCCGCCAGATTTGCTGCAGGATTATGTTACCCCCATCGAGACGCTGAGCCCGAGAACACAGCACACTAACAGGATTAGGGTTTCAGAAGCTGAGACAGGAAGGCATCAGGGAGGAGAGGGGAGGAAGACAGTTCAGGGATTTGGGGCTGGAGGGGAAGGGTGGCCTCCGAGCAAGGACAGACATGGATGGGAGTGTCCCATAAAGGTGGAGGAGAAAGGGACCTATCACCCGACCAACCTCCTAGAACAGACATTTCAACCTTTTTTGAGGAGGTAACTTGAACTCCCAGGTGGGGCAGCAGTGAGCGGAGGGTACAGGGAACGCGGTTTCCGAGCATATCTGACACCTGTGCCCCTCTTCCAGGTGGAATCTCAGCAAACCACAGAGCAGGGAACTGGTGACAGTGAAGAGCATGAGGATTACCCAGGTGAGGTTTTCATGCCAGCGCTCACCTAGGTATGCCGGGGGTGGAGCAGGGAGAGCTGTTTCCACAGACGCAGCAGCACCCCGACTCCCTTCTTTGATCTATCCCACTGAGTGTGCGCCCAGGGAGCACAGGGAACTTAGCATCAGGGCTGCGGGTGCCAGAGAGGCTGACCTCAGTTCCTGGGTATGATTCGGCACCCAAGGGACCTGGGTGAAACCAGCCACAGGAGCCTGATAGAGAAAAGGTCCCAAGCTTATGTATAATGAAATTTTCCCTTGAGCTTCCTAAGTGGAGAGGCTAAAGGTCTGAGCTCATCCTATAGTAAATGGACAAGGGGCAAATGTAATTATCCAGGGCACTGGATTCTTCATTATAATGGGGGGGCAGATAAGCGGTGGGACTTTAGCTGGGGACGGGCATACGCCCTCTTCAGATCATACATAACCGTGGTGAGACGATGCAGTCGTATCTCTGGCTTCTGAAGGGTGATGCCCATTCCCAGCTGATGGTTTGAATTGTTGTCCTATTCTTAGATGGGACAAATGAAATTACGGCAATAAAAGGGATAAGGAGAAGCGAGTCATCCCCCAGGAAGTAAAGAAAAAAAAAACGTTTAGTTTGAAAACTTGAATTATTAATTGACGGAATAATTTCTTCCCTAATGGAAGAGTGAGGCTGGGAGGGGTGACATTTATCTGAGGCAGCTCTGACAGGTCTCGTCAGACACAGGGGAAAGGCCTGGATGACTTATCACAGTCCCTTCCAGACCTATGATTTTAAAAGAGGCAGATAAATGTCCCATGGGCCCTTGTTACTTTTTAAATTGATAACTTGCTTCTGCTAAAGAAGAGATTGTGGGGCTAATACATTAATTATATCTGCAGAGAGCCTTCCATCCACAGAACTTAAGATGCTTTGCCAGTAGCTGCTGAAGCACCATTCCATTCGGGCATACAGAAACACTGAGGCATGGAGCAGTTACGAGAAATTTCCAGGGTCATGTGGTACACCATCCAAGCTCTGAAAATAGAAGTCATGTGGCTCTAAACATTAACCACCAGATTCGGGGGTTAGGGTTTCTGATACCACTCTCTCACCTCCCAAGTCTCTGATACTTTCACAGAGTGGTAAACTCTCAAATGGAGTATAAAATTATTTGTTTCTGATTACAATATAAACACAGGAGAGAGGATTTTTCAAGGAAGGTGATGCTTTAAACGGATGTGACCAAATCAAGCAAACAGCAACTTCTCCCAACTTAACATCATCCTGATTCTAGGATGAAGCTCAAACTCCAAAATGCTGGACTCAACTTTCTGAGCCATGCTGTGCAAGCACGGCTTGCCTTCAGATCTCTGTTACAGCAGAGGCTCTCCATGAAAATGCGTACCTTAGTTTGAACATCTAATTAGAACAGTCCAGTAATGAGAATTATGTCAACAAGGTAGATGCCCGTGTTTAGCAAAGAAAGGAAAGAAGACTAAGAGCTTTTGCTTAGACGTAGAAACTGATGGCCCCTCTGGGGTCCCGTCTCCTGTCCTGCCACTAGGCACGGTACCATCCCTCAAGAACAGCCTGTCCTTCCAGCACACATGCCCGGAAGCACCATCTCAGGGGGAGGCAGGACCTGAACTCAGGCCTCATGCCTTTGAGATCTTCCCATTTTTCTCCACATGTCTCTTGGTATTCGCATCCCTAATTTACTGCCTATGTAATTATTCACACACACATGAATTTCACCTATTGTATTAACAGCTCTCCGTCTGCATCTGGTGTGTTGCTAATACAGCTGGTGAAACCAAAAGCAGTAGTTTCTGCCTGTGGTTTCTAGAGAAACGTATGTAAAGCAATTTGTATAATCTAAGTGAGCACATGGGTTGGAACTGGGTTCTGTCAGGGGAATGAGCTCTCTGCCTTGTGGTTACGCCATAAATATGGATTAGGAGGGCCCGCCCTATATAAAAATCATAGGTTCCATATTGGTGACATGTGGGATTGGATAAGAATTTGGGGGATGTGCAGTCCATGTGGCCTGCATAACTGAGCTGCATTTTGCCAGGAGGAGGTTTCAATATTCTGGCAACAGTAGACTTGCCTTTCTCATAGGCAGCCTCACAATTACCTGTTGAATGGAAAGAGACTACTAAGAAGAAGCTGCAGAAGCGTTTTCTAATCTTTATCCTATGCTGGCAGCAAGACCGAAGACATTCTCCCAGGGGCCTAGGCCTCACCTTAGCCTAGCCTGCATTCAAATTGTAAAGAATGTTTCTGCAAGAAAATACCACCGCCATCCCCTACCACCTTAAGCGTGCATTAATCTTGTTTTTCTCTGATTCCCCCAAGTCCCTGGTTCTTGGTACACTGCAATGGTGTTGACAGTGACTGGGGAATTGAAATCAAGTTCCCACACTGCTGCCCCAAACGTCATATTCCCCTCTTTGCACCCCCTGTGTTGGACCGGTGTTTTAAAACCTCTCTTCCGCGCCACAGAGCAGAACAGGCTGCTGCCTGCATCCCTGCATCCCTGCTTGGCTTTCCTCATAGCTCCTGCTGTCTGAGTTTCCCTTGCAAGCCCACCACTCAGCACCGGTTAGCTTGGCACAGCGCCCACCGTCCAGCAGCTACAAAGGGCACCTCCTGGTGGCACCGGCGTAGACGAAGTCTCCCGCCCACTGCCCCATCTCCCCCACCGCCCCCGCCTCCCCTTGTGGCATCAAATCAAACTGCGGCAGACTTGACAAATCTATTTGGCACGGTTCACTCAACTATTTCAACCCGAACAGTGCAGAGCTCCGCACTGGCTCACTGTGAACACGGCCGGCCGAGTCAGTACATTAAATACAGACATCTGGGGGATGCGCTGACCGAGGGGACGGGATCACCCTTTGAGGGGAGGACTGGGCAGGGCTCCCCCATTGCCCGTCACACCTGCCGCGGGGCGAGGGAGCATGTGGGGACCAAATCCTAATCTCCAGTTTCCTGCCTCCTTCTAGGTCCCCAGAGAATGAATTTCTAATGGGGACAGAATGGGCTTTTCTTCCATCCCAGCTCCCACTATTTAGATAAGACTGAGAAACTTACAAAAAAACCCAAACAAACCAAAACAAAAAACCCAAGTTACCCCTCGGCTGCTAGGGAAAGAAATTTGGCCAAAGATAAGAAGAGGAGAGAGGGAGTATTCTATATGAAAATGTTTGAGAAGAATGATTCTGAAGGAAACCATAAAGCTAAATTCAATTCTCAGGAATATCTTCCCTGCAGAACGAATACCCAAATAAAGCCAGGGAAGACAGCATTCTATCAAAATGTGCAATGCTAAGGTATTTCCAAAAGCAGATTTCCTACAAATGGTGTTTTAAATAGCATCCTAGTCCATCTGCGTGCTTTTAAAATCAGCTTATGCTACAGTATCCCCCTGGCCAGCGCTGCTTAGTCATTGAGCCTGGAGAGGGAGGCAGTCAGGTGGAATTCCCTCTTCTCCCCAGGCCCCACCCCATCCAGTGGCCGGCCCTCGCCTGCCCCGCTGAGTGTCTGGGCTCTACCAGTCTATTTACTGAACAGGGTGGGTGGAGAGAGAAAGATGAGGGAAAAGGTGAGGGGTGGATGAGGACTTGACCTGCAGGGCCCCCGGCACCCTCCTGCGATCTGGGCTTGCCATTCCCAGCCGGGGTACTGCACGTCTCCCTGAAATACAGTCAGTGAGAAATGGGACCGGGCCCAACATGCCCAGTTGAGAAGTCTTTCCATTATTAAGTACCTCACTCTCTTCATCTGTGAAATGGGGAAATTTTTCCTTTTGATATCTGCTAATATCTAGAAACCGTGGTTTTCAGACAAATGGTGCCATGCTAGTATGGTGATTTTAATTCTTCTAAAACAATCTACCCCTTTAAAAATTCACATTTCCTTGAGCGAGGCGGTGCTCACAGCACAACTCAGCCCTGGTTCCCAGATCTTCAGTTGTATCAGCAGGAGTAAGCTGCCATGAATTGAAATACTGTGCATCAATGAAAGGGAGGGGTAAGGGGCATGGGATGCATGAGTTCTTTTTCTTTTCTTTTAATTTCTTTTTCTGGAATGATGCAGATGTTCTAAAAATGATCATGGTGAAGAATACACGACTATGTGATGATATTGTGAGCCACTGATTGCATAGTATGGTTGGCCTGTATGTGTGTGGATATTTCTCAATAAAAAATAATAATATTAAGGAGTAAGCTGCTGTGAGGCGGTGATGGGATCCGAGGACAGTCCCTTTGGAAAGGGTGTTTGGCACCTCCAGGCTTGGCCACCCGCAGCCCTTTTGATACTTCAACATGACAGACCAGGGCCCTGGTGGAAAACTGTGACTCCAAAAAGGAGAGACCCTTGTTCTTCCTCCCCAACCCCCTTCCCAGAAGGAGGAACAGTTCCTGAAAATGCACATGTCACCAATCTCCTCCCAGCCTTGGGAGTCTGCCTGCAGAGACCTTCGTGGCCCCCTCACAGATGTCCCCTGCCCAGGGGACATCACCTGCTATTTCTAGTGAGCCCCCCATTTGCTGCATGAACCGTACAACCAGCACATCATCGGTGCCAGCTGCAGGCCCTTTTACCACCGCAATGCCATGTGTCTTAAGGGCCAGACATTCCTCCATAGGCACAACAAGGCCCCCCGGCACCCCATGGACCTCTCCTCTGGGAGCCGCAGACACTGAAGGCTCCAGCCGAGAGAACGCAATGCCTCACCACCAAGCCCGATTGCCGGTTCAGAACCCATCTCCCCAACAAACCGAATTTCCCCTCATTATTTATTGTCCTCTTTCTCCTCCAGGACATTGTGATTCCCTCTCAGGATTTGTGCCCTTTCATTTCCAGACCTCGGTTACTCCTGAACTGCAGTTTCATGCGGTTTTGTGATTGTTAACCCAGCATGTGGAAGGGACTCAGGCCATAAATGCTCAATGAATCCTGTATGAGGAGACACGGACTGGGAAAGCATTTTCTCCTTCATTTGCAGTCAGAGAACACACTGCAAGCTCTCTCTCACTGCTGTGCAAGATGCAACAGCAGCCAGGCTGTCAAGAAATGGCGTTTTCCAATCACTTTACCCTAAGAAAGAATATTTTCAGGGCAAGCATCTCCCTTGCCTCCATCCATTATCTGAGCCTCACTAAACGAGGCCTCCTCCCCCATGTGGACCTGGGTTGAAGCTCCTTTTGTCCCACCCCTTGTGCACCGGTTCAGAATGCTGTTCACATGGGAAGATGGATTTACCTTGTGGTTTTTGCCATGCCGGTACATCATCCAATCTTCACCATTAGTGCTGACCTCCAGCTTGTAGGTTTTGACATAGTAGCCATTCTGGGTTTCCCTGGAAATCGCACCCTGTGTTGCAATGGCTGTGAGCACAGTTAGAAAGCGTAGATCCACCTGGGGAAGAGAGGTGGGTGAGTAAGGGGCCCACCACTCCCAACACAGGGCAGCATCTTGTTTTTTCTTCAAAGGACACCATCATCACACTTAGCTTACTGAATCTGTGATTCACTCAGCTGTATTTGTAATCAGTATCAGTTTGCAATTCTAGTGGACAACTAAACTCAACTTATCTGACACTAAATTGGATGCCTTAAAAAGGTAGCTTGAGTCTTTGTTTCTTTTTCCTTATTTATTTTTGGCAAATCCGAATGGACAGTATTAAATTTATTTTAGAGGAATCATTGACCATCCAGAACTACCAGAGCTCTTCTTACTAACCTCTGACCAGTCTTAGATGGTGAAAGCAGATGCTGTTTTAAAGGAACAATGGCTAAATCCAATCCAATCCACTCTACTTCAATCTGGTTCAATTCAATCCAATTCACTTATGATGCCCTAGTTGCAAAAACCACAGCATATCCTCCTCCTCCCCCCACCTCGACCCCTCAACTCCATTGTGTTTTTAGTTGCTCAGGTCACTAAAGGGTCAAAGGGCAGGCAGAGTCTGCCTAAGCAATTAGGCTTATGAACCGACATTTTGAGGCACATCCCATTCCACAATGCCAAACCCATTTGGAAACTGTTGGATGTTATTCCTTTAATGGCCACAGAGTTTCTTAATGGCAATTTTTGTATAGCCAAAATTTAGCCGGAGTATACTGGTAAGATCCAGTTCTGCAGGTCCTTATTGGCCACTTGAAACATGCCCAGAATTCTTAAGCATTCAAAAGAAGCCCAAAATGGGTAGCTGAGAAATACGTGGCTAGCAATAAGAGAAAGTATATGATTAAGGGCCAAAAACAAGGAGTATAATTACTGGAATACCTCAGAACATATGATTATAAAGGAGAACTTTCTGGAAGCTTTGTAGGATGAGAAGGATTGTGGAGAAGCAGAGAGAGGATAATGACAAGTAGCCTTGGAGTTGTGCTGCTAGGATCTCTGTGGGCTCCCCAGAGTTTCTAAGTCATCTTTCTCCCTTTCCTGTTGTCTACTCTGTAATGTTGTTCTAGAACAGAGGTGACTATATCACTTCAGAGCTAGGATAGGCTTGCCAATGGGTCATAAGGCTGTCTGTTGTGTGTCATAAAAACAGTAGTTGCTGTAGTCTGGAACTGGCCATTTGCTTTTCCTGATTACTTCTTCCCAGAGGATGGAAACTGGACCTGTCTGTACTACAAGGGAAGCTCATTTAGTATGAGCTGCAAGCTTCACTCAGAAGAAAAGCAAAACAATAGTCTGAAAAGATGCCGCAGAGCATCAGGGTAATTTGAGTTTCATTCCTGGTAGTGACATTTTCCCATGTGTTATTCTGATACTTATGTGCAAAAGAGCTTCCTGGCATGGCTCTCTCCAAATAGCAAAGATCATGAGAAGTTGCCATGCTCAGCTAACACCTCCACAAGTCTGCCCTTAGGAAGACGCCGCCAAATCTTTGATGCTACCTTATGCCAAGAATGAGGAAGATCTGGAATGGTTTATAGAATATTCCTTGGCTAACTATAGCAGAAGGGCAAACAGCATCTCCTGGTCAGCCAACTTCTTCAAGGCCTGGTAATCTTCACTATGGCAGGGACAGAGTCCAGCTTACTCATTTTATTCCAGTGCTTAGCATATGGCCTAGCAGAATGTATTTCTGCCTGGAACACATTTTTTAATGAATGAAGGAAGGAATAGAGTTCTCAAGTATGCGGTTTATTTCTGTGTGCCTTTCTTCCACTTTAGTTGAGGAACTCTACCCCACCCCCACCCCCAACCATCCACACATACTCTGGTAGGCAAATAAGTACCTGGAGGTATTCCTTGTTGGAATCTAAGTTGGGGGTCCAGCCATTGTCATCACCGTGGAGCCGGCTTTGCTGAGGGGTCCACCTCCCATCTGAGTATGTAGATGAGGCACTGATCTGTTCATTAGCAATCCGGCCAGACTCCATTCCCAGGGGAACATTGCACTGAAAGTCTGCAGAATGGAAATGGTCAAAGGCAAAGTCAGTCCTCTCAGCCTCAAATACCGAAGACCCACAAAATGCTGCTCCTTTCTAGGGACAAGTCCTTGCAGGCATTCTCTTATCTTAAACACCTAATTACACACACACATTTTAAAAACTACACCAAGGCTGAGAGCTTGACAATCTCTCTGTCTGAAGGGTTTTGGAGAAATCAGGCTGTGGATAAACAAAAACCATAATGCAAATTAAAAATACCAACTAGAGCAGAAGTACCATGACTGCTGCAGGCTATGGGTGCTCAGGGATGCCAGATGCACCATTACTGTGGTGCAGGTAAGCAGGAGAGAAACTCATGGCAATTTGGGTGGGCTAATACATCATGGGAAGCCTGACTTGTTAATAAATACCCAGAAGGCACTTTCGCTTTTTTCTTTCTTTCATTCAACTGTCTCATGAGTTCTGGCACAGAAGTCAGACATTGAAAGCTAAACACCATTGGTAATGGATGGTGGTGATGGTAGCCCAACATTGCGAATGTAATGAACACCACTGAACTATATATTTGAATATAAAGGGGAAATTTTAGGTTGTATATATGTAACTAGAATAAAACTTAAAAAAACAACAATATAGGACTATACAAGACAAACATGAACTCTAATGTAACCTGTGAACTACAGTTAATATAATTATAATAATATTCTTCCGTCAATTTTAACAATGGTACCACACTAATGCCAAGTGGTAATAATAGGGGAAACTGTGTGTATGAAGGAGGTTATATGGAACTCTGTATTTTCTGCATGATTTTTCTGTAAACCTATAACTTCTCTAATAATAATGATATATCTGTATATAAAGCCTAAATACCTGTCTTTTGGAGACCTCTCTATGAGCATGTGTGTATCAGTCTATATACCTCTGCACCTCCTGTCTGGACAAACAGACCCAGAAGTCAATTATTTTGGCCTTGTGTCATCGATTAAATCACTGTCCTTCCCATGGATACCATGGACACTGACCAGTGTTGGTGTGTGCATGTGTCTGATAAGGACCCACAATCTTTTTAAGGTATCAAATCTATTCTTTAGCTCAGTGACTGCACTGGCTGTTTACAGTGTCTGGTGCAATTTGCAGTGCTGTTGCTTTGTCACTCAGTCTTCATGAGGTCTTTGATGGAGAAACAAAAGCAAAACCCCAAACAAAACCCAGCAACTTTCCTACAGGCCTGGCTGCTGTGTCTATAGTTCTGCATGTGGTGAGCTGCCTGCGAACTTGGCTGCATTTCCATAGCTCTAATCATCCTTAAAGTGGTTCTTTGGTTCTAAAAGTTGTCATTTGGGAATTTACAGTGGAGATGGGAGCATATTTGAAGCACATGTCGAAGAGGACCTGATTTGAAGAGGGAGACCAGGGTCCGAGTCTGATAGCCTAGACAGCAAGTTCCCTAACAGCTTGGGTGAGAGCTACATTTTTCAATGCTTTGCACGGGTACATTGTAGAAGCTTAAAAATGTATATTCATTGGGAGAATGAAGTGAACGTCCAAGGTGTACCAGTCTAGCCAGGCAAACTATCCTTTTCCCAGGGCCAGTTGTTGCACATCCAAAAAAAAAAGAAAGAAAAAGAAAAATAGAGGGAGGGAGGTGTTTAAAATCACTCTGTTTTGTGATAATGGCCACTGAGGCTTGGAGAAGGGGAAAGCTGACCCTCAACTGAAAAAATGTTAGCACAGGAGGGGACACTATACAGCTCAGCCTAACTATTCTCCCTTTCATTCATATATGAGCAAACTGAAGCTTGAGATGGTCTCATGATTTACCCTGGGAATAACTAATTCTTTTTTTTATTTCTCTTTAATGATTCAAGGATTTATCACGAATCATGCAAAACACACTGCTAATTGCACTAGCAAAAGCTAAATGTAACAACACTCCAGAATTCTGCAACTGTCAATTTAAAAAGTTTTGTCCTAGTGGTTGAAAGGTTCAACATTGTAGGGAATAGCTAATTCTTTGTACAGTTTTTTTTTTTAAAGAAACAAGTACCGCATCCAAATCACCATGTTCTTTTCTCACTAATCTCTTCCTAGTAAGAGAATGTGGCTCCCACTCCTTGAGCTGTGAGCCACGGCAAATTCAGGAGAGTTGCCATCTCCTCTTTCCACCCCAGATCAGATCAGCCCCTGTTTCCCTGCACATTCTCACAAGGCTGATGAAAGAATGGGACAGGGCTCCCCGCCGCCGGCAACTCACTCTCCAGCGGCTCTTGATGAACCAGATAGTAACGCGCAGAGAAGCCATCCTTGGCCACCGCCATGTCTGTGTGAAAGGTCAGGGAGAGGATTCCCGTCGAGGAACGGAGTTCAGAGGGTGTCTTGGTCCCACAGTACTTGCCAATCAGGGGGCCAACTGGACACACAGGAGAAAGAGAATTCGGCAGAATCAGAAAGGTGAAGCTCTGTATTCAATGCATTCTCCCCTCCCACCACTGCATGGCATTCAATAAAGCAGCCCTTTGTCCTCCTTGATATAAAAAGAGCAACCAAAGATATCTTTTAAGAACAATGTCCAATATTTTACCCTACCATTAAAAGTACTTTATTGACATGGCCTCACTTTGTTCTCATACCCCTAGGAATTGGGCAGGAAAGGTGTCATTTTAATGCCATTCTACAGAAGGAATTGAGGCTCAGTGAGGTCATGTGACTTTCCATTGTTCTTATAACTCGAAAATAGCACAGCTGGGACTCAAATTCAGGTTTTCTGACTAAATCTCATGCTTTCCCCTAGAAAGCTCTTCTTGTTTAGCCATCAAGCCTCCTTGCAATGGCAAACACTTAGAATGTGTACAAAAATGAAAAACTGATTTCTGTGCTGGTACTGACTCTACCCAAGGCCTATATTGGTCTCCACTTTAGAAGTACAGGTCCCTCTTGGCCTTGGGTGAGGCACCTTTTCCACATCCATGGCTGTATTCATAAAAAAATAATAATTAGAGTAATAATGACAGTGATAACAGCTAACTTAGATAAGTCACAGATAGGTTAAGTAATTTCTTAATTACAGCCGAGGTTCTACAGCTGTAAATAGCAGAGCCAGGATTCAAATCTAGTCGACCTGGCTCTAGAGTCCTCCTGTTAGGGCACTGGGGTTGATTTAAAAAAGTGGCCAAATCACTTTCTGTGGAAATCCTGACAACCTGGAATGGAAAGTTTATCATCTATAGGCTCTCATTCCCATCCATGTAGCTACTCAGTCTTCTCTCCTTTTCCAAAGAAAATTTCCAAGAAAGGAAATTGCCTCTCTCTAGTTTCTTTCAAGTCACCTTTGGTTAAGGAGAAGAATAAAAAGTCATCATGGGTCACCTATAAACCCTACAGGACTTAACTCTTTGTTCTTTATTGTTCCAAAAGCAATGAGCTGGCAAAGGGCAAGCTACTGAGAAGTGTCCCTGCGACAGTGACAACACTTACCATGTGGAATGCCATCCCAGATGTCCAGCCAATCATATTTGCAGTCTCCCTCTCCCACCTGCAAAGGGTCATGCTCCAGGTCAAAGGTCAGAAACTGCAGGATGATCTCCATCTTGGGTTTGGCCAGGATGGTAAAGGTGCAGTCCAAATTGTGGGGGTACTTCTCAGGAAACCCAGGGGATTCAATGGTTCCGTTGGGACTTGTGAAGTTTTTCGAGCAATCTTCAGAGCCTGTTTGTAAAAGAGAACTGTAGCACTAACAAAGTAAAAGACGTCTTTTTGTGCAGCCTCTGATGCATGGGTTATTTAAATGTTTGGGCCCAAATCTCCCCACTCACGAAGTTTTTGTTTCCACTGGAGTGGTTTTGAAGCAACATACTCTTTGCATCCACATTTTAAACCCTCAAGGCAGTCTCTTTACAGGATAGAAATTAGGGAAGCACAGCTGGCTTGCTCTACATACTAGAGTAAGAACAGCAATTGAGGACTTTGGAGTGTGTGTGTGTAGAGAGGGGTGTGTGTGTGTGAGAGAGAGAGAGAGAGAGTGAGAGATTGAGTATGTTGAAAAGAGGAACAGAGTCTTCTTTCTCAATTACTCAGCTGCTTGCTCCAGAAATGTGAGTTATTTCAATCCTTAAGGAAGACTTGCTGATTGCCAGCAGGGAAAACAATGTCACCCCTTATTTATTGCTGACCTCAACACTGGCCCCTATTGTACCACAGCCAACTAAGTGCCCCCTTTCCCTCCAAGATCCAAGGTGCCTGAGGGGAGGGGCAAAGGGGAGCTTGGGTCTCATTCATGTCATGACTGTATTAAAACGAGCTGCTCTGTAGTGGTCGGACAATTAACAATTGGCGTTTTTAGCCGGTGGATCACAGCAGGGCGTGTGGGATGTTAAAGGCCGCTCCAGCAGTAAGTTTGGAAAAATGCAGCAGTGTATTGACATTTGGAAGGCTTCTGGTTCCTTTGTGGTGGGGAGGGCCTTGCATCTCTCCTCCGCTCTCGTGCCTGCTTTCGCGGGACTCCGGGAGGCGTCCTCATTGAATGCGGCGCACACCCACCTCTGGAGCAGGCCCGGACAGCAGCAGGGGCCAGGGGCTCACAGCCCCCGCGTCTCCTCACGCCTCCAGGAGTCCTACGGAAGGGCCGTCATTGTGCTTTCACCAAGCCACCGATGGCCAAGGCAGATCCACAAGTCCTGGGAACATCACAACCTGGACCCCCGGCCCCCACGGAAGCCAAGGACGGACGCGAGCTCACAGGGTGAAGGCAAATGCTGCACAACTAGAACTGATTTCGTAGCGTTCAGATAAGGAAAAAAAAATGGTAGCAGGATGTATGAGGAGAATAATATACGCTTTAAACGTGAAGGAAAAAAAACACACAGAAATACTCAATAAACCAGGTGTTTACTGGCAGGAAGTGTCCTCTGGGGATGCACTGAAATATAACTGTGTGATGTCAATATGCTGATCTTAGCCTGCAGCGATGTCTTTATCCGTGGCTCCTGTAGCAGGCCGCTCCGCTAGGCTCTTTATTGATGACGGTTTTCTGGAAAGCTGCAAACGTCTGACTTGGAAAAGGTGCCATGCAAATAAGCGGGGGAGGGGGAGATGGCAGCTTCCCTCAGCACAAGACGGGAAATTCCAGTATCCCCTTCCGACCTGCCGTCCGTCAGCTCCACCCTGCTACCCAGTGCTGCAGGATGGCAGGGTGGACACCAGGGACACACGAGGAGTGAGACCTAACCTTTTCTCGGATCCTTTGAGGCTCTCTAAGTGCCTCATCTGGGAGACTGGGTACCCCATCATTCAGGGGCCGTGGGGTGGCAGGGCAGGCCCATAGGTCAAGCAGGCTGGGGGGAGGAGTTGGGGCAGCCTCTATCCCAGCTTTGTTTATTCTCAGGTCCCCAGCATCTGTGGGCCTCCTCAATGGCCCAGAATGAGGCAATTCGGCAAAGCCAAGCCAGCTGGCAGGTCTTCAGGAGGCTGGGAAAATTTTGAAAAGGTTAGCGTTTATGGCTGCTGGGCAGCCTTCTTGTGAGCCACTTAGCCGAGCCTCACACAAGGCTGGGAGGAGATTAACTCTCTTCACAACTGGTTTGGAGAGCTAGAAAAGGCATCCTGACATCTCTCCTACAGTCTGCTCTATTGTCTTTCTCTTCGAAGGCGAGGGGTGGAGTCTTTATGATGGAGTCTTTCTTTCGTCTCCAATTCACGGGAGACAGGTGTTTCCACGGTGGACATCTAAGTCCAAGAGAGGCGTGGAGAAAGTGAGATTCTAAAGCACCCTCAGTCTCCAGAGTCCTGAGGGCCCGCATTCAACTGGAAAGAATTTTCACCCTTAGGTACTTGAGGCCCAAAACTTCAAGACTAATAATGAAAATGTGTGTATCTCTGACATATGACTATAAATGGATGGATTTTTTGGATAGGTTTGAATGATGTGGAAAAACGGTTTTATCAAGTTTGTGTTTTATGCAGAAAAGCCAAACCCTCTATTAGAATCGTGCATGGTCCAAGTGTCAGATGAAGCAGCTGAATATCCAAAGGCAAAGAAGAGCTCTCAGAAAAGGGTGACCATTCTTAGGACAAAAGTTGAGTATTGTGGAAATCTATCTAATCCAAGATCCTTTTCTGGGATGTGTTAAAGGGTTAAAAAAGCACACAAACACACAAAAAGCAGTCAATAGATACTGAAATACTCAACACTCAGGATTACTCAGAGAAGCCGGGGGATTTCTGTTGCAATGAATGATTTCCTACCAAAGGGCTCTGGTATTAAAAAGTACCCACCCCATGTTTTTTTACTGTGAATTTAAAAATAACTCTGCAAGCAGAGGAAGAATCTACATGTATAAAAATATTGGAAATATAGTGGCTTTATCCAAAGCTGAGCTTGGCCTGACCACAAAAGGTTAACTCAGTTCCTCAATTCAGGGAGTGGGGGTAGGGGACACTCCAGGATTTCTCTATCTGTGAATGACCCCAGAGATTTCAGTTTCAGAAATGTCACTGGGCACTGGGGGAATAAAAAACTTGATCAATCTTGAACTTTGGTCAAAGGAGCATTAGAAGAGAAACATATTTTTCCACTGTTTCCGTTTCCAGAGTTATTTTTAAATTTATTTTAAAATTTCTCTCTTCTGCTCATGCTTTGGTGATTTGAGGTCCTTTAAGTTTACCAGTTGTTTTGGTTTACCTTTTTATATATGGACAGTCTGGTAAAATACCAGAAAATTTTTTATGAATCACTTCATTTAGGGCAGGCATGAAATGCCCACCCCAGCCACACACCCCATCTTTACCCAAATTGTGAGTTTATGTCTCTCAGTGTAATTCTGCAGGAGAACTTTACTGGGAAGATGTGCCATCAAAGGTAACTAGATGCCCCTGGTGATTATTTGCGTATCTGTGTTTACAGTTTACCCCTTCTTTCTCTTCTTGAATCTGACCAGCAAACATAGTCATGTTTGTTTGGATTTCTTCAGCATATTCATGTATTTTTTCATGTTCTGTGGATGACGTAAACTCATAACACCAACGGTGGAGGGAGGTATGGGTGCAAGACATGGCGCCTTGAAAAATATTCACTTCTAACCTCAGTTTTGAATTGTGCAACCCTTATCATTGATGGGTTTCATATAGGGTTGACTTTCACACCAAGGGTTGATCTTTTAGATGGGCACAGTGGTGGGTGTGACTGGCCCTGAGAAGGATATGGGAATAACCTTCTTTCTCGCATTCCCCAGAAGTGTGGTTTGTGTTGAAGGGCTGTCTCCACCACAGCCTCTCTTTCTTCTCTATCTAGCAGTCTCAGTCGCTAAAGTAGGCTACCCCATTTCTCCATGCCCAGGCCACCTTCCCTGGCCGGCCACTATTGTTTCTAAGCAGTACAAAGACTCGCTGCCTCATTTGACATCCTAATTCAACCTGTTCTCAAAAGCAGTGATCCTGAATTATGACAGCTCTTAATTATTTTATCCCTTAATATCCTCCCTTCAAATCTGCATGATGGATAGAGTTAATATTCACTTTTCTTCTGGCTTTTTGAAGAATGTGGCATCATCAGTTATGAAATAAGTGATATGAAACCAGAGGTGAGTTTTGAGGGTGCCACCCACCCTTGCTCTGACTTTCCTTGGCCGGCTCGCTCAGAAAGGAGCTTATGCTGTTTTCCTTCCATGGTCGGTACTGTGGAGCTGAGTGACAGCTTTTGCACTAGGGACCTTGTTATCTAATAAACTTCCCAGATTCCCCTGCTCCCCACCTTGCCAAGCCACTAGTTTGCTCCATCATTTTCATAACCACAGCATGTGGTTATGCTAAATAAATTGTACCTTTATTTAGCACTTAGTTTCTTCTGCCTCGTGTTATAGTTTTCCACTCAATTTACATATATATATTCTAGCAACATCTACCGTGCATCTATTATGTGCTGAGGGTTTACACATCTGTCCCCCCCAGGAGAGAAGGGCAAATGCCCTGCGTGATTTTATTCTCTCTTCTCTCTCCCTACTGTCTCCCAGCTAAGGATGGAACAGCGTATGTTCCATCAGTGCTCACAGCACAGGATGGAAGGGAATATGGATCACCCAGCCCCGAGCCACTGGACATGGACTGCAAGTCCCTGTGCCCTCCCCGTAGTCGGAAGCATACGGCCCCAGACCTCTCGCTGCTGCAGCTGGCGGACCTTACCCTGCGGCAGCCCTGTTCCCACTCAGGCTCCACGGTTCCCTGTCTCCACCCTTTCATTTGATTGTAAGTTCTTGTTCTCACGCAGACAAAGCCGACAAATATTTAGACAGAGTGGATATAAAAAGTGCTTTCAGCAGCTTCCACTTCCCTTCAAGAATTGTTTAGTGAAAAAGAAAATATATATGAATAGTTCCCCTCACACTGAACTCAACAGGCGCCGGTCTTGGGTCTCTCAATGACAGTTCTTGAACTGAGTTGTAAAACTTAGGCTGTGGAGAGGGAGAAACACACTCATACATAGAGCATGAGCCTCTGGGTTGGAGGGAAGGGCCAAGGATGAGGGGAGAGTTGGAGGATAAGCTTCACTTAGCATCCAGATAATGAGCACCACGCATATTAGGTGGAGAGAAAGATGTGCTACTTGGAAGGCTTAAGCGTAGATGCTGAACCAGCATCTTGTATCAGGGAGGCAAGTGAATAGAGTTCGCTACATCCAGTCATGGAAATAAGTGCTGGCCCATATTCTCAGGGCCTGCAGTAATCTAAAGAGGACCTAATAGAAATCATGCAATCAAAAGAAGTGCAACATTCTCTGCCCTGTTTTCTGTTATCCTTTTAACTGCTTTTCAGGGAGTTGGTTTCACTGGTATTAAGGAAGTGGGGGTCAGTGGACAGGGATGAGAAGTATGGATTGCCAAGGGGAATGTCTAGGAACTGGATATGGATTTTAAAAGCTTTGCCCTGACCCCATTTTGGGGGGGAAGGGGTTGTCAATTTTACCTTTAGAGGCTCTAAACCCTGGAAAGAGCATGTCTCCAACACCACGCAATTCCAGATAAAAGCAATATAAACCATAAAGTAGCTGTGAGGACATTCAACCGAATTATGCTTTTTTTCCGTAAGGATTATGTTGATTTTTAAAAACATACAAACCTCAAATTCTTACAAAAAGCATTTCTCTTATTTATCTGATGCCTCCTACTCTGTTGGTACCACAATCAATGCTTAGTCTGCCCACTGGGGAGCACCCAGCACTAACCTTGCAACTTGCGCTCTTGAGTTGGATGATAACCTGTACTGGCTTTTCACCCCTGGCACGTTCAGATTCACCTTGAATCTCTCTTCCTCCAATCACCTTAATTGAAGCAACATTGTTTCGCCCCTTTGATGGTGCCATATTTCTTTCTATTATGATCTTTTTGAATGTAACAGATCATGGTTGTGTGTCCTTCTAATTTCCTCAACCCCTTTGAGCCTCAATTTCTTCATCTATAAGATGAGCCCTTACCGTGTGTTAAGGCTTGTCCTCTCAACCTTCCCTTACATAAGGTCCTGAAGCCAGTCACAGATGGCAGGTCCTGTCTTCTCGAAAGATGTGCATCTCCTAGGGCTCCAATCCATGATAGAGAATTCAAGACACTCACCTGTCTTGAAGATCTCATAGCGCAGGGAGAAGCCTGCCCCTTGCCGGGCATAGTCGGAGGTGAACTTGATGTAGAGCACGGAGCCGGATGAGATGATGGTGGGCGGGGCGATGTTCCCACAGTGCTTTCCCAGGAGGTCTGCGGATTCACTGTCCCCATCCCGAATCTCAATGAAGTCATACCTAGGTGAGGAAGGCACAAAAAGGCACATATAAGAAAAGGACACCCTAAGGAGATGAAAAGGACTATTGCCCATTCCAGCTGATAGTCTCTCCAATCATTTATGGACATTCAGGTGTTTCAGATTGACAAAGGGTACTTCAAGTTCATTGGTACAGGCTGGCAAAACTAGATACAGGAAGTTGAATTGCTCTATTAAAATCTTGGAGTTAATGAGCACATCTGTGGATGGGTGGAATTTCAGCCCTTATCTCTTGCCCATACAAAAGCTGTAGCATCATTCGATCAAATATCTCAAAGCCACATTGTTTCCCCCTTTTGGTGGAGCCATATTTCTTTCTATTATGATCTCTCTGAATGTAAGAGATCATGGTTGTGTGTCCTTCCGAGTTCCTCAACCCCTTTGAGCCTCAATTTATTCATCTATAAGATGAGGATAAAAATATTCACCTCAGAGGGTTGGGATGGGGGTAGAATGAGAAAATATACATAAGATTCTAGGCCCATTGCCAGGCACACTGGGGGTGCTTCTCAGATATTTGTTCATTTTCATGTCCTACCCTATTCCAAATTTCTCCTCGGTCATCCCTTCTTTTAAATTTATTTGTTATTATTTTTTTTAATTAGAGAGGTTGTAGTTTTACAGGAAAGCTATGTAAAAAGTACAACATTCTCATATACCCCCCTATTTTTGACATTTAGCATTAGTGTGGTACCTCTGCCACAACTGATGCAAGAATATTAAAATATTATCATTTACTATAGTTCACATTAGGTGCATTTTATCCCCATATACCACCTTATTCACCCCCTCCTACCTTTCTCTTTTAATGACAAAAACTCCTCAACCAAAGGCCAACTCCCTGAGATGAGACTGGGAAGTTCAGATCAGTATCTAGTTGTGGGGCTTGGAGTTAGGGACCCCAGAAAAAAATATGTTCTTAATCTTAAATCATTCCTGGGGGTTGAATCCATTTGTAATTAGGACCTCTGAAGATGTGACTAGTTAAGGTGTGCCCAATCTGTATGACAGTGGCCCTTACTCCAGGACGGATGAAGTCCTTATAAGCAAAGGAAAGTGGACACAGAGAGAAGCCATGGGAGCAGACAGAAGTTGGAAGTCAACAGAACGGGGAAGAAAAAGAAGAAGATGCCACCACACACATTGTAATGGAAGGAAAAGCTCAGGGCCCCCAAAGATCATGGGCCCACCAGAAGACACTGGGATGAAGCCAGCCTTCTAGCCTCTGAAACTGTGAGCCAATAACTTCCTGTTGGGCAAACCACTGTATGGTTCATTGTATGCTATTTGTTCTATCCGCCTAGAAGCTAAAACACCAGTCAACTTCACGGTTTAAAAAAGAATCAGCATGATCTTAGATAAGGCAATAAAAACCTTTCTCCAAAAGCAGGGTGTGAATCCCCCGGGACCCAGCATCTCTGAGCACAGAACTGTTGGCCTCAGCGAGAGGCAGGGCAGGCTGGCATCCCAAAGTCGAGGTCTCTGTTCATTCCAGCATGAAGCAGACCGGACATGGAGGAGAAACACACCACAAAGACATCCTTGGCTAGGTTCCTGGGATGGTGCACACTTAAAATGCCATTTTATCTTTACGGACACACATTTTTCAGGCTTGGTATTTGCTCTGGCAATCTTCACCGCGCTGCATTTGTGCTCCTTCTCTCAGCCTTCAGTTCATACTCCTGTCCTGCCTGCTTAAGGCAGGAAACTTCTTCCTCCCTTCACATGGCTGGCCACTGTAACATTGTTTGCTGAAAACCACCCATCTCCCTCTCCCTCCTTCTCTGTCTATTTATTTTGCATCAACCTGTTAAAACAACAGGTAACAAATCTCTTCCTTGAGTGGAGTTGGAAATGCGGCCTTCCCTGGGATGCTGCCTGCCTGCTCCTGTCACGCACAGGGTCTGGGGGAGCTGGCTTGCCCGCAGGAGAAGTGGGGTGTTTGAGCCGAGTGGCCTGAGGCCTCACGTCAGCCCCCAGGAGCCGTATTTCAAACTGCTCAGCCACTTCAAAATAAATAGGCCTGCAAAGGAAGTATGAGGAGCAGACCAGGATTAGTTCATTCTTAGGCCCCAGAGGGCTGGAATCCTGCAGTTAAAAGAATTGCTGGAGCTGTTTAGAGTCCAGAGAAGATGACAGTGTTTGCCCCCAGGAGCTCTGGAGGGCTGGCCACACTCTGGGACAGGCAGTGGGACTGCGGGACTCCACGCAGGTCTGTGACTTCCGGGCGGGAGATGTGCTGACTTTGAAAATGTGCTTCCTCACTTCCAAAAAAAAAAAAAGTGAAATGACGCTTAGTCCCTTCTCAGAGGGAAATCCCCTCAAACCTTCTGAAGTTTTTGCTTTTTTCACCCTGAGGGGAACGCTGCTGGACATTTTCTACTAATGATGATGCGGTAACAATGTGCTGAAAGGCTGAGAAAACTGTCACCTGTACTCACTGATCAGACTTTCCCGCATTCACCTGGGATAGGGAATTCATCGCCCCAGGCATAGGAGTCCTAGTCCTGGAATTAGAGCTGGATTTGGAAACCAACTCTGCTACTTATTAGCTAGGTGCCTTCAGGCAAGTTATGTAATGTTTCTGAGCCTTAGAAATGGGGACTATAAGAGTAAAATGGGGGGGGGGGATTAGAACCTTTCTCATAGGATTGGCGTGAAAATTAAATGCCATAACGTAATCTGTATAAAGAGCACACAGCCTGGCACTCAGGACGCGCTGAACGTATGGTAACTGTTATTTGCAGTATTCTCACACCCATTTCAGAGGTGAGGAGGCTGAGCCACAGAAAGGAGAAGTGACCTTCCCTAAGAGAGTGAGCGAGAGAGCAGAGGTGAGTATAAGTAGGAATATGAATCTGTTCACACGTTTTGGAGGCATTTTGGCAAAATGTGACAGCAGTTAATATGTGCAGGCACTTTAATCCAGACATGCCACTTCTGAGAATTTTCTGTAAAAAAATAATCAATCGTGCAAAGATGTATATGCCCCTGTGTTTAGAAAAGCATGAGAAAAGTGAAAATATGCTTCATTCATAAATAGCATAAAGTCTAAATGTCCAACAATAGGGGACTTGGTAAGTCAATTTTGGTGTATTCACAAAATTGAATATTCTGCAGCTATACAAGCATTGCTGCAGCTCTAGATTTTTAATTGTTATGGTATATTAAGTCAAAAAAAGAAAGCAAGCAGGTTAAAAAAAACAGCATGTTTAAAATATATATATATAACTCCTTGCATATATATTTTTAAAAAGTCTGCAAAACTATATAATAAAATATTAATAGTGGTGCAATATCTGGGTATTGGGATAACTGGTCATTTTGAATTTCTTCTTTGTTCTTTTCTATTATCTGAACTGTTTACCATGAGCCTATTTCTTTAATGAACCAAAACGATAGAAGATAAAGCTGCTTTCGTTAAACAAAATATTTTAAGTACAAGGAGAAAAATAATCCAGTGCTCATGATCTAGCAGGTGAAGAAGTAAACTCATCACCAGCATCAACATCAGCTTCATCACCCATCTCCCAGAATCAGCGGGAAGATTAAATAAGACACAGCACGTCAAAGCACCTACAGTATTGCCAAGACGCATGGCACACACTCAATAAATGCTTTAAAAATTTTTTAAAGACCACCTCATAGCTCCAGGCTTTGCATTGCCAATTTCTCTAGGAAATACAGGAAGGACAAAGAAAGGTCCTGACATCCCACTGGCTTGTTCATTAGAAGTGGGAGGGTTTTATCTGGCTGCCTAATCACCCATAGCGTAATTTAGGGGATTAACAAAATCAGCAGTGAAGCAGGGCTACCCGACAAAGGTCCTATCCACAAGCTTGCCTCAATTTACTCCATGGATATACTGCCTCAAATCCTTTTTTTCAATAAGGCCAGCTACAAATACATCCTCACCCCTCTACATACACATAGAGTGAAGGGAGGCATTTTTGGAAAAAAAAAAAATTCGTATAGATCAATTGTACTATAAATTTCCTCTCTGAGCTTATAATTTAAAGGACCCCTCTGGTGAATCCTTTTGTGACGCAAATAATCAGCCCTTACATGAACTTCTTAGAAAAACTGGATTTTCCTATCTGGTTGGCTTAAGAGGAACGCAACCCCGAGTTATAGTTTACTCACTGAAATCCCCTCTTCCTCCAGGATCCTACTTCTGCTCTCTGGCCAAGACCCACTTAACCACGGGGCCTTCTGGCTGGGCTTTTTTTTGTCTAAAGGGCACACTCTGAACAACATCTGACTTCATACAGAATGTCTCATTTACCTCCTGCATGACTGACTCATTTGGGGAAATTTTTTATTATTAGGGATTTGCTACAGCTGGAGAAAATCTCCTTGGAAATTTCAGTGTTGTCAGGTTAATTTGTGAAAAGCTCGGCAGAGGCTTAGGAAGCTTGTGGCCTTGGAATAAATATGGCTTTGCATCTAGCATCTGATATCCAGTGTTTTCTGGGTAAAGGAATCTGGGGTACAAACTCAGTGCTTGCCCCCATGACAGTCAAGTAGGATAACCTAAAAGCCACCCCTCTTAGAACACATTCTTCCTTTTCCACATGGAAACTTGAGCCAGCTAACAGACACATTAACTATTGTGTTTGCGTTTCATTATCCACAATCTCCTTCAAATTAAAAAATTCCTTTTCAAGCTTTAACACTACCTTTTATTATTATTTTCCTATGCTAGATTAGTCACCTCTATCCCCAGTTCTTCTTTTTTCTTGCTCTCCTCTCAAATAGTTCCCCAAATGCCTTTTTATTTCCCTCCTCAGAGATTCCGACATCTGCGTGTTGAGTATGTCTAGAGAACACTTTCTGTACTTTCTTTCTCAACTTCAAAGTCTTCATTTCTCTCCCCAAACCCACATTCGGGGCGTGGGAATCTTGATAGTGGAATTAATTTTAAGAGTCCACGGGAGAGATATGAAAAAACAATCTCATCTCTTCTTCTCATCACTAAGGAAACATGAAAAGAAGCTTTCGAGTTTCCAGAACTCTATCCATGCTAAACCCTTACCAGCAGGGCACCAAAGGGGTTAGCCACGGAGCCCATGCTGGGAGCATCCCACGCCGGGGTCCCTCATCAGGGCACAGCCTCATCCAGCCCGTTGCAGAGTCTACCTTTATGGATGCCACAGAGCGCTGCTTGCCAGGGGCTCTGTACCACAGAGCACGTGGGTGCTGTGCCCGGGCCATGGGTCTTGAGCCCCTCAATCAAAGCAGCTGCAGCCACCTTTCCTGCTATTACATCATAAAAATTTAAGACATTGTGTACGCAGTGAGGTCTTTCCAGTCTCTAGGACTTTGCACTTGCTGCTCCCTCTGCCTGCAGTGGAGCTTCTTCCATGGCTGGTTTCTTTTCATCCCTTCAGGTCTAAGTGCAAACACCACCTCCTCAGAGAGGCCCCATCTCAGATGCCATGCTCTTTTTCTCTATCTCACCATCCTATTATTTCCTTAATTGCTATTATCATAATCTGTAAAGTCTTGTCAATATCCTCATTTATTTGTCTCCTGCATTAGACAGTGAGCCCATGAGGGTGAGGGCCTTCCTGCCTTTTCTGCTGCTGAATTTCTAATCCTGCTTGGCAACCAGCACATAGTAGGGCTCATTAGTGTGCTGTTCAGTGAATCAATGAATGCTGGAATTGACCTCGGCGTCATATGTTAAGAAGAATGCATTCTATAGAGATGATGCGTTCTATAGAGATGATGACGTCCCGGGGGTAGATGTTTGGTCCGTTCCATACTTGCTGCCTTTGTTCCCTGAGCTATTCTGGTTCTATCTGGAAACCGAAACATTGCCTCGTGACTCAAAAACATGAAATATAACATTTTGAGTGGAAGAAACATCTCAAGTCATGCTGACAGCATTTTCACTATTAGCGGCAAACAAATCAACTATAATTAAAATGCTGTCAAAGTGATTTGAGATTTTTCTCACACTTTCAAAGTTCCATATTTCATGAGTAGATGATCCAGGCCACAGAATTTATCACCTCCTGGAGTGCCTTTCTTACAGGAAGCTCAAAGACATCTACAAACATCGTATTAATCCTTACATTTAAAACTGCAGGGAAAAGATGAGGGGAAAAAACAACACTGTCATGTCTCACTTCCCAACGGGGAAGGAGCCGAGACACAGAGAGGACACAGGGCAGGTCTGCACAAAGAGGAGGTCTCTGGTGAGTACAGGCCCAAAGTCAGGCATCTTGGGCTCAGTACTGACCTCCTCACCTTTGCGTAGAAGCCTACTTGCTGCTAGGTGGCATTTTTAAGACGGCAATCTCGCCTTCTTGAATTGATCTCTCTTACAGTACTGTCCATTCAGTAAGAAACTGGTATCTCAATGGGAAGGGCTCATATTTAGTGAGCACGTATTATGGGCCAGGCCCTGGGTTTAGATATTATCTCATTTAATCCACACAAGAGCCCCTGTTATTATTCCCATTCATTTGCAGATACATAAAGGCTAAGATACAGAGAGGTTAAGTGACCCCCAGTGCACATCATAAGGAAAGCTCAGAGAAAAGGCAGCCTCGCTCAGGGCACCAGCCCTCACCTTGTTTCCTTTGCCTCACTGATGCATGAGACCCGAGAACAGTGAAAACACCAGCTTGCCACAGCAAAATGGCATTAGGAAGTACCAGGTGCAAAGAAGCTGCTGGGTCTCGGGCTTCCATAAAATAGGTGTAAGGTATGAAAGACACTTAACTGCATCTCACTCTTTTTATTGTTATTTTGTTTGAACAAAGCCTAAAGAATTTGCCCCAATTAACAGACAAATCACCAATAAAATCAGTGAGTGGGTTTAGAATTCATGGTTTCAAGACTCACCCAGTAAAAAATGTAACTTGTAAGTGCTCAGATGGGATAACATAATACTTTTTGGAGCTGTATTTTTATAAACAAATACACACCCATATGTGAACGTATGACCCACAGAGCGAGGAAACAGTATCCTGTGTTTTATATGCTCCAAGAGTATCATCTATAGCACGTATTCTTTCAAATCCATGAGTTTTCAGTAGGGTCCAGAGATGAGTTTCAAAAGGTTGCAGAACCCCTGAAATTATATGCAGACATTGTGTGTCTGTATGTATGCACATTTTCCGAGGGAAGGGCTCTGTGACGAAAGAGTTTTGAAGCACTGCCACATAGAAACGTATCTGTCTATTAGGATGTCATGCCTTTCTTTTAGGGAAGTGTAGTATGTGGGCTTTGTGGACAGACTCACAGACCCAGCATTTGCTAGTGGTGTGACTGCAGACAAGTCACTTAACCTCTCTGAGCCCCTGATTCTTCAACTATAAAATGGAGATAATAATAGCTCTCATCTCGTGGGATTGTCAGAAGGACTGTGACGGTACATAAAGGCCCAGGACAGTGCCACTTGCCTTAGAGGCATCTGATAGACACTATTTTTATTGTTATAAGCGTTCTATAAAACAGGATTGTCTGCTTTAGAGGTTGCAGCATTTGGGGGAGAGAAGAGTTACACACACATGGTGCTTTGGAAACGAAACATGTGAAGATAAAATGACAAGTCATAAGTTAGAAGCAGTCAGTGTCAATGCCCCACCCCCCAAATTTGATGCTAGGGAGGATTGTTTCTAAAAATCCCCTTCAAGCACAAATGCATAACAGTGCAGCAGTAACTTTCGTTTTTGAGATTTTATTTCAATTGTGTGTTTCTGGACCCAGGTTCTGGAACCAGCTTAACTGGCTGGATTCCAAACCAGCCCCCATCTATCAGCTGTGTCCTGAGCAAGGTACTGAAGTTCCCCAACTTTTACCAAGTTAACCTTTGATCACTGGCTCAGCACAGCATCTGGTACCTAGTAAGTGCTCAATAAATAGGTATCAATTATAATTGCAATCATCATCACCATCATTATTTAAGTAACTCCAAGCTACATATAGTTCTGAAACTTTACACGTTTGCAGATTTGCATTGGTGCCGGGTGCCTTTTTAATAGCGGCTGCTGATAGTTTCATATTCCTCCTTCATTTCTTCCCACCACCAATCTTTGATATTTTGAGCCTCTTCCTTGCAATCCCCTCGCAGCCAGGGTCACCATGACTCTTCAGAAGGGAGGAAATCTGACCACCCAGCAAAGGAAGTATGCGGAGAGAATAACTGAAAACAAACTGAAGGAATTATTCCAAAAAACCTTGAAGGCAAGAAAATGGAAACTACAAATAACATCTATTTATAATTGCTGGTTGTTTTTCCGCTGAAAGCCTGGGATGATAGCAAGGACCCTGCCGAGCTCACTGTTCCTTGTGGAGCACGCTGCCAAGAACGCCTCTGAAAGGGAGGAAGGAGCCTGCTCCAGACAGGGTGTCTGATACGTCTCGCTGTAGATGAACTTTCAGAGAATTGAGGGCACACAACAAAGACTCCACCACTTCTCCCCTGACCCACTGGCTGAACACAGCTTCCCCCACAGGGAAACAAAGTGCATTCCTGAGGCTGTAGGGCCGAGCTGCTGGACGCACAACCACTTGGGAGACAGGCTTGGAGGCAATGCGTTTGCATATATGAGGCAGGATTTTCTAGGTAACCAGGGCCAACGAGATGCGTGCTTGAGTGCTGAGACTTTCCTCTGCCTGCTGTAGGTGTCTATAAAATCCACACCCTCTGCAGTCAGCTTAAAGGGCCCCATGGCTACTATTTTGCAATGATACCAGAGTAGAAAGTAGGTAAGAATAGCCCACAATTTATCCCCATTTGTTTCTTCCTTGGAGGCAGCAGCAGCTCAAATAGGCCACCAGCGGATGATCGGGTACTCGGGTGTGACCGCAAATCCCAGCAGGACCACAGTGTCACTAAATTGTCTGAAGCTCGCCTGGGTCAATCAGGCTCTCGTGTCACCTCATAAATCGGAACAGAATCAGGACTCTTTGCCTCCCGGGGCCGGCTGGAAAGGGCATAAGCAACTGGTAGCCCCTCAGGGAGAATGAGGAGACATGGTCTCGGGGCCCTGGCGTGCGGGCAGTGTTCCTTTGCTTTGCCAGGTGAATGAATGGTGAATCCAACTGTGATAGCAAGTCATATCCTCTCCATCTGTCCAAAAAGTGGGGACCTGCCAGGAACACAGGAGTACTGGACACTAGGGAATCAGTCGCTGCATAGGAAAAGTCCTTTTTGTTTTTCCGGGGAGTTAGGCTTCCAATTCAGTTTGCTATCCTGCTTTGCTGGCATTCAGCCTCTGTAAGAAAACTCATCTGAAAAGCATGCCATGTAGAAATCCAAGCAGGGGACAGTTTGGGAGTGGGAGGCAGGTGAGATGAGCCCGGCTCTTGGCTTTCATTCACTTGGAGCTTCAGGTTACAGAGCTCACAGCTTCTCCCGGCTCAAGGGGCAAACCTGTCACTACAACGCAAAAAGCGCTGTGGGGCGGAAATGATGGGCTTGCACTAATGTCTTAAGTAGGAAGGGGCTGCTGCCACGCCAGGGTGGAGATTCTGAATATAGCACTCAGCGGGTGGTCGGCCGGAACAGCATCCGCCTCTCAAACCACCTCTCGGCCACTGAGCTTTCGAGGGCTGTGCAAAAGCAGCCAGGGACACACAATGCATGCTAAAGCACTTGTCCCTCCTGTCATCAAAATGTCCCTGCTGTTCTCAAAGATCTCATGGAGGTTTGCATCGTTGGGGGTGGAAGCAGCGAATGTTCATGAACATCGGGTGCTCCTGGCTGGAGGTTCACACAAACCTGAAGAAACATGTCTCGAAAGGACACTAGCATCTTCAGGAAAGGGAACCAGGTTGCAGGAAGTGCCCAAGCAAGATGGTGACAGGGTGACTCAGAACTGGGAGCACATTTATTTGTTCCATAGCCATAAGCAGGCTGTTCGTCCAGTGCACGGAGCAGCTAGCTGGTTGGCTGACCACTCACTGCAGAAGTCAGCGGGACCCTCATGGTATGGGAGTGAAGTGCCGAGGGAGCTACACCATCAAAGGGCTTGGGTAGACCGGAGAGAGCAGGACAGACCCCCAGAAGAGGAGTCAGAACCCCACTGTCGAACCTGCCCTGTGGCTTGGACTTAAATCCTGTATCTGCTGGTGCCTCGGTTCCCCAGTGGATGAGACCAAAAATAAAATAAAATAAAATAAAATAAATAATACTTTCTTACCCTCCTACCACTCTCAAAGGGATGACACGTAGACAAATCACTTTGAACTTTTAGATGAAAGGTGCTGTATAAACCTAAGGTCTCATCAGCTGTAATTGTTACGGTAATTATTTTAATGATAATAATGATGATAATGGGAGATGGGGGTGGAGGGGTGGGGTAGGAGATGAAAACTTCTGCTCTGAGACAAAGGAAAACTCTTGGGTTAAAACCTGCTTTGTGATTCCTTGTGCCCCTAACTCTCAACCATCTCTTTCAAACTGCCAATTCCTGGGCTGAAATATTATTTACTCCTTTTCTTTCCAATAAAACAATTATTTGTCCCACCGTTTTCCCTCCCGCTCACTCTCTGACAGCTCAGCCATGGACTGTTTACATGTCTCGCTCACCCTTCAAGCCTCTAGTTCGGCTCCATCGACACTAAAGGCAGGAAAATTCTCTCCGTGTGAGGAATCAATTACTTCCGCTGACACTCTATTACTCGCCCTCACATCTTCTGATGCCAGAAGGAGAGAAGGTGATGGTGAGGATGGCAGGGAATTTGCAGAGAATCAAGGGAGGTCGGGGGGACAGAGAGAATGGAAGGTGGATGACAGGGAGGCAGACAAGACTATTGACATGACGGAGAGTCAGGCCTCCAGCTTTGTATTAAAGGACACAGAAAGAGAGCTCTCTCCTTGACTGCCCTGCCGGAATCTGGAGGTGACCACATGGCAGGAAGAGGCAGAGCAGGGGAAAAGAAAAGGCTTGTCAAGGATATCTAAAGAAATCGGAGAGGCCCCAAATACCCAAGCACCGGCACAGCAGATGACAGCTCTAGATAGATGGACACAAGTACAAAGAATGAGCTTTGAGGTGGGGGCTGCTGGTAAAGGGTTGAACAAGATTAGAAAGATCAGCTGCCTGGATTCAAATCCCAGCCCCAGCATTGCTATCTGGCGATCTCTCAGGACCTCGATATTCCCATCTGTAAACTGGGAGTAAAAGCAGCATCAGCCTTATAAGGTTTGTTGTGGGAGTATAGTGTGGATGGTATAGTTCTGGTACGTGGGGAGAGCTCAGTAAATATTCGCTATTGTTGTCTATCTGAGAGCCCCTCCACACCACCTGCAAGCATATAGTTGAATCCCTAATGGGGCAGAGCAGAAAAATATAAATAGACTGCTGAGATGCTTGGCTATAAAGCATTGGAAGAGTCATAAAATTTGTGGATTTTCCTTTGGCATGTGGAGTCCTTTGCGGCCCCATCCCCTAAACTAAGCTCAATTTGTTTTGCTTTATTTTCTACATTTTTTTTTTAATTTCCTTTCTACCCAGCCAACATTTTTCAGGGATATGCATTCTAGGGGAAAAAATTTTTTTTATTATGTAAATTAAATACAACTATCTGCTCTGCAATCAACTGAAATGAGTTGTGAGGCACTAGGTCCCATTATGAAGGATGATTATGGAGGCTCCTTTTCTAGAAGGAAAGACAAGGGCAGCTAATATTTTCTTTTCCTGGGATGATTTATACAGGCAGATGTAGAAGAATGGAATTAAAGCATCTCTTGAGTTTCTCTTAATCTAAAGGTTTAAGTCTCCCTGCCACTAAAAGGGACAAAACACAGAATATTTTTTTCCTATAGAACTTTCATAACTACAGAAGAAATAAACAAATCCCTTTATTAGAAAAATCTTATTTCCTTACTTGGTTTATTTCCCTTCTATTCTTTATCCCCTCCACACCTGGAGCTCCCAATGAATTTCTTAAGACAGGCCCTCACCCGGTGTAATTAGATGGGAGAATTACATGGAGTTACATGGGGTGAGGCACTGGCCCTCTGGGAATCTCTGGGTTCGGAGAAGGTGCCAGAGTTGAGAGGCAGAACATGTGGGATTGTGTTATAAAATCTCAAGTGATTTTCTCAATCAGATGGTAAAATACATTGTTGAGAAGGCCATCCATAGTGAAGCTTGCATTTAGAGAGCCATGATTGCAACATCTCCTATTTAAAAGCGAACTGCCAAAAATAACCATTGTCCCAACTGCTCTTTAACCTTGGTGGGAGGAGAACGATCTGTGGGTTGTTTTCACTCCCACTTCTAGGACAGGCTGAAGTTGCTGGGTGGAGTCCTTGGTCAAGGTTGGTGAGCACTTGGGTCAGCTGCCAGCTGAGCTCTAGCTAGCAGGCCTGTTCCCGTTTATTGCTGCATGTACCTGGAGGTGGATCTGTTTCTGTCATTAGAAAGGTTGTTGCAATACCGAAAAGTATTACTGCTCATCAGTTCCTTGGGGGAATCAGGATATTTCTGTGGTTCGGCAGGCAGTAAATCTGTAATAATTTCATGAGTCATCAACCTGAAGGTCCCTCCCAAGCGTGAGACACCTCTTCAACCATAGAGACCTCTAACTCAGCTCTGCAGGATTTCCAGACTCTAGGGGATGCCAGTTGAAGCCACACCTCCAATTGGGCAATCTGGCCTCCCGCCCGCTATTCATAGGAGATACGCATTCAGGGAGAGTCTGGCGTATGGGTATAAATTGATGAGCAGAACTTATTCCAAAGGGTTACCTGGATTTTCTCAAGTCAACCCCCACTTTCAGGGTATGAGGTTGTAGAGACCCTGGCCAGGGAGGATGGGGGCAGCAGAGTCCCCATAATCTCAGCCTTTCCTGCTTCCTGACAACAGCCCTTGTCCCTGAGGAGATGGCGGAAGTCGCCTGGCCAGGAAATAAATTAAATAGCATTGCTCAGGCATCTCTTCCCTGGGAAGAAAGTTTGTATCAGCAAGTCACAATGACGGCCCTTATTACTCTCCCCTTATAACCCTCGACAGGGAAGGAAATTGAGTTCAGCCATGTTCAATCACTGTAGTTTTTGAAGGCATCACATTCTTTCCCCTTCTTATCTTCGAACTTGCTGCTCTCTGCCTAGACCACCTCCGAAAACCACTCCCCATTTGCCCGGCTAATGTCTTCTCCAGGATCAGCTTTGCATCACCTCCTCCTGGGGGCCTTTCCCATCTCGCCAGCACTGTAGGACCCTATGCCCGTATCACGTCCCCAGTCCAAGCACAAGGGGTGGGGGAGGAAGCAAAGCAGAAAGCGTCAAGAGCACGGGTGAAAGAGAAATACTCTTGCTTTAGAAACCCTTCCCTGCCACTTGGGAGTGGGACCTTGGGCCAGTTGCATAGCTTCTTTGAGCTCAAAGTTTCTTCTTCTGTAGAATGGGAAGAGTAACAGCAACTTCACAGGTTTTTATTGTGAGGATTAAGTAAGACAATGTATGTTAAATGTTTAGTAAAGTGCTTAGTCCGGTGCCCACTCTAAGGTGGGGGCTCCAGATGTTGTAGCTGTATCATATAACCGTCATTTCACTTGTATCCTCCTCACCCTCCAAGACTCTAAGCTCCGTGTGGGCTCTATGACTTACTACTCACTCTGTTCCCAGAGGGTGCTCAGCACATGATGAATGAATGAATGGTCACTTGCCATTTTGCTGCTAAGAGACCCAAGTCACAGAGAGCTTAGTAACTTCCATCAGCCTGTTTCCTGATCTCACTGTATAAGTGACAAAGAAGGAAGACAAGATATCTGTCTTCCAATGCAGGGCCATGCCATGCTGGCTTGTTTGTAAAACAAATAAACAAATGAAATGCACAAAATAATCCTCTGCATGCACCTGCTCACCACCCACTGGGACTGGGTGCTAAACGGGTATAGAAATGAAATATGGGGACCCTACTCTCAGGGAATTTACATAAGATCAACACACATGGACAAAACAAGCGAGTCAAAGGGATCTAGAAATACTCTGGGGTTTGAAAGCAGAGACAAAAACAAGAGTGCAACTGGACACTGCAGAGGGCCGAGGAGGGACTCAGTGCAATGGGGATGCACAGGGTCACATGCAGATATCAGACTGTATTTGGTTGTTTGGCTGGAACTGAGGGTGGTTGTAGAAGTGCAGAAAATCATTGTTAGCTGGGATGGGAGGGCCAGATTACTGAGGTCTGGTCTGATTCCTCTGTTCACTGTGGTTAGTTTATCAACCTGGGAAACGACCACCTTCCTAAGATATCACCCCCTATGTGGAGAGAAACAAATACATCTTCTAAGATCGTGCTATGGCCATAAACACAAGAGTACCTCGTTCATCCAGGACCCTTAGCCATAGACTAAATACCCACCAACCTCAAATATCCAGCGCACAGGAGGGAGCTCAGAGGGAAAGCTCCTGCATAGCTACAATAAATGCTGAGGACTTCGGGCACTGACACCCTTTCATGGTGACGAGGGTGGGTGGGTACCCCAAGTCCTCAACCTGCCATGAGCTCAGCTGATGGAAGCAAACTGGAAATGCAGGCCCTGGGTCACTCTGACATAGAACAAAGTTTAGATTCCAGAAGCAAAACTTCCTCATAGACAGTAAGACCCTCTATAGCAAAATTGATTAATAGTCAAAGAATAATATGAGATGAAAGAGGTAGGTTAGTGAGGGCAAGCATTCCGACAATAGGAAGTGACAGCAAGAATATGGATAGAAAAAGAAAACCCCAGACTTTCCTAAAACACAGTACAAGAATGATATCATAGTTATTTATTTATTGTGTATCTGCCATAAGCAAGGCAGGGCAATCTTGCAAAGTAGCTATTATCATCACGGCTTTGCAGGTAGGAAACTGGAGCACGCTAAGTTTAAAAAGTTGACAAAAGACTCAAATTTAAATCTGCTAGTCCAAATATGACATTACCCAGGATCTGTCACAAAAACGTGCTTAGAATTAGAAGCCTGATTCATCAAGAACAGTTGTCTCTCCTTAATATTGGCTGTGTTTAAGACAGGGACACGTGGCACATGGTTTTCAATGGACTCATCGGGAATCCTTGAAAAAAGAATGGGGTGTGTTTTAGTATCTGCAAATTTCACTTAGAGTGGAGCACAGCTCTTCAAAGATGTATGGCAAATGAGATATTATTGTGCTGAAAATAACACGAGAAATCATCGGTAGAGACTTCCTTGTGAGGATTTAACCTAAACAATGTTCTTTTAAGTCTTCCTAGTGGTTTCTGCATTTTCTGAAGGAAACACAAACTTGAAGGTGCCTCTGGAATGGGGTGGGTGCCATGCCTGTTTGAGGACCCCTGCAAGAGCTGTGTATCATATGCAGGTCAGGGATTTTTTCTTTTAAATACATATATTTTAAATTTCAGAGGTGGAAAAATCTGCTCATCTTTGTGTGTGTGTGTGTGTGTGTGTGTGTGTGTGTGTGTGTGTGTGTGTGTGTGTGTCTAAAACCATAACATCCAGCCCCTTGGCCAATGACTCAAGAGAAAGGCCTTTGTCTGCCAAAGCAGCAGCATCCGCTTGACCACCCCAGGGAATGAAGTGGCTTCTTCCCATTTGCCCAGACAGCCCTGCCTCCTGCCCTTATGTCCCTCGGCCACCTGAACCTGTCGGTGCCCCAGTGGCCTCTCTGGCTTCTGCCAGCAATTGCTAAACAGGCCCTGAGGAGCCTGAAGGGGCTCGGGTTTGGATCTCTGCAAATGGCCAGAGGGAGGAGCCAGGGGAAGCTCAGTGGAGCTGGTGGCCTTGGATTGCACTGACTCAGACAAAGTTGTGGCTTGTGAGTGAAATTTTCCAAGCAGACAGCAAGCTTGAGTGGAACAAAATTCATCAGCGGCCGTTAGGACAAAAAGGCTGTCTGGGGTTTAATCAGCCATGGCCTCCACCTTGGGATGTGGATTTCAAGGCACAGAGAGCAAAAGATTTAGGGACCACATCCAGAAAGAGCTCGTTCTATCAGGGCCCTGCTCCCGGGCCGGGCCACAGGGCAAGCGCTGCAGCTAACCCTGTGTTCAGGAAGGAGAAAGGACATGAGGCTGGGAGCACCGGCCACTACCCTTTTTCCATAGCTGGGATGGCTTTTTTCAGACTTTCATTCTCACTTCCCCTTTCGCAAGGGTTTTGCTACAGCAGGACGGTGCAGGCAGTTTTCTTTGGGGAAGTATCCACCCTATGGACGTTGAAAGCCAGATCCAATTTGAAACGTGCACCCAAAATGAAAGGAGAAAGGAGGCCAATTTCCTTTGCTAGTAAGTGCTTTCCAAACCCAGGAGCTTCCTTGGAGCGAAAATGAAGTCCCCGTGAGACAGAGAAAGGGAAAGAGAGCAAGAACCAGACAGAACTTCCAGGACTTCAATTAGATTAATTGTTCCTTTCACAAGAAAGTAAAACAAGGCAGTGGGGGAGAAGAAGCCAGTTTTTTTCTGAATGCAAATGGCCAAGGGAATATGTTAACAATACCTTGAAGAGTGAGAGATTGAGAGAACCAGATGTGTCTCTCTAAATACAAAAATGGTAAGAAGGAGAGAGAAATGGGAGGTGGATGGGGACTGGGGAAGGGAAGGGGGCATGAGGACAAGGTCAGGCAGTTGAGGTTTAACACCAACAAAGCCTTTCTGACAACTCGGCACAGGAGGCAATATACCCCCCAAAGTTTCTGGTTTTGTTTTTGTTTTTTCTGACCTTCCTGAATTTTTCTGTTAAGCCAAAAGTAGGGATAGGGGAGTGGGGAGAAAACAGGCAGTAAGGGTGATAAACCAGAAGATAAACTATAACTCGCCTATTTCCCCTACTCCAGTTTCACCAAGAGGCAGCTGCTTTGTTCCTTCTGACATCAGTGGCCCAGCAGGCTTCAGTTCTCCTCATCCTTGGGACTGAGTTGTGTGAAAGGAAGGGGTCGCCCTGCAGTCCCCAGCCAGGCAGGAGCATGTTTTCTTGGCTTTTTTGTCCTCCCCCACGTGTTCTAAGCCATGCTCACTGGCTCCCGAGCTTTTCCTCCCAAAGGCTATGCCTTTCCCTCTTGCCTCTGTGGAGATGCACAAGATGGCCTCTTAGCAATTTCCCTGGGAGATTTGCTGGCATAAGCATAACCGAATTTGGCCCTCAGTCGAGAGAGGCGCTTAGTCAAATTTCTCTGAGCTCAGACCCAAGCGCGCTGTACATTATGCTGCAGTTTGTGCCAAGTCCCTGCAGCTCAGCCAGAGGAACCAGGACCAAAAAACACCTTATAAAGAAGCTCTTCAAACAGAAATACTTGGTCAAGTCCACTGTCAGGGGAGTGGAAGCCTAAAAATGCTGTGCAAATGTATCCAGTGTGTGCATTTAACGGAGACAAAGAGGAACTGATGAGCTACCCTGTGTCATCCACCGAGTTGAAAGTGGATCTGGGACCAGAAGCTCCGTCTTATGACTCTTTAGTCACAAGAGGCATCCGGAAACCCTTTGGTTTTCAACAAAGACTACCTCTTGTTCAGAGAAAACCATTATGTAGGTGCAAAGTAGTCCTGGGAGGATAATAATGACATCAATTCACTGAGCCTCGCAGTCTAGCATTAGTTAAAGAAGAGCCTTGTTTCCGCTGCAAGGAAGCCAAGGGCCAGACCTAGGCCTGCTCTGAAACTACTGTTAGGAGTCTTGCCTGCCCCTTATACCTTTATTAATTTTCAGCACTCCCAATAGTTACAGGAAAGTGCAGACTATTTATCAATCATAGGGGAGTCCTGAACACGCGTCAGTCAGTGGCTTGCAGGCACTTGTTTGGAGCAGAACATAACGGGTGGCACCTTTTCTTCTACATAGAAAACACACACTTCAGTTTCAATAGGAAAGACTTTGTGATAGAGCCCACAAGACAGTAGAAAGTGCACCCACATTCTTGACCTTTCAATCCTGCCTGCTCTCCCATCTTAACTTAAGGGACCATGGGGTTTGTGGGTCATTTCTAAAGCACTCACAAATGTCTTCATGTCCACTTGGCATGTCTTAAGTTACACATTTCCAAGGCGGAAGAACAGATGTGGTAAGACCAGCTGGTCACCTCAGGCAACTTACTTAACCTCTCTGTGCTTCAGTTTTCACATCTGCAAAATGGACATCGCAATGGCACCCACCCACCAGGGCTGCTGTGAGAATCGACTGGACTAATATTTGCAAAGCAATAAAAACAGCGCTTGTTAAATAAATCCATAGAACCGGCGCTGAGACTAACCTGTGGCACAGCTATCAAGATTCAGTATGAATCTCTGACCTACTAGTACAGTCCCAGCATTTTTACTCTCCCTTTCCAGAAGGAAACCAGCTGCCTCTTCATGAAACAACAACTTGATTCTCCAAGGCTGGGAGCAGAGGAAGTCTCCACTTGGGGATGCAGCTATTATTATTTTAAGGAAGCTGGTGACATTTTTACACGTGGCAGCAGCCATGGAAGGGGGCAGCTCTCCAAAAGCAAGGTAAACCCCGAAGATGAGAAATGGGGTTTTGAAGCCTACTCCTCTGCCCCCACATAGAAATTCCCCTTCCACGGCCAGGATAGAGTGTTTTTTCTTATACTTTTCACTGAAGAAGGCTCTTCCCTCCATACTATGGGGTCCACTAGGTCTCTGTTTCTCCTGAAAGACGATGTCAGGCAGGGGTGTCCCTCTGGGACCAGGATCTGCAACTGGTCAGCAGGCCCTAGGATTATGGATGCTGACATTTGGGGAAAGAGGTGGCCAAGGACATGGGGGGGAGGTAGGGCAGGGAGGTCAGTGTCATGTACTCAGCGGAACGGACGGTCCTTACTTGCAGTCGTGCTTCTCAATTTCGAAGTGAGGGTTGAAGTTGAGGACGATCTTCTGGTTGGGTTCTGGGGCGTAAACAATCCATTCGCAGTTCTGGTGGGAGGGGTAGTCCTGGGGGTAGCCTGGGGAGGTGATGTAGCCAGCATCTTTGGAATTCAAACGACCTCCACAGGATGGGTCTGAAAGAGAAAGCAAACAACCCCAAGAACTTCAAATATGTTCCAGCTCCCCCCACCCCCCCCACCCCCTGCTTGCTTCTCTTCTCTACCAGTAGCGGATTAAAACAATTTTACAGGCCTTTTATGGCAGTCCACAGGCGAAACTACTTACTCATCTAGGGGAAGAGATGATTTCAGCTCCTCACACACACACACACACACACACACACTCACTCTCTCTCTCTCTCTCTCTCTCTCTCTCTCCCCCCCCCCCCAAATGAAAATAGTCCAGAAAATGGTCGTAAATATTCCCGATTACGTGGTCTGGATTAAAAAAAAAACAAGAAGGCTGCAAACTTAACATGCCTCCCTGCCTTTTCCTGTCTCCCCTCCTTGGCCCATCTTCCTTTCCTCGCTCAACCTCCCTTCTCTCTCTTTATCTCATAAATCCTTCATTTTATATTTTATTCAGTGTCTCCCTGCCCAGCCCAGGCAGCCAGAAGTAAAGGCTCCAGGAACTGACAATAGCGGTTTTGTGGTGCCGACCCACAGACGAGCCTGGCAACAATTACAAGTGATGTGGAGGAAGCACTTTCAGCTTTGGGCCAGAACAGGCCCTGGAGGGTGATTTCAGACTTTTTCTTTTTTTTAAGAAAGAAAAAAAGCAAAACCTCCAAACATTTAATTTCACATCCACCACAAAATCTGATTTATTTCATTATACACCAAGTGGAAAAATCTGCATTGCAGAATCTATCCGCTCCAAACCTTAGGGTTTCCACAAAGGTGCTTTTTGCCGAAAAACTGGACTTCGGCAGTTTTTTTCCAGGCTTTCTTGCCCACTGTCCCTCCTGCCTGGTCACCACCGCCAGAGTGTGCTGCTGCTTTATCCAGCCCGGAAAGGTGGCTGCCGGGGAGAAGGTAGCTGTCCCTTGTCCAGCCGTGCCTGGCTAGAGGTAAACAGGGCCAGTAGGGAAGGAGGCAATCTTGATCTTCAAAGGCAGAAAAGGTGGGTGATGACATTTGAAGGATCTCACGTACTGGGGAGTGAAGTTCTTGAGGGGTGTGGGGTGAGGGGTTGCCTAATACGACACAAAAGGCCTGGAAATATTCAGCGGCCGCTTGGAGACCTTCCTGAGATGTGTGCCTCTCTTAGCATCCATCACGATTTAATATCGCCATCTGCATGGAGCAGCATGGGCCCGTGAATTATGTATTACGGCTCAGCAGCCACCCTACAGGACGGGTCTTTCTCCTGTGCTCACTCTTTGAGGCAAAGGGTCATGCATTTTTTAACTCTACAGGTGCACTTTACTATTCCCCGTGTCTGTCGGCATTATCGTCTTCCAGACCTCTGCTTCAGATTACCAGCTTGACAGGCTTTAAATGCATAAAAGATGGCCATGCGGCCCGCTGGTGGTTGGGACACACAGATCCACACAAGTAGCCTTTTAGGCAGCGCGCCTTCAAGAGCTCAAACTGTGCCGCGCTGAACGGCCCAGAATCTAATGGATTCAGGTTCCATTTCCTACTGGGGAGAAAACAAAAGCAAGCCATTTCCTCTGGCGAGCAGCCTCCATCTAATGACCCCACACCCTCCCCACTCCAGGCGGACAATGGGCCCATCCCTCACACCAGATGCGGATGAGGCCCCGGCAGCCCAAACCCCAATCCGCTGCAGGCTCTGCAGGTGCCCGCACCGCTCACCCATGCGGGGCGCCCCGCACCCTCCAGCCCCTCAGCCTGCAGCCCATCACTCTTGGCTCATGCACCTGAAACACACTACAGAGAAGGTAGATATGTCAACTGCTCTTATCAAGAGCAGAAGTTGCTTTTACCAGCCTAGCAGAAGAGTGTTTTCTCCCGGGCGTAGCAACTTGGCCAGCTATTTTGCAGAAAACAGCAGCCCTGCCAACAACTCACCCCAAACCCCACTTTTTTTGCCATGGAGCTCAGCAGAGGAAGCCTGAGCTGAACTGCTGTTTAGGAGCCTTCATGGTTTCCATGTAACCCATACGCTCTCCCTTCTTTCCCTACCCCTCTCCTGCTTCTCTCCATTACTCAGGAAAGATCTTCTTCCCCTGTCATTCGCCACACCCCAGGTTAAAATTTTTAGTAGTTAGGCACACAAACAAATGTCAGCAATAAGGCAGGAAACCTCCTCATTGGGAGTTTTTACTTCTCATCCACACCAGCAGTGATCATTTCGACTGCTTCAAAAAAATTTTAAACTATACATATCCCATAGCAGAGAGTCTGTGTTTTCTGCTTTTAAAAACTATTTAATTAAAAGAAAAAAGGAATAACCCATCTCTTCTTTTTTTTTCATCTGTTCTTTATCTGAAGAAGGGTAAAGCACTATTAAAGTATTTGAAAGCTCATAAAAACATGTGCTTTGGTTGTACATAGTTAACCTTTACAATATCCAAATATTTATAAATTCCCATTCTCTTTTCAATCACACTTGTACTCAGAAACACACACAAACACAGATATTGAACATATATCAGTTACACACAGATTATCAGTAATTCACACTTTAGTCCTGTACACACATTCACACCCTCTCATAAAATATCACACATCATTTACATAGACATATATATCCACAAAGATAAATACTAGAATTTTTGTCCCTATTTTTCTTGGAGAGAAATGGCTTTTTAAATACATAAGTAAAAGTTGTAAAGAAAGCACACTAGATCCTCCTACAGCTCCTCTTGATCAATCCTCTTTCATTTCTAGGTTGGGGACCCTTCATTTCTTAAACACAAACATACCCCCAGTGGAAATTAGCTAGAATTTCAGGGGGCTTTATTGTGTTGCAAACGAACTTTATAAATGCTTTCTGTCCTGTTTCAGACCCGTCAAGCCTAGCCAAAGGGGAGTTGAACTCAAGGGCAAACCCCTTAAGGCCAATCTCCATATACAGGGAATGTTGACCCTGCTGAAGTTGGAGCTACTGAGCCTGTCTAGTGAGTTGACAAGGGATTTCATTCTCCAGTTATTTCGTGAGTACCCTTCACCTGAGGCAAATTCATTTCCCAAAGAGAAGTTGCAAAATCCAGGCCTGGACTGTTCACAGCAGGTGGTCCCTACATCTGGGAGGGAAACCTAAGAGATGGACCAGATCAGGCCAGATAAAGATCTCAGGTCCACGGATGAAAGCACTCGGGTGACTCCTCTAGATGGAATCTGAAATAAAGAAAATACTGACTTATAGAGTAAGACTGAAAATGTCCAACAGAGTTCTGATTTTTATCTCTCATAATGACTTAGGGGCTTTAATTTAAAATTTAAAAATGTCAAAATTTTTCACCCTTTTTGCTTTGTTTGTGCTTTCTTTCAGGTATCCCTACTTTGCTAGTCCCTAAGCACCATCCAACGCTGCTTAGTGATAACCCACCCTGGATCAGTAGGGGACTGTGTACCCAGCCACTTACAACTCCAACCACTCTGCCAACTTCAGAGGGAACTCACCCTCCTACAGAACCCAATTTAAGAAAAATCGCTGGTTCCTTAGCGATGTTTAAATCTTGAAAAACATTAAGAAGGACAGAAAGATTTTTTTTCTAGAAATCTGTTCTGCCTTCTAGGGAAAGTCAGTTGGAGTTGTTTTAAGGGAATACTCTATGGCCTGAACTTGACAATGATGCTTGCTAAAAACCAAACCCTGACTGCAGTGAGGACTTTTCAAATATCAGAATTACAGTGGCTTTCTTCCTCAGAGCCAGAGAATCTGCGTGGTGGCACCAGACAAAACCTACTGGTAGCCCAGAGATAAAAGATGACACAAGATCACATCACTTGGTTTAGCGGAACTGAAAGGAAAAATCCTTGGCAAAAACAGGAGAACTTGGCAACTGGCTGGACATGGAATTAGAGAGTCAGATTGTTGTCAAAGGCAGGTTTGGGGTCACAGGAGCGGGTTCCCAGGAAAGGAACAGGGGTGGCTTACCAAGGAGAGGGGATGTGGCATCTGGATTCTTAACTCAGTTATTAACTTTCCATTCTCAGCTTCCTAAACTGTAAAATGAAGGGTCTAAGGTAGTACTCCCCCCCGCCCCACCCCAACAAATCTCTACCCAGAACCCCAATGTCCAAGGCAGGGTGGCCAGGAGTGGTGTGGAGTTCATTCTTCCCAGAACCAAGCCCTCACCCCTGAGAGGCTTCTCTGCAGGAACTTCCAGGGCTTCAGGGAACATGGTTTGAAGCCACTGAACTAGAGCGCAGTTCGCCTGTTATTTTAAAAATCCATGGAAAATGGAAAGCGTAGAAGGATTAGAAGACATTTACCTCGGATCTATACCTGAGGGCACTTGGTGGAAAAAAACAGTCAGCCTCATTTCCCCTGAACATAATACACTTTATTTACTTTACAATTTAGCCTTTATCCACAGCATAATCCTATCCTGTCCCTATTTCTACAGCATAGTTTTCACTTATTTTTTAGTAGCCGGGCAAACAAGAAGCTCTTTTCGTTACTTAAAAAAAAAAGAGAGAGAAGATTATCTTGCCATTTACCTTCCTCCAACAGGGCAGTTGACTAGAAGTATTGGATAGGCAGTAAGAAACCTTGTGTTCAAGTCTGGTCTGGCCATTGGTTAGCTGTGTGCCCTTGGGTAAGTTATCAAAGGTATCTGAGCCTTTGTTTTCTCATCTATAAAGGGATGGGGGTGATTCTAAAGGTCAGTTCCAACTCTAAAATTCAAAGCCTCTATCATGAGGTAAAGAAAAGACCCTATAACCCACAGATTGAACCAAAAACTAAAAAGATTCTCTACCCTTCTAGACAACAAGTCACTTATTCCAGGTGTGACCCCCATTTCCTTTGCTTGATAAGCTTGAAACACAACTTCAAGATTCTTAGGTTGAACATGTCTGTCTTGCATTATGGGGAGCTCAAATGTCTCTTTTAATCACATTAGCTCTGCTGACGTGAGTTTCTTTCCTTAACTGAGTCTGTGGTTGTGTATTTATAAATATTATGGACACACATTTGTGTTGTGAGCATGTCAACAACCGTGATGCATGCAAAGGAAGACCAAAAGGAGTTTTTTCAAATCACTTGCCCAGATCATTGAAGTCCTTTGCTTGAGGTTTTAACCAAATTTTGCTCCCTCAGCCTAGATAAGCTGCTTTTTAAGAGTTATTTCTGTGATCTGAGGCTGGATTTTGTTTTATTTAAAGTGACTTCAGCCTGTCACAAGACAGTCTCGTAAAATCTGTATCTTGGCTTAAGCTGGGAAGAAATGAGCCAATCCATCAGCCCAGGAATGCGGCTGTTTGACCACTTCCTAAGGCAACTGGGAAGGGATGCAATCTATTCAATTTATGGGGCCGGGTGGCAGTGAATGATGCACTCCTCAAGGCACAGCAAATGGAAATCCCTGTGAACTTTTGCAATGATAAAGCTCAAAATCTGAATAAAAGAACCATATAGGAGGGAGGCACTGAAGGAGGAAAGTAGAGGGGGGAGAGGAAGACAGCACATAAGCATGAGTACCACTGCGGAAAAAGGAGTAAGGAACGAAGCAAGCCCCCTTCTAATACGCCTCCAGTGAATTCACGGGAGAGAGAACTGGAAATTGGGCCTTGTAAAAGTCTCTTCCCCTCAATCTGGGTTCTAAAAATGAACCCCCATTTAATCATCAAAATGTAAGTTTGATGCGATTACCTCCCTTGACCTCGGATCATGCCACCTGTGGTAACCTTGTTATCTGTCATCTTATATCATAAACAAATGCAACTCCAATAGGGCAGCTGATATAATATCATTACTTTATATTTATGTCTGCTCTTTTCCAGCCCTCGTTGCAAATGCAATTTTGATACCATTGATGAGGGATCTGGGATTACAATTCCTGACCATTTCAACAGACATTTGGGGAAGGAAATAGGAGAATAATAAGTTTGAAGTCTCTACAGGAAAAAAAAAGAGAGAGAGAGAGAAAGGTAATACAATTTTTTTTTCCCATTTATTTTGATTAACTGAAGGCTTATGTTGAAATGTCAATGCCTCCCCACCAGTTAGCAAATGAAACCCAAATTCGTTGGCCCAGCAATTTGGGTTTCCATTTAGCCCAAGCTGTTATTTAGAACCCTATTTGCCATCATTCCCCTCCGCATTCTAAACTGCAGCTTCTGATTGTTCCCCAAACAAACCCAGAGCCCATGTCTCTGCTCTCACCTTCCCCTTCACCTAGGATGCCTTTTCCAGTTCTATATCCCTTCTGTCCCCTTAGTCCCACCTCAGAGGCCACCTCCCCTGTGGACCTCTACCTGACCTCCAACCCCAGTAGTGATCTTGCCCTTCTTTGTATCTCAAACCTCTGAGCATCTTCTAAAGTATATGAGAGATCTGGACAGCTTTATCTACTCTGCTGGACCACTAGAAACTTGAGAGTTGGATCCCTTTCTGATTCATCTATGGTAAACCCTATATGATCAAACGCAGAGTCTTCCCACAAGTCAGATCCAATAAGATTTGATGAATTGGCGAATTAATAATTGGCTAAAGTAACAGGGACAGTATCAGTAAATATCACAGACTCTAAGGAAGGCCTATCACAAATTGTTCTGCTTCTCCAACTACTCCCCTTACTTCCCAAACCACATGTAAATGCAAATGTGTTATAATGGTGAACTGAGAGTTTAAATAATTTGTCCAGGAAGACAGCACCCACACACAGGTCAATGTGGGATTACTGTGAACTATTTCTATCAGGACACCCAAACCTTGGGTAATAATGACAAAATTCAAAGAATACCTATATTTTAATGATAATAACAGTAAAATTAATTTATCTGAGGGTTTTCTTGCCCCCTCACTCCAACCCCCACCCAAAAGCAAGTTCTGAATATTTGTGGTCAGTAGCACCAGGAAGACACAAGCTATTATTTCTTCACTAACCCATTTGCTGGCAATGAACTTTCTCTTGCTTGATTTCAGCTCACTTCTCTCTACTCAACCCCTCACCACAGCCCTCTCTCCTAGGTCCACAGTATGCCTTTTGGGCACATCTGTTTTATTTTTCCTCTTTATCAAAACAATTATTATTACCATTAGGGCCAGTAATTTGCAATTACCTTTATCCTCTTTGTTGAAAGGATCACCAGAACCGGCCCTTGGTTATCTCGGGATCTTTGGAGGCGGTGAGCAGAGCGTATCCTGGCACGTGTGCTACCATCACATCCACTGCAGGCTAGCCGGGCAAGCTTTGCTTTTGTCATTCCCCGTCCCCCCTCCCTTTGTTCTGGATTAGATCATGATTCTTTTATGAAGACCCAGAGGGAAATGAGATTATTAAGAGTCTTGCTGGGTAAAAGGTATTTTGTCTTTAAGACAATTTTTTTGAGTTTAGCTGCTGAGAGGCCTTGATGCCAGAGTCGAAGTTATTACACATTCCAGAAAGCACCTTAAGCCCGGTGCTCCCTGCTGAGCACACTTTCATTGAGGGAGGGCGTAGGGGACAGTGAGGAAAAAGAAAGGAAAGAAAAAAGTAGAGACAAGAACACTGAAAGCAGAACAGGGAGGTGAAAAATACAAAGAGGAGGCGTAAATCTAGGATGAGAATGCAGCAGAGAATATCCATCTCTAAAGTATAGTGTGGTGGGAGAGAATCTGAGGCTTATAAAACACAGAGAAAGGTTTCGTGGGGCAAGAGCTGAGGCTGAATAATCATGTACTTCTCAGAAATTCTCATAAAAATAACACAAACTTATCTCTGTATACCTTCTATGGTCAGGAAACACAGCTGACCCCACAGAAGACATTTTAAAAATTAAATGACTTCAGAATAGGCTTCATCTGTGCCAAACAGCATTCTACTTAATGACATAGCACACCAACCTTACGTAGTAGGCATTATCATCAAACACATTTTACAGAGAAAGAAACTGCGGCACAGACATGAAGTACTCTGCTCATACAGACTACAGGGGTCACAGGCTGGCAAGTGGCTATGCTGGATTTTAAAGGCAGGTGGTCTGGCTCTAATGCCTTGCAGGCTAGAAAGACCAATGAGGGTCCCCCCCAAAACCTCCTGAACGACAAACATATTCGGTGGCATTTATGGAAAGACCAACATTTTGCCTGTTTGCAGACAAACCCCTTTTACTTTCCCCATGCCAGTAGACTTATCTGTGTGAACCAGGAGAGACATGTCCAAGGCTGGGGTGTAAGCAGGCTGGAAGCACTTAGCACCTTCTATGCGCCCTGTGCACACAGGCTCTCCTTGTTATCCCAGCCCCCTTTCCCATATTCTGGAAATCTGAGGGGACTGAAAACATGTGTCACAACATCAGGGGATTTTTTCTTGGCAGTGCGACTCTCTCTTCTCAACTTTACTCTTCCCTGTCCTAAATGCCATGTTGTTATTGTGCTGCTAGATAGCAGCAGCATTTTCAGAAATGGGGGGATTTATTTTTATAGCACAGCTGGTCTGCCAAAGGTCACATAATTTGGCAACATTCCCAGTGGTTAAAAATTAATTTCTTCTTATTAATACAACCAAGGTCCCACAGGACCGGGGCTCAGGCTTATCTAAACTTGACAGCTTCCTAAACCTTTAGGAGATGCTTTCTCCTGGGGGGCCAGTCACGATACCAGGCCACCCTGTCCTGGAATCTGACCCCACTGAATCCTGTTAAGCCATGAAACCATTAAGACTTTGGCCATTTCTCATCAAGGCAGATAAAGCTTTGAGAAAGTGCTTGAGGATCTCCAGACAAACTTCCATAGCATTTTCCAGGAATGGGTTAATTCAGAAAAAGAAAAAATGTATTCCTGACCTGTTGGAGACCGTACGAAAACTAACTTCTAGGGATCAAAACATATTTGCCATGCAAGAAGGGGGCCACAAAGATTATCCAGTGATAACTGAGGGTCTGATGAGGGACCACCTCAAATGTGTTAACAGTGCTATTAACTACTGCCCCCACTTCAATTTTCAACTCCTTTCTCTGTCGGTAGTTGAAATTAAAACGGTATTATTCTCTGCTCTAGCCCTTAGAAAAAGGAAAAGCTCATCTCTATTGCCTAAAGTTTCTCCAAACGGGACCTTTAGGGAATATATTCCAAAAACACTTTACCAGTGAATCTGACTCTGAATTCTGGTCAACTCAAAATTGTCCCACACTGAGGCCACCCAGAGTCAGCTCATTTTCTTCCTTGCTTTAATGAAGGGTTGAATGAGGTGCAAAAATCACAGGCGAGTTGTTTTAGTTTGCTAAGGCTGATGAAATGGGGATTTATTAGCTTACAAGTTTACAGTTCTGAGGCTGTGAGAATATCCAAATCAAGCCATCAACAGGACGATACTCTCTTCCTGAAGAAAGGTTGTTGGTGACCCAGGACCCCTCTGCCCCAAGGGAAGGCACATAGCAGTGTCTCCTCGTCTTTCCCTTCTCTTCTGGGTTTCATTGCTTTCATCTTCTGGCTGCTCCATCTGTGGCTTTCTTCCTGAACGTCGGTGTGTTTCTCCTTGCTTCTGTGTCTCTTAGCTTCTGTGTGTCTTTCTCTCTGTCTTCATCTCTTATAAAGGACTCCAATAAGAGGATTAAGACCCACCTGGGACATATCTCAACTGAAACAACCCAATCAAAAGGTCCCACCCACAATAGGTTTATATCCACAGGAATGGATTAACTTTAAGAATATGATCTTTTCTGGAGTCCATACAGCTTCAAACTATCACAAGAGTCCTCAGAATCATCTAGTGCCTGGTCTCTCTCCCAACCCACCCCCCAGGCCCCACACCAACTGTTATTTGCATTTATGCCTCCTCGCATACAAATTGGCATTTAGACTCCTTCCCTTTATACCCAGAAGATAGGAGCTGGCCCTTCTCTTGCAGAACGTGGACTTTGCAGAACGTGGACTTTACATTCAACGGCAGGAGAGGAGAGCCATTTGATAGACAGCCAGAGTCCTGCCTGGGCAGCCGGGTTTCAGTCACCACAGCCTTCCAGACTTTAATTTTGCCACTTGGATGCTCCATGGCTTAATGGCCGATGGCTCCACAGGATGACATAAAACTTCAAATCCACAACGCTGCCTGGGCATTCACAGTCCTACCAGGTATATCTAGGACAAGTAGAGGCCTGCGCCAGAGTTCTCTTGGGGAACTCTCCCCTTTCCACTGTTTGGCACTCTGTGCTTTGTTGGCAACTGGCACAGCTTCACTACCTCCAGTGGCTAATTACCAGCTGAAGTTTACTGGGTATCCACTGCACCCAATGAATGTGGGCATGAGACCAGTCCCAGAGCCGTCTGTGTAGAATCTAGACGCTCACGATCTTGCCTTGCAAATTATTACGCTTGTCTGTGCCATCCCAATTTGCGGAGCCCAAGCAAAAGTGACTTTTCAAAACCCTACCGGTGCCCAGGCCTTCATTCCTTCTCTTTCAGGATTTGTTTGAACCCAGACCTGTCCCCCACAGCCAATTTACACCTCTTATCTAATCATCTCGACCAGACCGAAGGTACAATTGACCACATATGCCCGTGTCCATGGCAGTGGTGTTAAAATCCAAGCACAGATCAAAGCTTCGCCGGTGGGGAGGGGGCGGTGACGGTGGTTATGGGGTTGGGGCTCCTCCGCTCTGAGCAGTGTATCTAGAAAGTAGAGACATTAGGGCTGCGAGTCGCCACTACCTCAAGAAACCCAACGCCAGGGACCGAATATTTCCTGAGCAAAACCCAGTCTCCCACCGACTACAATTAACTCCAGGAAAGGGGTGTTTCGTGGCCATGCGCTGATGCGGAATGGCTAGCGCCAGGGGGCTCTCCTCTCTGATTGAAACCGAAAGGAACAGAGGCGGAGGGAGGTAGCCGAGCCGTCGGCACATGCCAATAAACCCGGGTGCCGATCCCCTCCCTTTGTAGAACAAATTCAACCTGAGCCGCAGAAACTGCAACACAGATGGATTGGATCCCCTAAACTTGATTCCCGCCGCCAGCTGATTTCCAGAGGGGAGACTGGCCCGCTCCCACTACCCTGTACCCCTCCTGCCATCTGTCATCTGATTTAGCTCGGCTGGTGCCCGCCCCCCCCGCCCCCACCCAGCGGCCGGGCGCCCGGGTCCTGGTGTGAAGCACTGCAGTGCAGTCAGCCCGAGGCGAAGGGTGGGACAGCCGTTTAATCACAGCTCGCCTCGTCTCGATTAACTTGTGTTGATATTAAAAAGAAATCAATCAGTGAAAATGAAGCATTGGCCGTTGATATTTCTTTTTCTCACTTGGAAAAGCAAAGCGCGAGGCGGAGGGGGAGGGAAGGCGGGAACTCGCGTGCAACTGCGGAAGCTTCTGGGGACAGCGCGGCAGCCGCGATTTAACTTTCTGGCCTTAGGCAAAATCAAGAAAATGCCGCAAGCTTCTCTCTGCGGGTCAGGAGGGGGGGGACCGAGGAGGAGGAGGGGACAGGGCGGGAAGAGTTGGAGGCGGCCAAATTCGCCAAGGCTTGAGCCTTGATTTTGCTTTCGCTGGGAATATTTTTGCCTAATAGAATGTTTATGGATCGCTCGGCTGTTTCTGCTGCGTAGTCCAAACAAATCGATGCGGCGTTAGAGACGGCGCTGGGGGATGGGGTGAGGTGGGGTAGGCTTGGGCGGAGGGGTGGGGGCAGCGGCCCACGTCTCTACCACGTGGATACCCCCGCGCCGCGTGCTCTTCACCTGTTTGGGCGACCCAGCGGGTGCTCGGCGCGCAGCGCTTCTAGAAGTAGTGCAACTTGCGCGCAGTCCCGAGGTTCAAACTGGCTCCTTCCGGCCTCTCTCTCCCCCTCCCCCCCACCCCAAGTCTCACCTGGACTTCCCGCCACCCAGCTCGGCCAGTGCCTGGGTCTCTAGCCCGGCGGCCCCGGGCTCCTCAGAGCCCTCTCCCAAGACGCAGCGGCTGGCTTTTGGCGCAGAGCAGAGCACGGGAGACGGGAGGGGGCGCTCCGGGAGGGATCCACCCAGTAGCCCCAGAGCCCTGACGAGGGGAATACAAGCTGCAGCGTTGCTATCCTGAGAGGTGGCGTGGAGGGGAGAGAGGAAGCCCAGTGCGCTGCCTCCCAGCAGCCGCCAGCCCGTTTACTCAATTGCTACCCCGCGTGCACCTTCCGCCCTCCCTTTTCCCGGACTCTCCTTCTCGGAATCGGTTCCCGCCGGCGGCGGCGGAGGTTGGGCCGGGTCCTCTCCCAGCCGGCGAGCACCGGGTGAGTCAGAGGTCTCTCTGGCCTCGCCCTTCACCACCCGCTGCCAGCTCCGTGGGTGCCCGGTGAATGCTCCGGCTGAAAAGACCGAGCGTTCACCGCTTGCGATCGCCTTCTCAGAGGCTGGAGAATAATATGCACCCAAGCCGGGACCTAGCACCCCCGTCCACCCCGAGGCCCGCGGCTTCGTGATGGGTGACCTCTCCGCGCCTTTTGCCTTAGGGCTTCTCTGGAAGTGACGCAGCGGGGCCCGAGGTTGGGTTGGGAGGGGGCTCTGCAGCGAGCGCGGGAGGCAGGTGCTGAGCGGGAGTGGGTCAGAGCGGGTGTCGCACACACACGTATGCACACTCCTCGCAATGCTCGGGGACAGATGTGCGAACATCTGGGATGGAGATGGCCCCTGTGTCTTCAGGAGCCTTCCTGCGCCGCACAGCACACGAAACCTGAAGTTGTATGTGCGTGTGTGCCAGTGTAATGCGCTGCTGTGTATATGCCGCTGTGCGCGCACTCGCGCGCCCGGGCCTACCGGAGTTCATGCCTGAATACATAATGTACCGTGGGCACCTCCACCGCGTGCGCGCGCGCGGACACACATACAGAGCTAATCCTCCAAAGATACGTTATTTATGCAGCATCCACGTCTCTGGGAGGTAATTTAATCTCGCTTCAAGCTGCGAATTTGGAATTAAGGCAAGAGAGAATGGGAAGCACAGGAAACCTCCCCAAGGAAGTCCTGCGTCCGTCCTTTGATAAGGTTTGCAGCTGCCCTGAAGAAACCGGTTATGGCAGAGAAGGAGCGGCAAGTGCAGGGAGTTGGGTGACAAGAGCAGTGTTGAACCTTCCTCCCCCTCAAATACACACCAGGCTTAAAATGAGGTGGGGGTGGGGGTGGGGGCTGCGCAGTGAGAACCGGAGTACGCACAGCTGAAGGGGACATTAGTCAAACCAGGCACCAGGCTCCTACAGGATCCACTAGCCGATAGGTGGGGAGGTTGGCCTGGCGGCTGCATTGGCTAAACCCTGTCACTGAGGCCATCGCCTTTCAAGTGCCCTGGGATAAGCGCATTTCAGGGAGGTTTATTCCTCCTCTCTTCTTTCCCCATTTCTTCCATTGCTGCTTTTATCATCCCCAATCACCTGTAGCAGCTGCTAAGAGTTTTGTCAGATTCCAGACGCATTCTCAGGGGAGAAAGAGGCTCATCCTGGAAAGTGATCCCCGGAAGGAAAGACTAGCCCCACTGCTCCCCCAGAAGCCAGAGATCCCTTCCCAGGTAGCCTGCTCCTTGCCGCTCCCCACAAATGCTGGCCCCAGCCTGTGCTGGGCCTCGGTGCTTATCTCTGCAGTCTGTCCACACTCCCTTTTTGGCAGTGGTTGAGAACAAATTCCACTCGAAAGTTTCTAACCACTTCACAAGAATGAGAGACCTTAAAGGGCCACATAGTTTGTTTTCTCGAATAACCATTTTTTAAAAAGCACGATTTACTTTCCCAGAAAACACACGGATGCGAGAAAGAGCACGGATGGCCAACCGTCTCGGTTGCCAGAAGCGCCAGTCCCAAGCCTCTCTTAGCTGCAAACCAACTTGCTCTATCAACCCAAGCCCTATGATTTGGAGGCGTAGACGCCCATTCTCCAAAAAAACCACAGCATTTGAAAATCCAACTAGAACCCCGTCTTTCCCAAGCCCTTCAGTTAACATTGCTCAATGTAGCGAAGTGGAGGGAATGCGAATGATTTATATTTCCCTGGCTAGGTTGAGGAAACTCAAGGGAGATGTGTTCTGCTTCAAGACAGGGGAAAAAATCCCCAAAAGCTGCAATGCAAAGGCTTTGTAGTATTTTTAAACCTTTGATTCAGTCCATATGTGACATGTGAACACCGCCAAAATCTGTCTATGTTTCAAAACACATACGCACATACACACACACACTCCTAGCAGGACAGAAAAGTTGGGTTTTTAAGCAGCAGTGGTGGTGTAGGAAGGGCCGGCTGGGATCTCTCCAAATTATTGAGAGCCGCCTCCTCTGCTTTCCCGCGGGTAGCCCTCCGACATCGGCGGTGGCTTTTAAAGGGGAAAACATGTTGAAATGGATAGAAAAACAACTTTCGGGGACTTACCTGATTGGCCTCTCACTTCCTGTCCTGAAAAGTAGAGAACTAAGAAAACCCAGGTGAGAGGAGACATATCCATTTTGGAGAAGGAGGCTTTCTCCGGAGCTGGATGTGTAGCTTTCTGGATGTGTATTTGTAAGTCTTTGTGTTTCTCTCTTTCTCTTATTTTCTTCCTTACAATGTCTTCTGCAAAGGTTTCTAATGGTCAGTGTTTCCCTCCTGGGTCTCGGCGGCCCGTCTTCACCTTTATTTTTCCTGGAATCCCCACCTCACCAGGAGGAGGGTAGCTCCTGAAATCAGCAAAGAGGGAGCAAGCCGGGAAGAGCGGACGGGTTCTCTCTCTTAAAAACAAAACGCATCTACGTTCTCTCCAGTTCCTGAAGTGTCTTTTCCTTTATCCTACAACATCACGAATATTTCCCAAAAGCCAAGCGTAAAAACAATAATAATAACAAAAATAAAAGCCAAGACTTGCCTTGGGCATCACAGGGCCCCCAGGCAGCTGTGTGTGATCTCAAAAGCGGAAACTGACACACGTCTCCCGGCACCCAGGACCGACACGCGGGTCGAGGCGCGGACCGACGGCCGGCGCGAGTGGGAGGCGGCCGCCCAGCTCTTGCCCTCGCCGGGTTTCCCTAGCGGCAGCCTCCCCCGGCGGCTACACCCGCCTGGCCAGCCTCACCAGGGGAGGCTGAGGAAGGAAGCTGCGGCGGCGGCGGCGGCGGCGGTGGCTGGGATCGCCTCGGAGTGAGCGAGCCCCTTCCCGAGTTCGCTCGCGCCCGCCCTCACCTCCACCTCGCCCAGCGCCTCGCCGAGGGTCTGCGCGTCTGAGGCTGTGCCGGGGGCGGGCTGCGGGCTGCTGCCTCGCTCGCGTTCTCTGCCTTCTCTGCGGCTCCCCCCGCTGCCTTTTCAGGCCGAGCAGCATGTGGATGTCAGAGCGGCGGCAGAGCTATCCGATTACGCGCCGGCTCAGGGCCCGCCCCTTCTGTGTTCCTGATTAAAGCGGCAGCCGCGGAGACGCGCGGCGCAGAGTGGAGCGCCGCGGCACCCAGCTCGGGCGGGGCGGCGGCGGCTGCGGCTGCGGCTTTCCCGGACGCCGCCAGATCAAAGTTAAGCAGCTTCCCACCCAGACGCCCCCCCCTCCCACCCTTCACCTCCCCCCCTTCACCTCCCTCTCCCTCCCCGCCACTGCGCCCCTCTGCGCTGGGCCGCGCCGTGCGTAACGCCCCGTGGAAAGAGTGCCCGCGGACACCTCCAGGGCGCCCTGCCCTCGGCCACCTCGCCCCTGCTCCCAGGGAGGCTCCGCGGAAAGCGGGAAAAAATCCTCGGTCTCCCTAAATCCCGCGACTCCGATGCCACCCACGCAGAACCTAACACAATGCCGCCCGCAGTGGCGCTGCAAGAGGAGTTGGGTGGCTTGCGGTGTTTGGGGTAGGGCGCCGGGCGGCAGCTCAGCCATGCGTTCGCACAGGCAGCAGTGCGTGGCGGCGACACACACCGCCAGCCCCGGCTGAATAAAAACCCAAACACTCCCTCGGTTTACAACTCGGATCCTTTTGTTGTGTGTCCCAAACATGTTACTCTTGTGAAGAGGATTTAGGTATCCCTGGGCCCCTAATATGTAACTATCAGAAGAGAAAGAGGAAAGACTCTTCAGCAAAGAATTCTTCGGGTAATTAAATCAGGTTCTCTCAAATTCCCCCACATCCCTCCCCAATAAAAGAAGTACAGGTACATGAAGGCATCTCCCCAAAATGCTACTGTAACCACTACTGTCCACATTTCCCCCATAGAAAATGTGGTCACAACGCCAAGAGAAAGAAAACAGCATTATGCCAACTATTTTTAAATGGAGGCGTGAAAACTGTTTAGAGGGAGCTGCTAGCTAACAGTTGGGGAAACACTTGTATCTTTGTTTCTGAGGATGGCTTTATGAATCCCAAACTGTCTTGCTTCACTAGGCACCTATTACCACTACATAATCCTGAAGACCCTAACAGGAACAGTCTAAGAAACACCCTGCATATACCTTCTCTCTAAAGATTAAGAAAAATAAAGTTTGGGTGCCAAGAAACACACGCACATGTGACCCTCCCATTTTCATCTTTGCTTGTAGTGGTGAGGTCTTCTGGGTGGTTTCACTCTTATCTGGACTTGCCATTAGCTTTGTTTATCACTTTTAGTGTTTGAAAAATCTGTAACTCCCACTTAACTATTATTTACACTGAGATAACCAAAACAAAATTGAATCAGAAGTGATTTGCAAATAGTTGCGCCCAGACATGGAGGATTTTACAGTGTCATGTAAATCTGAAGGCTGCATATCGCGCTCTTAATCTTAGATGCCTGATGTGACAGGGCATAAAACAGAGGTTCGAGGGAACAGATCCTGCAGCCGGCCTAGAGCCTACCTGGCTGCCTTTTCTTTCCTCTTCTTCCCTCTCTTACGCTCCCCTCCCCTCCCTGCTCTTCCTTTTCTTTTCTTTTGTAAGGCTTAAGAGCATATCCATATTAAGAACTCCAAATTTACATCTTTTCTGTTTAAAGTTGGGTTGTAAAGAATAAGTCCCTCCCTCCGACACCTCAATATTTAGGGAAGTAAACAGGCAGTTTGGATTTTGAACCTTAAGCAGAGATTCCTGTTTATGTCTTTGCCAAGATACCAGTCTAAGGACAAATAAAACTACCTGCAGTGATAGTCCCTGAACAGAGAGGGTCACTCAGTAAGTCGTTCTAGAGAGTGCCTCGTGTGGGGCAATCCTGTTTCTGAGAACATAATAGCTGAGCTTTAGGTGAAGATGTGTGTGGGGGCGGGGGGAGGGTAAACTTAAGCACATTGGGGGAACCATAAGAATAATAATTCTGGACTTCTGACCTGGGGGCCTCAGGGTTGAGGGTCCCCAATACGCTTCATCTGGGACCCTTGGTCTGTTGGGGAGCTGATTACCAGCATTATGGATTTTATTTTTTCAGAGGTGTCCTAAAGGGGGAGCTAGCTTACTTCCTGCGACTCCTCTGATGCAAAACTTCTCAGCAGTCCACTTCCGTGAAGTTCTGATTTTCTGCAATGGGGTGGGGGCTGACTGAGTCCTTAGATCAGAACCCTGGGGACTCCAAGTGCACAAAGCATTTTTATTCCTCTAGGGGGCAGCACTCAATAAATAATGGTGACACCACCTAAGGTTACATTTCTAGTAGTGTTTTCACTTCCAGAAGCTCGAAGGGCTTTGTGAGACCAGGGAAGGTCCAGTGTGAGACCAACCCACTCTGAGCAAGACCCCAAGGCCCAGAAAGGACTCAGAATTGTTTTAACCCAGGACTCTCAAGGACTCTTGGGAACTAAATACAAATCCCACATGTGCCCAGTGGAAAACGAACCTTCAGGAAAATTCTCCAGACTGAGGCTGGCTCTGACCTGCCAACTGTGTTCTCGTCTAGACTGGAATTTCAGGAGTTTGACTCCAGTTGGTTCAGTTTCACCCAGAAGTACGATGGATGGCCAGGAGGCAGGCACCTGCCCTTTTCAGCATTTGGTAAGCCCACATCCTTGACCTACAGGGAATTTTACTACTGAAAGGGCAGTAGCACCATCAGAAACAATGGACTGGTTAACATAACACTGAACTGGCTATAAAGCAGCTCATTAGTGAAGTTGAGATTCCTGGCAGCATATTGACTCACCTAGGACATTTTATGTCATTAGCCTTAATTGTGAAATAATAACAGACAATCCCATCCTACATTCCATTCCTTTGACAGGAAGGGATGTGGGAAACATAAAACAGATCTGCAAATGATGCTAAGAGAAGGCTGTTACCTAGCCACACCCCAGTGGAAAGTTGGGCCATTCCCAGCTCAACAGTCCCAAACCTGAGGGCGCCTCAGAATCATCCTGGACAAGTGTTCAAAATTCAGACCTCTCAGCCCCATCCTCTTGCAGACTGATTCCTTCCGCGTGGGGTGCTGGGTGATTGGGAATCTGTAAATTAACATACATTTTAGATGATGATGATGCATCTGCTTAACAGGCCAATGGTTGGGAAACTGTTTGAACACAGCCTTTGATCTATACTCATCTGTTGAAGGACACCTAGAAAAGCATTCCTTTACCTTTTCAGATAGGGGTAGATACTTCTGGAAAAGGATACCAAAAAAGTGTCCTTTAAATTGCCAGAGTGACAGGATTCCCAACTTTACCTGTGATGTTTAGCAGCGAGCAGAAAGCCTGTTTTAAAACACTGAGAAGGCTCACGCCACAAGGGGCAGGGTGGGGTTTGCAGGAAAATGTTCAAAGTTCCAGCGGATGGAGTTTATGGCGCTGGGTCCAACCCTTTCACCACCAATCCGCTCAACCACTGGTTATTACGAAAGGTTTGTTTCAGGTATGGTTTTCCATCTGTGTTCATTGCATTGTATTTATTAAATGGTCATGGATGCATGACTGTGCAGGAGGTGTGCAGACAAATAAGACATTTGGGTCTTGCCTCCTGGGAATGCGTGATCTAAAATCTCCAAAAATTTCATGCTTCCACAAAGGTTCAATAGATGCCACCTGTCACATGGTACTTCTCTTTATCTGAGCCCTACTATTGACACATTCTCACCCTGAAAGGGGGAGGTATGAGGCATAATTGCATTTTAATCCGTGATTTACTACACTGCCCTAGTTAATGTTTAGCGGCATCTGTCTCGGATGCAAAGCTTCAGTTAAAATGTAATAGGTCCTCATTTTTTATTCTCTCTTTGGTTTGAAGCTGAAGTTCAGGTTACTGGTCAATAAGGGCATTTGGTTTGTTTGTTTTTCCCTCTGCTCACCCTTTAAACAACGAACCTTTTCTTTTTTTCAACATATTTGAGTTTGCCTAGTAGTCTCTATTTAGATATTCTTATTAGTGGAATCCTTAAAGATTTCCAGAAAATGTTGAAACTGCCTTCACTACAAGGTATCCTCTCTCTTCCTCAGGCAGTAGATCTGCAGGAGGAAACGGTGTGAATGAAAAGAAAAGAAAAAAAAAAAAGAGCAAATTTTCAAAATTCATTCAAACATCCTTAGAATCCTTGGCAAAGGAAACAAGTCATATTTCTCCCGGTGCTCTGCCTGGTTTAAGGGTTAGCGGACCTCCTTAAACCTGTGCTATGCTAATGTTGAGACAGGAGTGCTTCAGAAAAGATTCAGTCTCCCCTTCCCTTTAGGGCGGAGTCCTCCAATCGAACTTTCTAAAGTGGTGAGATAGCTGTGCTTTTCTCATGACTACTGGGCACTTGAAATGTGGCTACTGTGACTGAGAACTGCCTTTTTAAATTTTATTAATTTAAATTTAAGTTGCCACATATGCTTATTGGCTACTGTATTGGACAATTCGACTATAGATAATCAAAGGACCAGAGCCTGAGACTTCTCATAAAGGCTCTAGAAATTCACACCCTTATAAGTCTCTGAGGCTACCACACTTGTTCTCCAAGTGGGAAACCCCAGTAGCAGCAAAAGCTCTGATTGCCAAGGCATCATTTGAAAATACATGGTAGCTACTTGGCTAAGGAAGAGAAGGCCTAGCGCAAATGATTGTCTGTCTGTCCTGTGTTTGTTCTGTGCTCACTTGCATGACTTCCCCAGAGTACTCACCGGGAATCCAGACCCTCACGTGCTCCTCAGACTCCTGACTCTCTTCCAATCCGCAGTGGAGATAACCTCAGACAAGCAAGTTGGGGCAACAGAAAGCTTGAGGTCAGGACAGATGGACCTTAAACCTGCCCTCAATAGGATGTATCCTTGAGAAGTTTTTTTTAAGTAATTTGGAATCAGTTTCCTCACCTGTAGAATGAAGGGTTGGTTTCAATGATTTCTAGTCTTTTCCAGTTTTGAATCTGGGGGAGGGCCCTATCTTGCCCCATCCTCACTCATAAATTTAAAACTAGGATTAGTCCCAATTCCAAGGTCTACCCAAAGTAGTTGAAATGTAATAACCATTTATGCCCCAAGAAGATGTCAATGGGAAGGTGGGGCTTAAATGGGTATTCCACCAGTTTTTGCATCAGTTACCTTTTCTCAAATAATGAGCAATAGCATTTTAGGCAACTTGGCAGGGCTTTGTGAGGAGATGTTTTTGGACAAAGGTTTTTCCAAGTCCCTCAAAAAAAATACAGACTCACCTGGCAATAAGAAACAAAGGCCAAGCATTTATTTGTAACTTCACAGCATTTATAATTGATGTGATTGGAAATTTTAGGGCTATGATCTGGATTTTTTTTTTCTTTTTAACCATTCAAGAAAATCTTATTTTGAGCTGAAAATTCCCATTCTTTTGTTACATTCATAGGCTAATTTTCTTGGAAACTTAAATCTTCCATCCATGAATGCATATGGCTTTTTCTTTGTTCGTACGCATACATACCCTATCAGCTCCCCCCACCCCCCTGCCACAGATTGGTAAGAATTTTTTTTGTTGTTATTGCTGTTTTCAAATTTGTAACCTGTGACTTATGGTGCCTTAATTAGACATCTACATGTCAGGTGATTGTTACATTATGATGGCAATAGCTGCTAATTTGAGCATGAAAGTCATGATGGAAAGGCAAGAGTCAGGGAGCTGACCTTTAGCTATTGAGGATACTCCAGGGTAGGTTAATTCACACCCACCATAATCATTAGTTCCCGCTCTCCTCCTTCATATTTACTTCTTGGCAGTTTACTGAGCTGCCAATCAAGCCTACGCATCTGGGTGAGCATGCTGATGGGGAGGGGACTTGGAAGTGTGCTTACTGCCGGCAGGAACCAAGGAATCATTTGCAGAGACGTTCTCCTTTGTAGTCTCTGGATTTAGATTCTATTTATTTTCCAAGTTTGAAAGAGAGAACAAGTAGTATACATACATCATTAAGATTCAAACAGTACAAAAGGGCATTTATTCAATTAAAAATTAAGCCTCCCTCCCACCCTGTCTCCATTTTGCGATTGGCCTCTTCATGGATGTGGGTTTGGGTTTCCTTCCCGAGATATTGAGGCTATATTGCAAATTAGAAGTAAAAACACATTCTGGGTTTCTCTCTCGTTCTTATCCCCCAATTCCCCCTTCTTTCCCTCTCTCTCTCTTCTTTAACCCAAAGCAGTCATGATCTTGATAACCATTAGGGGGCAGCTGTGACCAAAAAAGGAAACAACGGGTGAAAATGAACTAAAATCCAGGAGCAAGAGATGCAAAAGGAAATGAAAGGAATGCTGAGGAGAAAGATCAGCAAAAGAGGAAAAAATGAAAAAGAAAAAGAAATAAGCAAATAACAAACACTGCAAATTAAACGGAAATGGAGAATGAGGGTACAATATTAAAAAGCTAAAGGAAATGGGTATGGAGTCGGAGTGGGGGGTGGAGGGAGGGCAAGGATTATACGGGCTGTGCGTGTGTGTGTTTAAGGCAAACTTGTAGAACCTGAATTGGCTCAATGTTAGCTAAAGTGGGAGGTTATCTTTTTCTGAACCGGAAGGCATTTATCATGCTGGACTTTACAATTCTTAGGACCTGTTCAAAACTGAAAGGCTCAGAGCACCCTCTGTACATTTGGGTTCAGGATTTGGGAGTTGGGCGTAGGGAGGGGCAGTCCACTTCCTACCTCTTCAGAATGCTCAGGAATGCTTTCATTCCTCACCAAGGCAGTGAAATTAGGCTGAATATAAAGGTGCAATTATATTTCTCAATGCAGCAGAGCTCAGAAATGAGGAAACTGGTTTCTTTTGAAGCTGATGCCATAATCAAAGTGCTTTCAGGTGTACATCAGGCAAACCCCCTCTGGTTTCAGCAGGTTAACTTCATTAAAGCTCCTAGCTACCGCTTTAATGTTTTCTAGGCTTTCCCCCCGGGTACATTAGGCAGAAACAAGCCCTTGTGGGAGTTCTGTACCCTGATGTTTTGCATTGTGAATGGAATTCAGGGGCAACATTTATGCCAGGATAATATGAAATGGAAAATTGCTTCTAGAGCACAGTAAATATGATCACTTTAGTTAATGTCTTCCTTTCTCTTTCTAATCCAATGTTCCCCACTTTAAACAGACAACAAAAATTTTAGGAAACTCTGGTTGAGACAAAATAAAGGACTGCTGAGCAGCCTGCATTTTTATTTGCTAAATCTGATTTAGAAGGCAGCATACTTTCAGGCTGCCCAAAATTCTATACCCAATGTCACTAATAAAACCAAGTGAAAACATTTGTTTTAGAATACAAGCCACTGACCCTCAATCATCCTTCACGGTTGTTAGACTCATATCTTTGCTGAAGACCCCAGGATGTCCAGGGGACATCTTGGGCATACTGGGGCTATTAAAGAAAAAGCCTGTGGTGGCCTGGTCTTAAGGAGCCCCTAAATTCCTTGCCAGATGAAGCTGGGGCTTTCTCAAGTGGGCTTTGGGGTTTTGATGTATTGAGTAGGTTGCAATATGAGCCACTTCAAACAGTGGTCATTTTGCAGAGTTTGGGTTTTTCCCTGAAGCCTAGTGTCAGGAACTCCCTCCAGTCCTATTTTCCTCTCTTATTCTCTTTTTCTTTGACCTGGATTCCTGGAGTTTAGTCTCTCAAAAGTTTCAAAATTCATACTGGAAACTTGGCCAAATAAAACCTTTACAACCAGAAGCAATTTGCTTCCCTTTAAATGGTTGCCCAAAGTCTAAATACAAACTTGCTTGCCTTCTTGTCTCCTTGCTGGAATCTGGCAAGGAACTAGTATGTGAAACATTTTCCCACTTGATTTCTCATTTCATTTCATCATAAATTAGAAGAAAAAGTTGTAATTTTTTAACTTTTCAATACATCTGGAAAGTTTGTTTTCCTCTTGCTGTATCTGACTGACCGTATTATCACAAATAGCTTGGCTTCTCCATCAGTGAGCTTGCCTAGCCCTTAGAAATGGAAAGGTTACTCTTTTGAAGAGAGCAGTATTCAGAGGCAAGTTAGTCTAATAACATTAGCGATTAGGTTAACACTAAGGCCTCACGTTAGAGGAAACTCGGCCTGAATCGGTGTCAGGGGACCTAGTTTCTGATGCCAGCTTTTGGGTTAACACTGCGTGTGCCTGATGTCAGCTCTTTTTATCACTGTGCTTCTGTTTCATCACTCATCAAAGGCATGTGGTTATTCCGCTGCAATAGCCCTGTGCAACTATTCAGGTGGCTCTACATCTTGGTATCAATCAGGGTCCAGTTTAGAGCCCTCTCATTGATTAAAACAAGTATTTATTGAGCACGTACTATCTGCCAAGCTCTCCACGGGTGGTGGGACGGCACATCAGCGAAGAGGGCTGTTCTCTGGGGCTTTACTTCCTAGTGGGGGAGACAGATAATACTTAGGACAACAATCAGCAGGATCGTTTCAGATGTGATAATGGGTTCTAAGAAGTAAATAAAATAAGATAATGTGACAGAAAGCACTAACCTAGCAAAGAGGAGACCTGATTTAGCCTGTCCACTAACCAAGGCTGTAATGTAAACAAATAACCCAGCTCAGGCTCAGTCTCCCACCTTTAAGATAAGGCGTTGTGTCACATTGGCTTTTCAAAGTTCATGTTGAGATATGTCAGTGTGAAACCAGTTTAGAGGGTTTTCATCAGTATTTAAAAAGAAATCAATAGATTAGAATAAAATAATAGAAGTATACATTTGTTTTTGAAACATTTCTATTTATATGTATAAATATATATTAAATATACATACGTAGGTATACTAGGTCACGTGTAAAATCTATTTCTTTCTGTGAGTTGCAGTGCATTACATGACCTCTAAAATTCTCCAAGTTTGCAAATTCTATTATATTCTTATGGTAACAGACCCAAAGTAGCACAGGATTTTCTTGATTTTACTGATTACTGAATAAGCAGTAGTATTCATCATCAGAAAATCATGTTTAACTCAGTTTCAGTTTGATAAAAATTTTTTTTGAATTAATGGAAAAATTAGATTTATACACTCGGTTTAAAAATAAATACAGGAACCTAATCTGAATTACCAAAAAGATCACTAGTCTAAGTATTAAGATAATCTGTTATATTTTTCTGAATGCCAGCCTTACAAACCAAACTCAAAATTATATTGTCCCTTCTCCTTGTGATGCTAGGAACTGCCTTTTCTTAGAATTTTCAGAAACTCTGCTAAGATAAAAGGGGAAAAAAAGAGCTTAAAATCTTCTTCTCTCAAGTAGGGATGCCTTGTTTCCACTTACAACTATAATTCAATAAACCTTTAGACTGTTAAAGAAAAAGGAATTAGTGGAGGAATTTTTTCTATTTCTTGTCTTTGGGGACCCAGATAATTTTGCTTTCCTAAAAAATTCCCCTGACCTTGGGGTTTTCCTTTCTTAAATCACCTTTTTCAGAATGGTGATAGACTTTTTGATGCAGACTTTTCAGTTAGCTATGGCTTAAGTAATAGGCTTCTCAGTCTCAGAATCATTTTTTAAAATTATGCATTTGATTAGAAATAGATGACCCAAGTCATCCTTTCTCACCTGGAACCCTTGTTGGCGTCTATGGGGATGGGAGAAGCAGACCGAGGCAGTCCCACTGAGGAACCGATAATATCTCATTCTTAAGAAAGGCAAGAGTCAATGGACCCTGCTCAGAGCCCAACACAAATGCCCACGAGTTAATTTTCAAGTCCATTTCCTTAATTGCCTGAAAATCCACAGCCAGGCAAATTGACTCAGAGTTTAGGATTGCTACACCCAAACTTCTGGATCCATCTCTCCCCTTTTCCTCCAAGCAGGGCAGACACATATCTATCAAGAAGCATCAGCACCCCTGCACCCAGTCACACTGTGACTGCCTGCCCAGGGCAGGCCAACGGCCACAGGCGTGATTGTATTAAAGGGCACCTTGGTTTATGCAAAAGGTGTGCCTGCTCCTGGCGGGTGATATAGGATATCACATTTTTGTGAATCAGTGTGTATTATAAATAATCTAAGACACTGTGTGAAGGAAGCCCACATTCTTTCTTTTTTTTTTTAATTTTTTTTTTATTAATCAAAAAAAAGAAAAGAAATTAACACAACATTTAGAAATCATTCCATTCTACACATGCACTCAGTAATTCTTAGTATCATCACATAGATGTATGATCATCATTTCTTAGTACATTTGCATCTATTTAGGAAAAGAACTAGCAAAACAGCAGAAAAAGATATAGAATGTTAATATAGAGAAGAGAATTAAAATAATAATACTAATAAAATATATATATATAAAAAAGGAAAAAGAAAAAACAAAAACAAAAGATACAAACAAACAAACAAACAAACAAAAAACTATAGTTCAGGTGCAGCTTCATTCAGTGTTCCAACATAGTTACATTACACTTAGGTATTATTGTGCTGTCCATTTTTGAGTTTTTGTATCTAGTCCTGTTGCACAGTCTGTATCCCTTCAGCTCCAATTACCCATTATCTTACCCTGTTTCTAACTCCTGCTGGTCTCTGTTACCAATGATATATTCCAAGCTGATTTTCGAATGTCGGTTCATATCAGTGGGACCATGCAGTATTTGTCCTTTAGTTTTTGGCTAGACTCACTCAGCATAATGTTCTCTAGGTCCATCCATGTTATTACATGCTTCATAAGTTTAGTCTGTCTTAAAGCTGCATAATATTCCATCGTAGGTATATGCCACAGTTTGTTTAGCCACTCGTCTGTTGATGGACATTTTGGCTGTTTCCATCTCTTTGCAATTGTAGATAATGCTGCTATAAACACTGGTGTGCAAATGTCCGTCTGTGTCTTTGCCCTTAAGTCCTTTGAGTAGATACCTAGCAGTGGTATTGCTGGGTCGTAATCCATTCTGCCAGTCTATGTCTTTTGATTGGGGAATTCAGTCCATTAACTTTTAGTGTTATTACTGTTTAGATAATATTTTCCTCTACCATTTTGGCTTTTGTATTATATATATCATATCTGATTTTACTTCTTTCTACACTTTACTCCATACCTCTCTCTTCTGTCTTTTCATATCTGACTCCAGTGCTCCCTTTAGTATTTCTTGCAGAGCTGGTCTCTTGGTCACAAATTCTCTCAGTGACTTTTTGTCTATAAATGTTTTAATTTCTCCTTCATTTTTGAAGGACAATTTTGCTGGATATAGGAGTCTTGGTTGGCAGTTTTTCTCTTTTAGTAATTTAAATATATCATCCCACTGTCTTCTAGCTTCCATGGTTTCTGCTGAGAAATCTACACATAGTCTTATTGGGTTTCCCTTGTATGTGACGGATTGTTTTTCTCTTGCTGCTTTCAAGATCCTCTCTTTCTCTTTGATCTCTGACATTCTAACTAGTAAGTGTCTTGGAGAACGCCTATTTGGGTCTATTCTCTTTGGGGTGCGCTGCACTTCTTGGATCTGTAAATTTAGGTCTTTCATAAGAGTTGGGAAATTTTCAGTAATAATTTCTTCCATTAGTTTTTCTCCTCCTTTTCCCTTCTCTTCTCCTTCTGGGACACCCACAACATGTATATTTGTGCGCTTCATATTGTCATTCAGTTCCCTGATCCCCTGCTCAAGTTTTTCCATTCTTTTCCCTATAGTTTCTGTTTCTTTTTGGAATTCAGATGTTCCATCCTCCAGTTCACTAATTGTAGCTTCTGTCTCTTTAGATCTACCATTGTAGGTATCCATTGTTTTTTCCATTTTTTCTTCTTTGTCCTTCACTCCCATAAGTTCTGTGATTTGTTTTTTCAGATTTTCTATTTCTTCTTTTTGTTCAGCCCATGTCTTCTTCATGTCCTCCCTCAATTTATTGATTTGGTTTTTGAAGAGTTTTTCCATTTCTGTTCGTATATTCAGCATTAGTTGTCTCAGCTCCTGTATCTCATTTGAACTATTGGTTTGTTCCTTTGACTGGGCCATATCTTCAATTTTCCGAGCGCCATCCATTATTTTCTGCTGGTGTCTGGGCATTTGATCAGATTTCCCTGGGTGTGGGACCCGGCTGGTTGAAAGGTTTTCCTGTGAAATCTCTGGGCTCTGTTTTTCTTTTCCTGCCCAGTAGGTGGCGCTCGTGGCACTCGTCTGTCTGCGGGGCCCACCAGTAAAAGATGCTGCGTCTCCTTTAAATTGCCAATCCGAATCTCACAGTCCGTCCGGGAAACCGCGCGTGGAGGGGGTGTCGCCGGCTGACGCGGCTTGGGGGAGTGCCAGTCCAAATTGCCCAGCTGGCCTGAGACGCCAAGCGTGGCAGGAGGGCCCCGCTATCCAACGTTCCCAGTCAGACCAGGGAGCCATGTGCGTGGAGGGGACCCCAGTCGCCAGCCGCCCCGGCCGGGAAAACGCGCGCCCCTCGGGTATCTCACCGCAGCGGATTCTCCCTGCCTGTTCAGCCATTCCAGAATGGGGTACACTGTCTTTTTGGTCTCTGTCGTAGCTCCGGGAGCTGTTTTGTATTGTTTCTGTTTCTTTAGTTGCTTCTCTGGAGGAGGAACTAAGACCCGTGCGTCTTACTAAGCCGCCATCTTCTCCGGAAGTCTCAAGCCCACATTCTTAATTTTTTTTTTTTTTTTTTTTTTTTTGGCATGGGCAGGCACCGGGAATCGAACCCAGGACTCCAGCACGGCAGGCGAGAACTCTGCCTGCTGAGCCACCGTGGCCTGCCCAGCCCACGTTTTTAAAGCAAAGAAGAATGCCAGAGTTGATCAGTCTTGCAAGTTTAGCTTGACATGGAACTAACCAAAGCGTATTTGCTTGGAAATGAAAGCACCATTTGGTACTTAGACCAAAATGTGTGAAATCACGTAAAATCTGTGCATTATTTTGTGGTCTTTTTGCTATTGTCATTTTCATTACTCCTATTACTAGTGATGAATTTACCCAGCTTGGGGAACTTCAAAGTATTCGTTCTTTTCCTTATATTGTTAACGTAAGTCCCATCAAATGTAAAACCATTCCATGTATTTCCCTAAGTAATTCTAACTTTTGTAGATTTTCTTCTGGCAGAGTCTCTCGTAGAATCACTTTAACAATGAAACTCTGTGGAAAACATGCTAAGACACATAATTTTTTTTGGTAGCTGAACTTAACTGTGTTCATCATTCTGAAACTCAGCACCCAATAGACATTGAGAAGTGGCAGCTTTCAGTTAAACAAATCCAAAGCTGTATTTAGGTTCTTTTGCAACACCGTGATGGGAAGAAATCAAAGCTTGTTCCACTGCTGTTTTAAAAAATATATATATTCACCAGGGCAATTCCTCAGAAATACCATTACAATAGCTTTCATATTTCAATCCTTTCTGTTCAAAGGTAACACGTTGGAAGAAACCCCCAGATCCAGTGAGAACAATTTTAAAAAGTCAATTTGAGCAAGTGCTGCTGTGGTATTTGTTAAGAGTTAATAAAAGAATTCTCAGAATCTCTTAAAATGTGGTGGAGGGTTGAAAGAGAAGGGAGACTTGTACAGCCAGTAGAAGGAGTGTAAAGTCTGGGATTCTAACTAAATGTTTTAGACAAGACCCTGTACCTTTTGCTAATTGCAAAATAAACAGATTCCCCCTGCTCCCCAGTTGTTTAGACAATCTTTCTGCCTGCGGGTGCCGGGTCGTCAGTTTATTTATCACACAAAGAGTTGTTGGCGGAGCAGGAAATTAAACTTTAAACTTCTGACACTAAATTCTGTACTCTCACCAAAGGGCCACATTCCGACTTGCCTCAGATTTTCTATTGTCTTATGCACCAGAAAAGAACTCTGTAATAGATTCCAAAAGAAATCAGGCAGCATGCCACAAATCAACGTCAGCTGGCCAAACTGGAATCTGTCACCAGGATGTTGATTTTTTAAAAACACAGTTATCACCACTGTTAATAAAAACATGTCACCTTACCATAGCATTTACCAAGTACCTAATTGCTCGGCAGGGCCTTCGTGGTGCCATGCAAAGAAATGACCCTTCCTTCGTCACACCTGCGAGCGCACACACGCTGGGTTAGACAGCTCATGAGGGAGAGAGGGCAAAGCCAGGCCTGACATGCATGGGCAGCGAGATCCAAGTTCCTGCGTGAAAACTTACCTGTCATTAATGGAGCAGGTCTGTCCAGGGATGAGCAGATAGCGTGTAATTGTGTATCAGTTAGGGTTCTTCAGAGAAAAAGAACCAACAATGTGTGTGTACATAATATATATATAATATATATATATATAATGTCTATGTAATGTCTATAATAGATAAATGTATCCTTGATATTTTATTCATTCACATATATATGTTATATCGTTAGAGATTTATTACAAGGAATTAGCTCACACATTTAAGGACTGATAAATCTGAATTCTGTATGGCATGCCAAGCTTGGAATTCCAGTAAAGGTGATTGGTCAAGTCTTGAGTCCATATTTTCTAGGAGAAGCTGGAAATTCTGGTAAGAACTGACGCTGAAGTGTTGAGGCAGAAATTCGTCTGACTTCTGAAACCTCCAGTTCCTTCTGTTAAGACCTCCAACTACTGGATGAGTCCACCCACATTATAAAGGGTAATCTCCTTTATCTATTAAGATCAATGATTGTAGATGCTAATCCCATCTCTGAAATACCTCCCCAGTGACAACTAGGCCAGTGTTTGACCAAACAACTCAATTCCATAACTACCTAAGTTGGCACGTAAAATTAACCAACACAACTTGAAGAAGTAAGGTCTCCAGTTCTGATAGGAACTTAATTAAATAAACAAACTCCTGTATAGCTGGGAACAAGTTGCTGTTATTTGTCGTGTAACATTCTCAAAAAAACTAAGTATCTCAAATATCTTTTTGTGGATTTTTTCTCTCTTACAAAATATTTACTATGTTTAGCTCAAGGAGAGGGCATGGTAAAGTAGAAAGAACTTTGCTGCAAGGGATAAGAAGACTAATTTCTGTCATTAACCAGCCTTATAAGCAAGTTTGACTGAACTCACTGGATTTTCGTTTCTTCGTTTACAAAGTGAGGGGGTTGGAGTAGACCAGCCTTCCAGGTTCCTTCTGCTCCATGGTTCTATGCAGTGTAAACTCCCTTGACATTTGTATGCACACCCTCCCTCAAAATGTGTTCTTTTACAAGACGATTGGCTTTACATGATTTCAAATGGCTGTCCAGCCTTTAAAAGAAAGAAGCTGGTAATTTATAGGTCAGCACCCTTTGTCCCCAAGCAGCAGGATTAGGCCCGGCAGCAGGAATGCAAACATCCTGAGGGTCAAAGGTCATGACTTTTCTGGGTGGAAACCAAGACAACTGCATGCCTGAGTGGCACTAGGCTCTTGATCTGGACCAGCGGCCAGGTCCTTCCCACTGGAACATTCTGTGAGTTGCGAGACCCTTGGTAGAGGAGCCATCAGAGGAGATGGGGTCGTATCGAAGGAGTTCAGGCTGGGGTTCTTTTATACTGAAAAGTGAAAGTCCTGGTGGAAAAGTGAAAGGCACATAAATGTTGATTTGGAGATGATTCAGAAGTGTCAGTGTGTAGCCACAACCCCATGCTATTTCCCTGAAATATATGGGCCCAAATAGTGATGTGAGGGACCTGTGCTAATGATCAGGGACAGTGTAATACTAGGAGAAGCACAAGCAGAGAAAGGACTTTGGAAATGCCCACTTGTTCCTAGTACCTTCTCAGCAGGAGGGTCTTGAGTGGTACTTTTGGAAGACGGGAGAAAATGTGGTGGTGGTGGTGGAGGAGAGAGACGGTTCAACAGATGTGGATGGTCTTTGGCATGTGCCTCTCATTTGATCATGGGGCTGAACTGCTTTTTCGCTTTGCTGCTGCAGTCCAGGCAAAATAAATAAACAAGTAAGAAAAACAGAATACACAAACACACACACTGACCCAGGTCTTAAAAGTGGAACAACTGGGCACATCTCCCAAGGATAAGTTAACAGAAAAATAATTTGTATGCTACCAAAGATACATACATACAAAAGTTTTGCTATGAGGGAAAATATTAGTCTCACCTGTTAATTCAGGGAAATCTATTGGCAGAAGGTAAACTCTTTCAGTATGAGATATCTGATTTATTTTAAATATGTGACCATTACTAAAGAAGTTCAGACAGGGGGTGAATGAAAGCAAACTGCCTTGCAATGTGAAAACCAAACTATGTCCTCCCTCCTTGTTTCAGTTTGCTAAAGCTGCCAGAATGCAATATATCAGAAATGGATTGGCTTTTACAAAGGGGATTTATTTGGTTACAGATTTGTAGTTCTAAAGCCATGAAATTATCCAAACTAAGGCATCAAAAAGAGAATACTTTCTTGGAGGAAATGTTGCTGGCATCCAGGTTTTCTCTGTCACATGGGAAGGCACATGGCGACGTCTACCAGTCCCTCTCTCCTGGGCTCTAGTTCCAGTGGCTCTCTTCCTCCTCCAGAGGGTTTTCTCTGGATTTCATCTCTTAGCTTCTCTCTCAGCTTTCTCCAGATCTGGCTCTTTCAGTTCTGTGGGTCTTTGCTTAGCACCTCCTGAGGCACTTCTATGTCCAGGCATCTGTGTTTTCTCAACTTGGTTTCATCTCTCTGCTCTCTGTAACTGCTCTGAGCTCTCTCTCTGTTTCATGCCTTTTTTTCTCTTCCTAGAGGTCCCCAGTAAAAGGATTAGGACCTGTCTTGAATTGTGTGGGTCACATTTCCATGGAAACAATCTAATCAAGAGGTCCCACCCAACAAGATGTCTCTCCAGGGCAGTAAAGGATATAGCTTGAAGAAAGGACAGGAAATTCTTTGGAGGACATATAGTGCTGCCTGAAGAAATAGTAGTGAGCTGATATCCCCAAAACCTGGACAGTGGAAATTCATGGTAGTTTATAGTTGGAAAAACAAGTTAGCTCTTCACCGGGAGGCTCTCCGAACATTTGATGTAACCATTAGAGATAGACTGTGTCATTGGTCTCACTGATTCACCTCACTTGCTGTGAGAGGATTATATGTCTTCACCTTTACTCTATGATGCACAATGCCTTCTGTAAGAAATGGCCTGGGTCTCCACTCCTTTGCCTCCACCCCTTTGATATCAGACTTAGCCATGTGACTCATGTTGGCCTATGGAATGAAAATAAAGTGACATATGCCAGCTTTGAATAAAAACTTGGAGAGCTGTTTCAGTTCCCTCATTGCTAAAGCAAATACCATGCAATGGGTTGGCTTAAACAATGAGAATTTATTGGCTCATGGTTTTGACATAAGGAGACGTTCAAAGCAAGGTTTCATCAAGTGATGCTTTCTTGCCAGAGACGGGCAATCTGGGGCTGGTTGCTGGTGATCCTTGGTCCTAGACTCCTGTCACGTGGCCGTGCACATGATGTCCTGTCCTTGCTTCCCCCTTTTCTTCTGGGTTCCAGTGACTTTCAACTTCTGTTTGCTACCTCTGTGGCTTTCTCTCTATCTCTGCAACCATCCCTATCAGGCTTTCAGTAGCAGGATTAAGACTCATCCGGGGCCACACCTTATCTGATGTAACCTCATCCAAAGGTCCTATTTATGAGGGTTCATACCCACAAGAATGGATTAAGTTTAAGAATGTGTTTTTCAGCTCCAAACCACCACAAGAGCTATCATGAGATTTGGCCTTTGCCCTTTCCCTCTGCCATGAAAACATATCTCAGGTAAGGGCTGCTGGTCAGTGTGGCTCCCAGTATGAAGGAGACGGGAGAAGCAGAGCGGAGCGGCAGGTGAGCCACTGCTGATATGTGCTGTAAGCAAGACATGATCCTTTGAGCTATAAGTTACTGGGGTTTGGACGTTGCAGCGTCATCTAGCATCACTATGACTGGCATAACAACTTTGAGTTGTTCAGATACTCGCTATGACCCTGAGACAAAGTGGTGAGACTTCCTTGGGTTCTGAGTGAGGGTGTGTCCTGGGCAGAAGGAAGTGTCCTTGGTACCCTAAGGGTGGGCAGCCAGAGATCATGAGACGCTGCTGTCAATCAGCTGACCAGCTAAGCTCAGTGTCTTTGACCACATTTTACCCCTGAAAAGGGAGCTACAATCACTCCTTGTGGGCTCAAAAGAAGGTCCTAGTGTCCTCTTTTCAGTTACAAAATCTTTAAAGCAAAAATAAATTAGGGAACTGATCCACAGAAGGGGAAGTTGGGGTCAGGGGATTCTGTGGACAAAGTCCAGGAAATTCCACTGACATAAAGCATGGATGATGGTCAGATAAACAGTTTTCATCTGGAAATGGGTATGGAACTGGGGTTCAGAGAGAGAAGAATCCAGCTTTTCCAGGAACCTAAGGAGTAAAACTGAAAGAGAAGCTAGAAATGTCCTAGGTATTGCTATTGAGAAAAAAATAAAAAACAAACAAACAAAAAAAACAACTCTCTTTATCCTCTGTTAGTGGCAGTGGAAAATTTTCTAGGTAATGGTTAATATAATCCTCCTCGGTAGCGTCAAACATTTCCACACCCACTGGGAAACTCACCATGTTACAAGTCATAAACAAGGGCTGTTCGTGGGCCATTTTATGAGAAAAATTTCACTTGGTTTTTTTTGTTGTTATTGTTTTTCTTTTTAAGCATTCTATTACAGAGTTAGAGATACAAGTATCTCTTGATTTGACTGGACAGGATATAGTAGAAGCTACATTGGGCGGGAGGTAGGGCCTCTCAAACGCTTTCAACTGAAGTTAATATTTATTATTTAATGCTATAGATTATAACATTAAAATGTCAAAATTGACCTAATTAGTGCAAACAAGTAGAGTTAAATCTGAAATGCAAATGCAACATTTTATCATATTTATCCCTATAAGCTATATCGAATTACTTATAGGACTAAAGTGAGGTATAAATAAATGAATGAATAAGTGAGAAAATGAATGAATGAATAAAATGCTAAATTGCAGTCTAATGCCATTGAGTGTTATAATTATTCAGACCAATAGGAGTATTTGGTAGCAAGTTCTGTGAGGGGCAAGAATGTGGAAAGGGGCCTGATAAATTTAGGAGTGGGGAGAAGGACAGTGTCTGTAATGTTTATGAGTTCCAACATTTCTACAAAATGCTGGAAATGAGTCCAAGGAAAAGTGAGCCATTAGGTGGTTACTAAGCATTAGGTGAAATGCCCAGTGCGTTCCAGTGAGAGGTATGCCGCTGCTGCGGCTTTACATTCATTTCTTTGTTATCCCAAATATTCATTTTGGTCTCTTGAGAGGGTTTCCCCCCCCCCCCAGTGTGACAAATTTTCCAATTTTGTAATGGAAGCCAGGAGAAAATGGAATTCTCTTTATAGAATCCATTTTGTAGCCAACTTTCTTGAGATGCATCTATTCCTGAAAGCAATTTCCTTTATCCAGGTAGATGCGACTGAGGTGTTTAGGGCCGGTTAAATGGATCGCTGACAATTTGTTCCAAGAGCTTGGGGAGATTTAACAGCAAGACCGTGGCGGGTAATACACAATGAAGGTCGACCTCTTGAGACCCTTCTCAAGCTGTACTAGCTCTATTTTGGTTACAGCAGTGACTTCACAAGGTCACAGTCAGGATGTGAGGGGCAGAGCTGTGAGTTATCTCCACATCAGAAGGCACCACTGTCAGTTACGCTCCTTATATTTCTCCAGCCTGCTCTGGAATCTGCCTGATAAACCGCACACTCCACTAGAGAATCATACGGAAGACAAATCAGCAAACGAGAATGGCGTGAAGGTGTGTCTCTGTCACAGATCAGAAAGGCCATCGAGGATTTGTATGGAAGTGGAAGGGATTACAGAACTGGGACCAGATCTTACATCAGACTGGCTCCTTGCCTTGGCATGCATTCCAATGCCGTCTCTTTGGGGCACATTTGTGATTATGTAATGGCAAAATGAAGGCGTTTGGTAGTAAATTAAATCAGTTTTATACTATGAGAGTGACTTGCAAAGCAGTGCATACCGCCAGGCTTTGATGCATTCCAACGTGGGAAATGTACTTGAAGCATAACAACTGGCTCTTCTCCATCTGTTCATGTTCCCCATTTGACTCATCACTGCTCTGTAAATACTCTCCGGCTTGTTAGCAAGTTGAACGAATTTCAAAGCTCCATGAATGAAGTGCATGGAGGTCAGAAGGTACCTTGTGGGAGACCTCATAGAAAACATAAGCTTGCCTTATGAGAAACACTTGGACACTTGTGAACACCTATGTTTCTCCCGCCAGCGAGGACATGCAAACGAAGATCAGTTGAGGGCTAGTGCAGAAGGAGATCAGTGAAGAAGTAATAGTTTATGTCCCCAAACAGAGAGCCTGAAAACCTGCGTTTGGGCATGATAGGGAAAAAGGAATGTTTGCAAAGGCAGCGAGCCAGCAAAGCACAATGACAAACGCAAGAAGGAAGCATATGTGTAGTGCTCTGTAGTTCTGAGCTGAATCACGATGGGCGTCCTTGGGCTCCTCTCACTGGTTTCCATAACAGCATGCAGGACACCATCTGCCATGTGCCATGGCAGTGACACACCATCATGGACCCACATGAGCATACCACCTGCTGCCCAACCCCACAGGACATTGTTCAAATGAAGAGATGCAAACATCTGAATTTCCCAGGCAAAAATGATCAGAAAAAATATGAAAGGCACCTTGCATAGGATAGAGGAAGTGCTGGGTCCTTCATTGACACACCCACAATTGAATGAGTACTTGCAATGGGCCAGATTTCACTCGTAATAGTACAAGCTTATATTTATTGACTAGGAAACCATTCTACCTGATCTATTGGTACAAGTCAATTTGATTTTCACAATAATGAGGTCGGTTTATTTTTTGCTCATTCATATCGATAAGGAGAATGAGGCACAGAGAGATGAGAATTGGCTCAGTCACACATTGGGTCAGGATTCAAACTCAGGCAGTCTGGCATAAGAGATGGAGCTTATAACATTACACCGTAGTACATGTGGGCCCCAAACCAGTCAGCAAAAATCCTGTGAATGAGTTAAAACGCACACACATATTGGTTAAGCTTGAAGGCTTTGACTGGCCAATCAAACTGACCTCAGAATAAGAAAGTCACTCTTTTGTGCCTTTACGTTCCCTTAAATCTAGTGAGTGTGCAGTATGTCACAGGTAATACCAATTTAGTTACTACAGGATCTCACCACATATCAGGCAGTGCGCTAAACGCTCAGGGGTTCCAACGTTGCCCTCAAAGAACTTCCCTGTATGTGCGGTATAACTCCGAACTCTACTGAGAATAATATGATGCAAACAGCAGAGCAATGAAATGATAAGGAAGATTTCTGGTGCGTAGAAGTAGAAGAGGGGAAACCATGAGAGAGAGCCCCAAACAGAGGATCTAATATCAAGAAAATACTTACTGGTTGACAATCTGAATTAAATAAGAAGAAGCAGGTGAGAATGGGTCCCAAATTTCTAATGAGATCCCACTGACTGTGCCAGGAGGCTAAGTATATCTCTTTGAAAAACAAGGTAATCTCAAACCACTTTTCTATCTACTTCCACAAATGCTTCACCCAATCATAGAGTTTAGGGTTACATGGCTTACCTTCTCCCAAAGGTGAACTGACAGTTCTTGTTTTTTCTTCACTGGTAAGTAAGTTCATGCCTGTATTAATCAAGCCTTTTACTATTGCAAGGAACAGATACTCAACTCAAATTAGCTTAAATAAAGGGGGGGAAATTCATTGGCTCATATAATTGGGAAGTCAGAAGTCTAGAAATAGCTAGATCCAGGAACCCAAATAATGTTGTCAAGGCATCAAACCATCACCCACAGTATATACACGCCCGCAAATAATCATCTTTTGTTTTTGCATCAGCTTGTCTCTGCTTGGTGACAGTCTCACGAGAGCTTTGTCCAAGTGCCAGATAACTCGCATCCTCCACTTTAGCAACTTCAGTGGAATAGGACTTCTCTCTCCCAACATCTGTACATCAATCACAGAAAAGTCTCCAATTGGTCATGCTTCAGGTGATGTTTATTTATCCCTTGGGCCATAGGTTGGAGTAATCTGATTGATCACCCTGGGCTGTGTGCCCTCTCAGTAGGAGTGTAATGAAGTCCCACCACGATGACATGGTCTTGGGGAGGAACCTGGAGACGAGGAGATGGTATGTGGGAAAAAAGCTAGACCAACGAAACCTTAATTGCCATCCAGTAAACCATCTGATATTACTCAATATTTTCAAAGTCTTGGAACACTTCAACTTCCTTTATCAGTGATACTTATCATAAATACTATGCATGCTACAACTTAAAAGATGGGTCCCTCGGTGTCTCCTTTAACTGAGGGGTTCTTATGACCTAACTCCTGCAGTTAATTATAAGCCACTTATACTTGTCTAGTACTTCTTGGTTTACAAAGCATTCCCAAGCAGAAATGATCTCATTCTATCCATACAACGACATGGAAAGTAAGTAGGGTAACCATCATTATTCCCATTTTGTTGATGAGGAAATGGGTCCACAGAGAGATTAGTGGCTTGTCTAGGGTAACATGACTGGTTGGTGGTCAACCCAGCTGGAAACCTGGGTCTTCCAGCTCCCAGTTGAACACAAGGGAAATAAGAAGCTGTATGTGAGCTCAGGGAATGCTTTTGAGGTTGCACAGTAACTCAACCCCTGAGATAGGATTAGAGTTAGGAATCATGATTTTCTTCTCAGGTTTTTATGACTAGAAAGTTGGCCTTCTGCAGAAATTCTTGTCTTAAAATCTGTCCAGAACTGATGCCAAAATACTCTGTTTCCAAAATGCATTCGGTGAGGACTCAGTGGGCTGGTTTGTCTCCAGCACACACTGTGCTGCCGAAATGGTACACGTGCTCCCTTGATTTTCAGGCTCCTTTAAAAAGGAGCCAATATGAGAGATTTGTGCTTATGAATTACTGCACTTGTAATGAAAAAGGAATTAACAATACATGCTTGAGATGCTCACATCTTGTGATGAGTATGCAACTTCTAGATTGCTAATACACTAACTGTCCATCCTGTCAATAATGTCATTCAAATTTTTCCTATAGATAACTTCTTTTGGGGGGTGTTTGGTGGGGGAAGAGTGAGAGCTGTTAAATACAACCTGTTATTGCAATTACAGATGCTAAGGAATAGGGTTAGTCGTAGAATACTGTACCTTGTTACTGCTGCTAATTGGGCTCTCATCTGACAAGCACCTTATTGCTTTTCAAGGAGGAAAAAAATAAAACAAGCTGCCTAGACAATTAGGGACCAAACAAAATTAAACAGGTCCTTATGGCCATATGTATCTGTATAGTGCTTTGCCTTGCATTGTTAGCGACACATGTATTATAAAGCACTTAGGGACGCTGGCTAATGGAGCCTCTCTCCCTCCTGGAGGGCGGCTTGAACATTAGACTCTGACTCAGGTGCAGAAACTCTGCTATATTAGTGCAGGCAGGATGAGGCTTTCCTCCCTCACAGGGGTGTACTGAGGCTTAATTAATTGTTGGGGAAGCACTTTGAGATTCTGGGATGAAAGGCACTATATAATGATAATAATTTGCATCGACAAGGTACATTTCTTCAGTGGAATTCCAAGCGCTTTACAAACATTAATTAATCCTCCTAACACCCTGGCGAGACAGGTAAGTTTTCCCAGGATACACTAAACAAATCCACCATGTTATGAGTAGGAGGGAGGCTACTGCTATGAACTCACTGGATTATTTATTCTTGGCGGGTATTTCCAAAAAGGCTGATGCGGATCCTGCTTCCCATTAGTCCAAAAGAACTGCTGTTTGCTTTTGATTACCCACAAATATCGTATTCTGCTGGTGCGCTAATCACTCTGCTTGGGGGACACGTGTCTTGAGCAAAGCAAGTCATAAACAGCTGTCATTCCAATGGATATTAATGCCTATTGTCTCCCATTCTAGAACTCTGTGTCTCCCCTATGCAAAGAGAATGGCAGGGGAGCGGGTGACATCTGTTTCAAAGGCAGTCAGCAGCCATACTGGAGAGAATGCACCTGGCTTCTACTATCAAACCCATGTAACCAGTGGCTTCCTAGCCCTTCTTTGTCACCAGCACATTTTATATTTTGCCTTGTGGTTTTTTTAAAAAAAATCTCCATTCAGCATGGAGAAATGAACTGAGGAGGCGGGTGGAGGGAGCAGTTCTGGATGTATGGCATGTAAACATGGCAACCAGCTTTTCCAGCATCAAGGGTCTGTTATGTAGCAGCAGCAGCAGCACAGAAGCAGCTCAAGTGTCAGCACCCAAACAGTGTCCCCAAACCCCAATCATTCTCCAACTGAAATAAACCCACAGGGGAAAAACTAGCCCCCAGCTAGACAAATGGCCTCACCACGCTGAGTGGTTGACTTGTCAGTCGGGAATGGCCGGCTCCACGATTCCTTCCTTTAGTTCCCATCCTCCTGGCTTTAATTCTGCACATACTCGTTAACTGCAGTCTTCCCGATTGAAAAGGAGGAGGAAAAAGAGCAAAGAAACCTGCTTGCTGTCATTCTGCGAGTGCCGCCGCACGTCTAGATGACCATCTCCCAGCCATCTTCCTAAACTGCGAGAAGAGTGGAGGGCTGATGAATCAACATGCCATCCAGGGTGATGTAAGTGCGATGTCCTGACAAGAGACAGGCGCGTTCTTTCACAGCTGCTCTCTAATCAAAGGGAAGGCCAGCAGCCTACTGGTCTGGTGTTTTATCTTGGCCAAAGGCAATCCTGGATACCAATCTGGCACCTTCTCAAGTAAGTCACCCCACCTCTCTAGCCTCAGCTTACTCCTCAGACAAATGAGGAGCTTGGAGCAGATCAGATCATTCTCTAAGGTTCCTTTTAGCTCTACTATTCTGTGGTGGAATGACTTGGCAAGAGCTCTCCCACTCAGTCCTCTGCAAAGTCCACCTTCAAACTAGCATGCCTTGAAAGAGACACAGGGACGTGCATCTGTGATCTCCTCAGCCCTCGGGATGCTTCTCAGAGCATTGTCTCTCCTTATTTACATATTCCAGGATGTTTTACAGGTATTTTTATTGTCTCTGTGTGCCATAACATGCAAAAAGTTGGGAGGTACTGCTCTACTGATACATCAATAGATGGATAAACTGAAGCAAGGAATGCTAAGTAACTTTGCCCATTGCTACATAGCTAGTAAGCAATGTATGCAGGTCTGTCTGATTCCAAAGACTGTGGTCTTAACTGATAGGCCAGGAGTTCCCAAACCTGGCCATACATTAGTACCAGTGGTGGAACTTTGAAAGACTATCCATGCCAGGCCACAAAGACTCTGATTTCACTAGTTAAGGGTGAGACCTGGGCACTGATAGTTCTTTTAGGCTCTCCAAGTGATTCGAATGTACTCTCACTGAGAAGCACTGAGCTAGACTATTTGCTTCTGCAGTAGCAGTTGTTACCAAAGGATTATATTCTGCCCATCAAAATAAAAACTCAGTAAAATTGCTATTAATAACCTATCTTATGTAGTAGAAGCAATCCCTTATTTTCACACCCAAACAATGAGAACTGGATTTGTGTTTCAAAGTGAAACATAAAAAATAATCAAGCAATAGATATTCATATTATAATTTCCAGAGAACTAAGCCATTTAAAATCCCAAATTATGGCTTATACAATTTGGTAGGTGGCTGAGACTCTTTCTTGTTTCCTGGAGCTGGAGTTGGAGGCGCCTCTTGGCTGCCATCTTTCTTCTCAACCTTGGCAGGGGAAATGGTAGATCTTTGTGTTATTTCTATTTCTCAGGAACTCTCTCCCTCACCTCAGAGAAGAAAATGTTGTAGCATTTTAGTCTTTAAATCTCCCTCTGCCGTCCATCCTACGTGGGACATGACATCGAGGGGTGAAAGTCTCCCTGGTGATGTGGGAGATGCCTCCCAGGGATGAGTTTGGCCCTGGAACTATGGGATCAACAATTCCATCCTGACCGAAAGAAGGGAAAGAAGTGTAACACATAAGGTATTAGTGGTTGAAAGAGTTCAAATAGAGTTGAGAGGCTACTCTGGAGGTCACTCTTATTTTTTTCTTTCTTTGCTTTATGCAATGCAAATTTCAGTTAGACATTGCTACCTACCATAACTTGCCAAACCCAATGAAAATCATTCCAGCCAACCCCAAAGAACACCTAGGGCAATATATAAGATTCTACAAAGGTTCCATGCATTAGGATAACTTTCCAGAAAACTATAACCTCCAAATGGGTCCCTGGACCAGATAAGTCCTGAAACTTAGAGGGGCCAGTCCCTCCAGAACATCAGCTAGTTCCATCTCCTTACCCCTTATAATTGACAGCTAGTCCAGCATGAAAAAGTTAGAATGGGCACTGCCCAAATACCCCTAAAGAGTGGGAGAAAGATGAAAGGTGATGGTGGAGTCATACAGAGAAGGTAGGGTTTAACAAAGAATATGAATGCTGAATCATTATATTGATATTTCTTTTAGTCTCCAGTATCTTAGAGCAGCTAGAAGCAAAAACCTAAAATTGTGGAATTGTAACCCATATCAAACTTTGAAATCTGTTCTACAACTAACTGTTGCCCTGTGGGATGAAATTTATTGCTTTTTGTATATATGTTATTTTTTACAAGAAAGGGGGGAAAAGTGACATTAATAAAAATATATATTCCTTCTAGCCTCCAATGTTCTGGAGCAGCTAGAAGGAAAAACCTGAGATGATGGTATGGTAGCCCATGACCTATTCTGGGATCTGTCCTGCACCTGTTGAAGAGTGCTTTGAAAACTATAGCTTTTTTTCTTTCTTTGCTTTATATATATATATGTTATAGTATACAACAATGAAAAAGTTAAGAAAACAAAACAAAACCAAAAAACCCTCTGAGCCTGGCTAGGTGCCCAGAACAATGGTGAAAGAAAAAGGTCAGGTGAAGCAGAAGCCCCCTGCTTCCACCCGCACGTGGCCACAGGGAGGTTGCTCAACCTGTGGCAGTGAGAGCCTGGCTAGGGGGTGGCGGGAGGGAGACACAGAGCTGACACCTCGCGGGTGGGAGAGAAGCTGGGGCAGGTGATGTACTGCTATTCCCCCTGAGAGCACAATCTCTATCTCCTCTCATCTGACGGTGGCTCCTCTTGGACAAGGCAAGGAGAGAGGACAGGCGCTTGACCTGATACACAAGGTACAGGCCTCCAGCGCAGTTCTGCTAAAAAGCCAGCCCTTGGTGGCTCCTTGGAGGAGGCCGGCCTTGCCTCCCAACTGCAGGGAGTTCCTCCAGCTCCTTTCAGCAGTGGTTGGTTTTTTTTTTGGATGCTGTATAGCAGAGGTCACGTTTCATTCTTTTTCCATGTGACTGTCCCCTTATTGCAGCGCCATTTGCTGAATTTTTGTTTATTTGGTTTCTCGCTTGTTTATTTGCTTGTTTGTTTTTTTTGGAAGTGCATAGGCTGGGAATTGAACACGGGTCTCCCACATGGCAGGCGAGAATTCTACCACCAAACCCTTGCACCCACTTAGCAGTAGTTTTAAAAGATATAACCCCACCTACAAGGTAAGTTTTATTATCTCTGTTTTTTGAGGGGAAGTAATAGAGGCCAAAACAGTTAAGGGACTGACTCAAGTCACTCAGCTCATAATAAATTGGAAAGCTGAGGCTCAGATCAGGTCTTTTGACTCCAATTCCAGTGCTCTCATTTTAAAATTCAGGCCTGTGGATTGGAAAGAGCATGGCTTTGGGGTTCTACCAGTTAGTATTTCTATACTCTTGGACAAGGTACTCTTGGACAAGGTACTGACTTCATCAGCAACCAGCAGCCAGAAAAAACCTTATGGTAAAGAGTAAATGAAATAATATACTTGGAAGTATCCATCACAGAACCTGGCAATAACAGGTGCTCAAGAAATGTGCGGGCCCTGGTGGGGCAGGAATGGGGGAGGTATCGACAACAACCGTGTGTTTCACCTGAAGGAGTTCATTGTTTTGAGGGATAAGAGAACGAAGTGGTTAAGTCATGGATACTGGAGCTGCCTTGTCTGGGCTCGAAGGCTGGCTCTTCCTCTCCCTAGCTGTGTGACTTACTCTCTTGGTGCCCCAGGCTGCTCATCTGTAAAATGGGGATAATGGCCGCACATATTTCATAAGGTTTTTGTGATGTCTAAAAGTGTGAATGCATGTAAACACTTCGGCAATGTTCTCCATAGATGTTCATTGTCGGTTCTATTATACCAGCATAGGGAAATGTGACTATAAGATTCAGATAAACTATTAACAAAACAGTAGAAGAGATGGCACAAAGCAAAAGTGATAATTTTCCAAATATGTTCTAAGGAACTAATTTCCTGCCATGTCTGGAAATGCATGCAGGTGCGATCCGCGACCAGAAAACGAGTATGTCACTCTTAGTGGATCATGAATCAGAGTCCGGAGGATGGTGCCAAATATTTCTTTAAAAAAAGAAATTCAGTCTTTCCTTATGTTCTTTCTTCCCTCTGTCTGTGGTTCTCTCTGGCATCCTGCTGCAAGGTCAAGGCCTCTGAATTTTCCAGATTCCGTGTGTTCAGTGTAGCTCGCTATATTATTTCGTAAAGCTACTGCAACAAATTGTCATAAACTTAGTGGCTTTAAACCACACAAATTTATTCTCTTACAGTTCGGGAGGTCAGAAACCTAAAACCAAGGTGGCAGCCAGGCTGCATTGCTTCTAGAGTCTTCAGGGAAGAACTGGTTGCTTCGCCTTTTCCAACCTGCCCAAGTTTCTTTGCTCATGGTATTTTTTCCATCTTCAAATTAGCAGAGTAGGATCTTCTCCCCTCTCTGACCTCCTATCTCCCTGTTGGTGTCTTTTTTTTACATTTTCTATTATGATATACATACAACATAAGATTTCCCATTGTAACCACTTTCAAGAATGCAATTCGGTGGTGTTGGTTACATTCAGTGTTGTGCTGCCGTCAACACCACCCATCACCAAAACTTCCCCATCGTCACAAACAGAAACTCTGGACCATTAAACAAGAACTCCTCATTCCCCACCTGCATCCCTGTCCCTGGGGCCCTGTAATCTACATCCTGGGTCCCTCTTGTAAGGACCTCGGTGATTATGTTTGTCCCACCTGGATAATTCAGGATAATCTTGCATCTCAAGATCCTTAACTTAATTACACTTGCAAATGCCTTTTTCCATGAAAGGTTATATAGTCACAGTTCTGGAGAATAGGAAGTGGACAACTATGGCAGGGGGTGGAGGGCATTTTCAGCCTATCACAAGCATCTACAAGTCAAATTCATCCTTCTCTTGCTAACCTGGATGGCCTTGCCTAGAATAGCCAGCATGCACCATTATGCAAATTCTCCACCCCGCCATGGGTAATGGAGGGGAAAAATGCCAGAGGTGAGAGGGCATGAGAACCCTGCCCTACCACTTAACCTTCTAATAATTGCTATAGGAACTCTGGCCAGGGTAGTAAGTAAAGGAAGTCTTTGAGTGGGAAATACAATTTTTAAAATTATTTTGAAAAGGAGTAAGTCATTGATATATCTTCTTCACCCATCAAAACACTTTTATAGAACTTGATATATGCCACGCACTGTTGCAAGAACTTCATGAATATTCATTCTGTCATTCTAACCTCATGAGGTACATACTCTTTCCGTTATCCTCTTTTTACAGATTAGGAAACTGAGGCACAGTCAAAGTTAAGCATTGCCCAAAGGAAACTGGAAGTGGTGGATCTTTGTGAGGTGGTAGCAGATGATTTCTGATGGCAGAACCCCTGGTTCCAGGCCATCCTTGGGCAATCTCCATCCAGACACTCACGTGTCCTGGAATTCACAAAGTGCACGGTGTCTCTCGTGTGTTTTTGTCTTACCCCTGGAAAGACAGAGGGTCACAGGAAAGGAAAGAAGACGTGCTTTTAGAACCCAGGGGCTGGAATAGACTTTAATGATCAGCTTGACTAAGGTTTTCTAAACTTCTCACCCTGAGGGCCAAGCAAAGTAGCTGAGCCAGTCTGAGGGTCTAGAGGCTTTGCCCAGCTCTCCTACCTTAAGCAAGAAAATTTCAAGTCCCATGTTTTAGCTTAATAATTCACGAGACATTTTGTATTTGAAACCTCTAATATCTCTGTTAATGAACTTTTATAAGAAAAAATCTTTCAAGAAAATGATCAGAATGTATACAATGTATCTCCAGTGACTTTGAGAGGGCCACCGGCCCACCTCTTAGCTGAATTCCCAATCACCACACCTGGAAACACACCAAGTTGTTGTCTGGACCACTGAGAACAGAAAGAGACTGCTAGAACATGACAGGCATGAGCAGACCAGAGAGGCTTCCAGTCTCTATCCTTCCAAGTTTCCAAGTCTTGGCCTTTCAAAAAAAGACCCTGATTCTCAGTAACTAATTCCTCAAGTTAACCTATCTGTCTTATGAGACACTGGAAGAGGAAAGAAGGCTCTATAGAGGGAAGGGGCCAGCTATCAATCTAAGGCTTCAAGCTAAGGACTGAGTTCTTGCCTTTGCTTCTGGAATTGCCTTGTGTCAGATCATCCATAAGAGAAGAGGCAGAAGAGGGGGACATTGCAACCCTCCCTTCACCTCAGTTTTCTGGGGACAGATTTGCCGAATTTTATGGAAAAGCACCTATGTTGAAGCCATCGCCAGAGAACAATAGTGCCAAATCTCTTCAGAACTTAAAGGGGTTTTTTTTTCCTGCTTGTACTATAAGTAAATAGCAACCTGAAATAAAGCTGAATTTATTGCTTATTTGGCAAGGAAGAGTCAGGTCATTTAGCTCCAATTCAGTGGGTTTTCTCAAATAGAAATTACACAGGTCGGTAAACCAAATAAGGCAAGCGTATGCGCTCAGGTCTCTGGTTTGCTCACAAGGCCGATGATAAATTCCTCTTACTGACTGGTCACCTTTGGGTTCGAATCACCAATGCTGGGAGGTGTAGTTTCAGATAGGTCAGAATCCAGGTGCTTAAGGTGCCAGCAGGTCTGGGGTCACCCAGTAGCCAACTGTATATACACTACTTAAAGGCTGGCAAGACTTTCCAGTGGCCAACAATATATGCAGATTTGAAGGTTGGCAAGACTTTTCTTTAATGCTTGGTATAGGTGACAGCAGGCTAACAATGTGTTTCATTCTTGGGAAATTGCCCAGCCAACTTGGATAGCTCACAGTCAAGAAAATGAGATGGAGGTTGGGATGCAGACAGAAACTCTGGTTTGTATTAAAATTTTGGTCTCAGAATCACACCACAAAGTTCAAAGATCCATAAACCATGAAAAGTTCCTAAACCATGAAAAGTCCTTCCTAACCCTCATTAAAACACCTGGTGGGGAAAAAAAAAAAAGGAAAAGAGAAGACCAAGTGGCTTTAGCAGGACTCTTAAGATCAGGATGGGAAAGTGTCTCCTTTGCCATTCTACTTGCAGTCCTGAGCTCCAGTTTAGATCTACTCTTAGAAATATGGTTCTAATCAGGAATGACATCACAGGAGGAGGAGGAGGAGGTGGAGAAGATGCAAAACTTCAGGAGCTGCGCCAGGAGTCTCTTGGTTTCTAGATCCAACCCACTGGGAGCTCCCAGACGGAGCATTTTAGCTTGTGCTGCTAAAAGAGGATTCTCAACAGAGCGAGGGGGCGTTTCAGAACTGTGGGAGAGCCTTCCTTTGAAGCTTTTGTTTCTCTAATAGACAAAATAATGGAAGGATCCAAAAAGGGAAGGAACACAGCAGACTGGGTGTTACTAGGAACAGATGACAACTCTGCCGGCAGAGGTGGGACTCAAGGCTGGTGGGGCTCCTTTTCCTTCCTGCCTCCGCTTCTGGGCGATCTGTTGCAGCCTTGAAATCAAACTGGCACTTTGAAGTCTCTTCCCGTTTGAGCTTTTGGTGGTGGGATAATGAGTGGATGAAAGGCCTTTTTTAGTTGGGGCTGTGAACAGCCAGTTCCAAATGAATGGGCATCAGCCACACAAGACAGCCTGTGAGGCCCGTTCCAGTGGGGGTGGGGGAAGAACAGAGCAGGCCTTTGGACACTGTCAGCCCCCAGCACGAGTCCTGGAAACAATTAGTGAGGGGAGGGGAGCAAAAGGGAAGAAAGGACGGAAGGACAGTCCTCACTGACTGGGTGACTCATTAGCTCCCGGGCTTGCTTCCTCTTCTGCATTTGAATGGACTGTACAGGGGGTGAGCTTGGAGAATCAGGCAAATTCTGGCAGGATCTCCGTCTTGCCTAGATGGGAACCCTTTTTATCCTATAGTATTTGTGGATCAAGAGCTATACCCCTCCCGCTTCTGGCCACAAAGCAATGTCTCAGATCCTCCTGATCTTCTGGCTCCAGAGCCCTGGAATCCTCCTTGCTCATTGTTGAGGAAATCTCCTTCTTGCTTTCCTCTGCCCCTGACTGGAGGGAGCAAAGACCTTGTGGCTTGGTTTTCTGCTGCTTCTGGAATCCAACCTTTCCCAGGCTATATCTCTACTATAAAGTAGGACCACAGTCAGGGACACTCAGATGGGCTATGGGAGCTTCCTGTGGGATTTACGGTTTAATGCTACGTCATCACGTGACAATCAAGAAATTTCACCTTGCTAAAGGAATCCTAATTCAGATGCTCTGCCAGCACCAGGCCCTGTGTTCCTGCTCAGCCACAGCTGGCTGGAACTGCCAAGGGCTGCGCCTTTGAATGGGCCATGAGCGTCCTCATTCCCTAAACATGACCTCTGGCTGCACGCCAGCATTTTCTGGACCCAACATCTGCCCTCTGCTGCTCTTGGTCACTTACCCCATTCCACACAGCCATGCAATCACCATCAGCATTTGCATTTGTGACCCCAGATGAGGTTTGGTAGAGAGAGAATCTCCTCTCCCCACTTTTATCTTTCTATGTGGAGAAAATTTCATTCAAGAGACACTCCTGGCCTCTCTCTTTTCCTGCACTTGGTAAATTTGGGAAAAAGACCCAGATGAGCTCAGCCCGGCCCCTCTGTCTTCAGACCTGCCTGCCTGAGAGAGGATACAGGTCTGTTGTACTGTCACAGAGTGGGCTGGTTTGAAAGGATGTATGTACCCTAGAAAAGTCATGTTTTAATCCTAATCCCATTCTGTAAAGGCAGCAGTTCCTTCTAATCCCTATTCAGTACTGTGTGTTTGAAACTTTAATTAAATTATTTCCCTGGAGATGTGACTCAGTCTAGAGTGGTTGTTAAACTGGATTAGGTGGAGACGTGTCTCCACCCATTTTAGGTGGTCTTGATTAGTTTACTGGAATCCTATAAAAGAGGAAATATTTTGGCGAAAGGGGGAGAGTCAGAGAGAGCAGAGAAGAACGAGAAGTCATGAGAAAGCCACAACAGAGAGCGCTGCAGAACCACAAGGCAGAGAGTCCACCAGCCAGTGAGGTTTGGAGATGAAGAAGGAAAACGCCTCCCAGGGAACTGGAGAGGAAGCTAGCAGATGATGCCGTGTTTGCCATGTACTCTTTCAGCCCAGAGAGAAACTTCATCGGCCTTCCTGAATCAAGCTATCCTTCTTTGGATGCCTTAGATTGGACATTTTTATAGGCTTGCTTTAATTGGAACATTTTCGTGACCTTAGAACTGTAAACTTGTAACTTATTAAATTCCCCTTTTAAAAAGCCATTCCATTTCTGATATATTGCATTCTGGCAGCTAGCAAACTAGAACAGATTTTGGGGGCAGTATTCTCTTTTGTAGGTTTCGAGTAAACTAGTTAAGACCCACCTAGAATGGGTGGAGACATGTCTCCACCTCATACAGTTTTAACAACCACTCTTGATTGTTAATCTAGTTAAAGTTTCACATAATCTAGTTAAAGTTTCAAACACACAGTACTGAATAGGGATTAGAAGAAACGGCTGCCTTTACAAAATGGGATTAGGATTAAAACATGATTTTTCTAGGGTACATAAATCTTTTCAAACTAGCACAGTAATCACCCAGATTTCACGGGCCCATTTGCCCTCACCTGTACAAAGCAGAACTTCAGCTCTATGAAAAATCCCCTCACTAGAAAGCCAGGGAATCCTCAAGGGGATTGGCTCTCACCCGAGGCCCCTGTCTGTACTGCTTCTGCCCATCTGAAGGAGTTTCTCAGCATTGTCTCTATGGCTGGAGCTCTCCTGGAGAAAGCTGATATCTGTGCTGATGGTACTTTTCCTGATGCCTCTCAAACCCAAGTCCTTCTGGTTCTCTTCAGGCCTCACTGCACAAAGGTAATAATGTGTTCCATGCAGAAGCATCAGGAACACCTCCTTCTTCCCCACTCTATCACCATAAGTAGCTCCATAGCCCCCGTATAGCTCTGTATAGGTTTTTACATGCCATTTCTGGCTACAGTCTCACTTACCATTGGTCTTTGGTGGTTTCCAAGCTGCCAGAATGTGATATACCAGAATTGGAACAGTGTTTAAAAAGGGGAATTTAATAAGTTACAGGTTTATAGTTCTAAGCCTATAAAAATGTCCAAACTAAGGCATCCAGGTAAGCAGACCTTAACTCAAGGAAGGTTGATGGGTCAGGATCACCTCCGTCAGCTGGTAGACACATGGCTGGTATCTGCTGGTCCCTTGTTCCTGGGCCCCATTGCTTTCAGCCTCTGTTCCTCTGGGGGATCCTCACTTTGCTTCTCCAAGGCTGACTTTCACCTCTTGGCTTCCCTTGGCTGTCTCCAGGTTCTGGCTTGCTTAATATCTCATGGGGATTTCAACTCTAAGCAACTCCAAACATCTGTATCTTTGTTCTCCAAGTGTTGGCATCTGTGTCGGCTCTCTCTGTTTCTGTCATTTCTCTCTCTGTTGGCTTTGTCATTTCTGTGGTTTCTCCAAAATGTTTCCTCTTTTAAAGGATTCCAGTAAACTAATAAAGACTCGCCTGGAATGGGTGGAGTTACATCTCCATCTAATCAAAGGGTCATGCCCACAACTGGGCCTGTCACATCTCAGTGGAGCTAATCTAATAAAATATTTCCAACCTGCAGTATTGAGTCAGGATTAACAGAAATGACTGCCTCCCCCAAAACTGAATCAGAATTAAAACACAGCTTTTCTGGGGTATATAATATCTTCAAACCAGCACAGGGCTCATTCCTGACAGGGACATTTGGCTGCTCTTTCCATCTCAGGCTCTTGTTCAGTTCTCCTCTCCTCCTCCAGACTAAATTTCTCATGAACTTCAATTCATGCAAGTTGACTTCTCAATGGCCAGCTCAACAGTCATGTCCAGAGATGTCTGAACAACGAAAGCCAACATTTATTGAGCCAGGCAGTATTCTAACCCCTTCACATGAATTAAGTTATGGAATTCTCCCAACAGTGCTGTGAGACAGGTACTGCTACTATTATCATCTACTTCTTATGGACAAGGAAACTGGCTGAAAGGACTCAGTGATTTGCTGGAGGTCACCTAGCTTGTTAGTCATAGACCTGCTAATCTGATCCTAGTTTGTCTAGATCTAAAGCCAACCCTCTTAACTCCTCCTTCGGCTGTATTTGTGATGTAGGCCAGGTGGAGGTAACAAGGAGGGGGAAATTTAAGAGAAGAAGAAGGCAGGCAGAAAATAAAAAGGAAAAGGTAGAAAAAAGAAAAATAAAGAAGCGTCTTCAGCTCCTAATGTTTGCATGAGAATTCATTCACTCATAGCTCTGTTATATAGAGCTCAAAAGAACTTCAGACATTCCATCCTTCCCATTTCACAGAAATGAAAACTGAGGTCCAGAGAGATGAAATGACTCATCCAAGATGGATGCATATTTTGAGAAGATCCGGAAAGGGGGTCAAAAAATGAAAGGAACTAGCTGGAAAGAACTCTTAAAATGGAGATTGTTCAAATTTTTGCTTTTGGGTTGTAAATTGAAAAAAAAAGTACTTTCTATGAAATAAGAGCTATTGAGTAACAGTGAACACAGAAAATTTGCTTATTGGTCCTTTTGAGTGTCATGTAAAATAAAGACATTTTTGAGGTAGAATTGACTGGAATTTGGAGGCAGATGCTCTCACATTTCGTTAATTAAAAAGGTTTTTATTGAGCATGTCACATGCGATCATGGTTTGGAGGAGAGGCAGGTAACTGCTCGGAGGGGTGAGGAATGGGGTGGTAAAGTTGTGGATGGATCTGGAACTTGTCCAGGATCCAGCTACATTTAGGCATTGGGATATATCAATGATTAGGAAGCAATAGGCATTACAAACGTTAGGCATATGTTCAAACGTGAATCACCACAAAAAGCCTGAGGTTAATGTGAACGCCTCTCACTTTCCTAATAGAAAATCCAGGCAGCCCGAGCCGGTGTCCACAGACTCAGCGATGCCTGTGCGGTCTCCGTGTGGTCAGAAGTATTAGTTAGGGTCCTGTCCGTATCAATTAGGAGGGAGGAAGCCCATTTAGCAAATTAAACTTGTTTTTATTCCCCCAGCTAATTGTTTTCTAATTGTTTAAGTAAAAGGTTGTGGTCTTGATTAGAGGCTTTTAGTAAATTAAATCTGTTCACATTTCACAAGTCTAATATTTAGATCATAGAGAGGCAGAAATGGTTAGTGAGGTTTGCCATGGCAAGGGCTTTCAAATATAAATGTGGATGTGGAACAGGTCTTAGACATTATCTGGTTCAATGCTCTCATGTTAACACTGAAGGAAGCGAGGCACAGAGAGGCTAACGGACTTATTCAAGGTCACACAGCTTGACAGTGGCAGAAGCGAAGTCAGAACAAGGCTTGCTTTCCTGGGCTAAACATTTTCAGGGGAAACATAATACAGAAGGTCTTAATTAAACATTGAACTTCAAAAAGAGCCTTTATACAGAGTAAATGGAGTAGGCAGAAACATTAATGTGTTATATTCCTTAATGTAAATAAAGAATGTTGTTTTCTTATTAAATGTTTCATACTTTAATGTAAACTAGCTAATACCTGATATTTATCTGAGAGGTTAAGGGAAATCAAATCAGCACACTGATTTGAGAAACTGAGTCAAGTGACCTAAGAGTGACACCCTAGTGCACATACTCCTTAAAATAAATTCAATATATTCCACTACACTTCTCAGGTCAACTACGAAAGAAAAAGAAAAAAAAAAGCCAAAGTGCTGCAAAATTTCCCAAAGTGTTTCTTGGAACCCCACATGAGTCAGTGGAATGGTAATGGATCTTACAAGGGAGAAAAATGATTTCATGATCACATAAAGTTGGAAAACACCAGGTAAGCCGTAATTAAACAGATTTTTCCTTCCTTCCTTCCCCTCTTCCCTCCCTTCCTTCCTCTTTTCCTTCCTTTGTTTTTTCCTATTCTCTCTTTTGCTTTGATGTCAGGCCATCTCATAGCCTTCAGCATCATGAATCACCTGGTGGGTGGGGAGGGGAGGGTATTGCAGTTTATTCTGTCGTGTAACGGCAATCCTCGGACAATGTGGCAAAAGTGCAGATTGGTTAACTTTCTTTTGGAGAGCCAATTGGCAATGTCTGGGAAAATTGAAGGCGGCTGTAAATTAGTGTTGCAAGAAATAGAGTTTGAGTCATATCATCCTCCTGGTTCCCCTTCTGAGTAGCCCCCTGCCCCCGGGGGAAGGAGGGTCCGGACATGGCAGATCAATACCCATGGGACCCAGTGGTCTTCGCAGTCACTGCAAAGTGGGTCTTTGCACCCACCCACCCCCTCCCTGATCTTCCCATTGCAACTGCCTCGTTGTTCCCTTATCTCTGTTTCCTGGTGAGGCACTAGACGCCATGGGTTCAGGCTGATAGCTTTTAAAAATGTAATAGTAGACATTACACTTTTATTTTTAATGTAAAGTAACTTTTTCTAAACTTTTATTTTTAATGTAAAGTAACTCTTTTTCTAAAAGCAATAAGAAGAATTGCGGTTCCAACATGTCACAACATTCCTTCATTCACAAATATTTATTCAGCTCCACTATAGGACTAAATAGAGAAGACTGAGCCTCTACCATGGCGAAATATGCTACTGTATGATGGGTAGACAAAGCTATATAATAAAAAGAATTAACACTTGTTGAGTGCTTACTGTGAACAAAGCAATATTCTAAGCTCATATGCATAAATTCACTCAATCCTCAGAACAACCCTTGAGGTAGGTACTGTTATTAGTATTATTAGTCCTAGCTTACAGCTTGTAATTAGATAGCCAGAGCTTGAAACCAGGCAGACTAGCTCTTTCTGTCTTGGCTCTAGACTGCCTCCTGGGAGTGGTGCATGCTCTGAGTTTTTCAAAAGGCTTTGGGAACACGGAATAGGAAACAACCAGCTTTGTATAGCAGAAACAGAGAAGGTTTTCAAAAGGCAGTAAAACGTGGTGAGCATCTTGAAGGATGGGGTGGGAGTTTGCAGGGTCCAGAAGAGGGAGGGAGGGACTTTGTGGACAGCAAATAGTATCGGAGTGGAGTTCTGCTCAGCAGAGCGCTGCTCTTGTTTCCATCCATGGCCTGGGGGAGGCTGGCTGAGGCCCGCCAGACATTTCCTCCAATCTAGCGTCCTGGCCTGGCCATCTGGGAGGTCTGGCTTCTTCTCCACCAGGGCCTAAGCACTGCTCCACCCCACAAGAGTCAGCCTCTTCCGCAGATCCTGACATCCTCTCAATCTGTGTCTCCCTTTGAAGATCCCCCAGGCTGGTTGTCCTCTCCTCTCCCCTGCTCCCAGCTTTGGTACCAAGCTCCCTTTGTCATCAGGTTGGGGTCTCTTCCATGGTTATTGTAAGCCGGGGGGCCATCCAGCTTTTCCTAGAACATTCAGGCAGGTCCTGGGCCTCCGGTGGAGCACAGACCTGCAGCCGCTGTGAATCCCGACAAGCCATATGCCTTAAACTCTCCTCCCCAGGACAAATCTGCGAGGGGATCCACAGTGGACACAAATGAGGCAGGTCAGATCGGGAAGGAGGGAGGGGGAAGTGACCCTAAGCCCCATAGCAGAAAGGTCCTTTTGGTGCACACGCCAGACCTCCCTCCCTCATGTCGGCACCTGAAAGGAACCACAGAAAAGCGCAGCTCATCAATCCCTCAGCATGCCAGAGGGAGAAGGGCCTCTTCGAGTCCTTATAATGCAAGAATCCCGACCTCAGACAGTTTCTCCTCCTTTGGAGAATGCCCACGCGTGTCTTTCCGTGCATACCTTCGCTGCACATTGAAGTTCTGAACAGTGCACTGACTAGTCCTCGGGCTTTTCCTGCAGCTGAGTTTCCTGCAGCTGAGCCAAGAACCTTCAGGACGTCAGCCCCTGGCCAGGGTCTGGACCTCACGGAGAATTCCTGGGCTCTGTCGCATCCAGCAGAGCGTCCCCGGGGCCCCCTGGCACCCCGCCCATAATTCCCAGGGTTTTCCGGCATCGAGTTTATTCAACTATTTGACTGTACACTGACTAGTCCTTGAATTCTTTCCTGAGACTGAGTCAAGAATCGTCACGGCGCCAGCCCTTGGTTGAGGTCTCGATTTCTCCGAGAACTCCCGGGGCGGTCCCGCCTCACAAACCCCTCCGTCACGTGTGCAGTCCCGGTGACAGCCTCGTCGAAATGTGCTTCCCCGCCTTGAAATATGGAATGACGAGAAGACAGCCCCGGGATTTATTGCTCCACACGGCATGTAGATATAATTTTTACTTGGCCACTGTGATGACACGATTCAGCAAGGCTTTAGCCAAGTGACGCTGAATTACTAGGCTCAACTATGGGATGGCCTGGACACTCAGCCCCTCTTAGAGGATACCTGGTTAGCCTTGGCCCCCTGGGGAAATGGACTGGTCGGGAGTCCATTTTCCATTTTACTGACTTGGAAGGCGGGGGACAAATTTGGCTATGAAAACTCCCTCTTGGGATTTTTGAAGGAAGGTGTAAGAAAGGAAACTGGTCACAGACCTGCCACTCATTGTCACTCACTCAAATTTTAAATAACTCCCCTCTCTTTTTTTTTGTCTCCCTCCACTAATCTCTGCTTTGTTTCTTCTCCATCCCTCTGGGGTTAGGGAAAGGGGAGTGTGGCAAGAAGGGGAAAGAAAACTTTTCTTTTTGAGCCTGCAACCATTTCAATTCAAGTCTATAAATAAAGGTTAAACAGAAGGAGCCAGGCCAGAGTTAGCACAACGAATACCCATAGGAATTTCTCAGGAGCTCTCTCCCCCACTGGCCAATGGACTAGAGCCTCTCTTGAAGAAGCAGCTGCAAAGATCAAACCCTCAAGCTATTTAGTCTCCTGAAGCCAATTTGACTTGGCCCCTGCTCACACCCACTGGCATTTGAAATGTGTCTGTTTAAAAAGGAAGAAAGAAAAGGGCACAAATAGGAGGGAAAAAAAAAATGCTGGAGATGCCATATCTTGCAGGACAAGAAAAAGAAGTATCTGGCTTTGCAGAGATTGAAGTGTATGTGTGTGGTTTTTGGTGTTTTGTTTGTTTGTTTTGTCTTTTTTTTCTTTCTGTGTTTCTGCCCTCACACTGTCACTTTTAGTAATATGTTGATAAAGAGGACTTAAATTGTCTTGAGTTTTTCTAGGAGATGGGTGGGAGAGGGCTTAGGAAGTTATGGACCGAGTCTACCTCCTTGCTTGCTCACAGGACAGAGCTTTGAACTTTTCCTTAGTTTCTAGGTCTCTGGCTGGTCAAGTGAGGGAGGCACTGCAGGAAGTGGGCAGGCCGGAGACCAAGACCACTGTGTATCCAACCAAGGAAGGATCGACCTGGCCTCCAGACCCCAGACTGCGGGCCCTGCGCCTGTGGTCTTGCCAGTTGGTAGTCAGGGCGCGTGAAGCGTGCCCAGGGGGACACGGTCCAGGGGGGATTCTGAGAAAAGGGCTGCCTGGGTTGTTTGTCATGAGGATTGCAATGTTTTCCATAGATCTTCTAGTCCAGTGCCTCTAAATCCTATTAACATGTAGCTCTGAAGGTAGGGCTGGGTGGGGCCTGAGACTCTGCATTCCCAAGAAACTTGCAGGTGATTTCCTTAGCACAAATATGGATAGACAGAAAGAAGTGAGAGTTTAGGGCCTGAGGACACTGAGGCCCTATTATTTAATACATATTTAACACACGTATTAAAAATGCTTGTAGTTATATGGAGGCAGATGAAGGTGGCACTTGGTTTTCCACATTTGCCCATATTCAATACATTCGCCATTTGTAACCATGGAAAAGATTTATTTTCAGTAAGCAGTAAGGCGTATCACAATGTTTTTTAACATTGTGTTTTTTCAACCTGGGTTTAAGAGTCACCTTGGGAATTCCTTAGAAATGGAGATTCTGAGGCTTTCCTCAGACAAGTTCTACCAGAAGCTCCTCGGGGTGGGGCCCAGAAATTGGGGATTCTGAAGCTCTTCAGCTGATTCTTGGGCACAATGAAGTATTTGAATTATTAGGCCGCTAGGTCCACATGTTCTTACTTTGAATCTCAGCTAACTCTATTTGTTCCAAAAGAAAGTGGAACATATGTTTTTAAAAACTTGAAAAAAAAAATACAAGTAATACATGTTCAACAGGGAAATTGAGAAAAGACAGAAAATCAAAAAAAAAAAAAAGATAAAATTCACCTATAATTTATTCTTAGCTCCCTTTCAGATCTTTTTCCTATGCATTCGAAAAATTACAGTTGTGATAAGAAGCTCTTGACTTTTTTTTTGTAATTCCACAATGTACCAGAAAACGCTCTTACATCTACTGTACTTCTCCAACCCACATTGTAATGATATCCTCTTGTATTTGTCACTTTAAATTCCATTGTCCATGAGCACCATCTTTTTAAACATTGCTTCCTCGAGTAAAGTGAAATACCTTTCCTTTCTTTTTTTTTTTTTTAATGATACCTTCACAAATCAGGTGACAAACCCGGTTTGAAAGTTTTGGAATTACACTTTCCTAGGTTCTGCTGTGGTTTTACGTGCTGGCTTGTTGAGCCACCTGGAGAAAGTTTGGTTCCTTCTCCACACTTCAGTTTCTTTATGTCTAAGATGAGACTAATAATGCCTGCCCTTAACTCGCTCATGGAGATATTTTTAGAGTTATGTTAGGATCAAATCTGTAAATTTCTTTGGATTACTGAGAAATAAATGTGATGAAAAAGCCAAAGCACTATTGTTATTTCTTTAGTACTTATCACAAATTCCCAGCTGTTGTCCTGTAAGACTATTGACAAAAACAAAACAAACAAACAAAAAAAAACACTTTAAAGGTGAAAATAGAATATCTTTCTAAACGGTGCTCCTGAACTGCAGTAGAGACACGTTCCTGGTCTTTTCCCTTGGACAGGAAGGTGTGAAGGGACAGGAGACAGGTCTGTCATAAGGCATGTTACCTAATTCTACTTTGAATGCAAGTTTCTGTAATATGGACCAGTAAATGTTTTATCTGTCAGATTCAGAGAAAAAGAACCAGTAGGAGACAGATTTATTCTACGTATATGATATGCGTGTATGTGTGTTTGGGTGTTTAGTATAGGCTTACTACAAGGTACTTTTCATTGTATAGTGTAACATATGCACAAAGCAAAGAAATGAAAAAGCAGCAGTTTTCAAAGCAGTCTTGAACAAGTAGCTACAGGACAGACACAGAGTTTCTCATCCTCTCCCTTTTTTCCTTCTAACTGCTCCAGAATATAGGAGGCTGGAAGGCTTAAAATTTTTTAATCAGCACAATAGACTTTTTTTCTGGTGAAAAATAACACATATACAAAAAAGCAATAAATTTCAAAGCACAGCACCATAATTAGTTGTAGAACATATTTCCGAGTTTGACATGGGTTACAATCTCACAATTTACTTCTGGTTGCTCTGAGATACTGGAGACTAAAAGAGATATCAATTTAATGATTCATCAGTCATGTTCATTTATTAATTTTATCTTCTCCATCATCACCTTCGATCTTTCCATTCGTCTCGTTAGGGGCGTTTGGGCTATGTCCATTCTAACTTTCTCATGTTGGAAAGGTCTGTCACTAATATGGGATAGGGAGATGAACTATCTGATGTTCTGGAGAGGCTGGACCCTCTAGGTTTCAGGAATTCTCTGGTCCAGGGACCCATCTGGAGGTTGTAGGTTTCTGGAAAGTTGCTCTAGTGCATAGAGACCTTGTGAAATCTTATCTATTGTCCTAGGTGTTCTTTGGATTGGCTGGAACAGTCCTGGTTGGGGTTTGGCAGGTTACGATAGGTAGCAAGGTCTAACTGAAGTTTGCATAAGAGCTACCTCCAGAGTAGCCTCTCGACTGTTTTTCAACTCTCTCTGCCACTGATATTTTATTAGTTACACTTCTTTTCCCCTTTTTGGTCAGTATGGAATTGTTGATCCAATGGTGTCAGGGCCAGATTCATCCCCCATGTCGCCAGGGATGTCACGTCCCACATCGGGGAGTGGAGGTTGTAGGTTTTGAAAAGTAATCATAGTACATGGGAACATCGTAGAATCTTAGATAGAGCCTAGGTGTTCTTTAGGGTTGGCAGGGATGGTTTTGGTTGGGGTTTGGCAAACTGGGGTAAATAGCAACATATAGCTGAAACTTGTATAAAAGCACTCTTGACTCTATTTGAACTTTCTCAGCCACTGATACTTTATTTCATTACATTTCTTTTCCCCCTTTTGGTCAGGAAGGTATTGTCGATTCCATGGTGCCAGGACCAGGCTCATACCTGGGAGTCATGTCCCACGTTGCTAGGGAGATTTTCACCCCTGTAAATCCATCGTTTTTTTTTTTTCTGGTCCTCAATGGTTTGATCTCTCTACAAGCCCCCCACCCTGCCCACAAATTTTTTGGTGCTTCTTTGTTTAGTATTTATTTTTCTCTCTTTTTCTTTATATATATTTTTATTGAGAAATCTTCACACATATACAGTCCATACATGGTGTACAATCAATGGTTCATGATATCATCACAAAGCTGTGTTCATCACCATGATCATTTTTATAACATTTGTATCACTCCAGAAAAAGAAATAAAAAAAAGAAAATATTCATACATCCCATACCACTTACCCCTCCCTCTCATTGACCACCAGCATTTCAATCTACCCATTTTTTTTACCCTTTATCCCCCCTTATTATTTATTCATTCTTTCATCTGTAATTTTTTATACATTTGTCCATACCCTGGATAAAAGGCAAGGTTTTCACAATCACACAGTCACACTGTAAAAGCTATATCATTATACAATCATCTTCAAGAATCAAGGCTACTGGAACACAGCCCAACAGTTTCAGGTCTTTCCCTTCTGCCACTCCAATGCACTATAAACTAAAAAGGGACATCTATATAATACATAAAAATAACCTCCAGGATAACCTCTTGACTCTTCCAAATCTCTCAGCCACTGACACTTTATTTTGTCTCATTTCTCTCTTCCCCTTTTTGGTCAAGAAGGCTTTCTCATTCCCATGATGCTGGGTCCAGCTCATCCCAGGAGTGCTGTCCCACGTTGCCAGGGAGATTTACACCCCTGGGAGTCATGTCCCACGTAGTGGGGCAAGTTAGTGTCTGATTGATTAAGTGGAGGCCGTGGCCCAGCCAAGTTGATTCATCAAAAAGCTGTCAGAATTCACACCTTGTCAATATGACACCCATGTATCTCCTAAAACCATACTTAAGGTCCAAAAAAGACAAAAATTAAGTCATACTTCTCACGTGACATGATACAATTCTGCAGCACACAGCTGAGAATAGTTGTGAAATTTGAACACCTCCCCTCCCCTCACTGTACTACTTCTCTACTTTCCCACAATCTTCTACTAATCATTCTTCCGTACTTGATTAACCTTTGCTTTCCCCTAATCCCTACCTCTGATCTTTCTAAGGCCAGTATTCCTCTTGTTTACTTCCATTGTTTTTGTGATCGAAAACTGTTACGGATTCAGTCACGTTTCCCACAAAGCCGAGTTCAAGTCCTGACCCCCGAGCCAGTGGATGTGAACTCATTTGTTATTAGGATCTTCAAAGACACTTTCAAGATAAGGCCAAAGTGAGCCAGGGTGGGTTGTGATCCAAATAGGACTGGGGTCCTTAGGAGCAGAGGACATGAGGGCACAGCAGTAGTAGGACCCAGAAGGAGACAGATGGCTATGTGACAGAAGCCGAGGTGGATTGCCAACACGCCACCACCAAGACTCAGCAGACTTTGGAGAAAGCAAGACCTTGCTGACACCTTGATTTTGGATTTCCAGATTCCCAAACCTTGAGACAATAAATTCTCATGGTTTAAGTCCACCAGTCTGTGGCATCTGCTAGAACAGTCCTGGCAACTTAGATATAAACCAACTTGACAATAAGACAGCAGCCAACTTTTTGATGATTCTCCTCCCTGGAACAGTTTTCCTTAGCCATAACTACATATAGAATGCTTGTAATTGTCAGGCCAGTGCTAAACATTGTTTACATCGTATTTCAGTGAATGCAACAATCCTCTGATTTGGGTATTATCTTCCTTCTCTGGGTGAGGAAGCTGCGTCTCAGCATGGCTAAGTTGAGTGCTCAGGGCCATACAGCTGGTAAATGGTAAAAATGGGATTTAAACTACGTTTGATTTTATTCTGAAGACTGTGCTTGTAATCACAACTAAGATATTTGAAAGGAAGCTGTAAGTGTAGTGTTTCTTCAAGGGTGGCTTGTAGATCCTCTACTGTACATGTTAAAAATGCAGATTCCTGGGCCTGGCCTCAGATCTATTCAATCTGTCTCCTTACAGACAGGCCTGGGAATCCTCAGCTTTAACAAGCTTTGCAGGTGAATATTAAGCACTCTCTTAGAGCAACTCATGTAAAGAGTGAAGGAAAGGATTTTCAAAGATGGAGCATTTAGGCTGCTGTTAGTTTTCCTTTACTCTCATGTTGTTGAAAAGAAGAATTGTCAAATGTTGAAAACAACCTCAGAGTTGGATCGGGACCAATGAATAGGGAGAGCTTCCATTGCCTGGAACATAGGTTATGCTAACTAGAGAAGTTTGTCCTTCCTGCAGGAGAACTTCCCCACTTTCCCAAGAGGTTTGAGGAATGGGTCCTGCCCAGGCCACATATCACATGCTCAGGGGACCAATCTCATCCTATATGTCAGTTGCCCAGACACATTCAGACATAACCATGAAATGCTGCTATTTCTACTCCCAGTGCAATAGAGACAGCATTGGATGGACAGATAGTTCAGATTACAATACAATCTTTGGTAACAAATATATGCACCAGAGATTTATAAGACCTTTTCATTACCCTGGTTTTGCAGATAAAGGCAAGGGTTGAGGAGGAAAAGAGGCCAGAGGGACTCTGAAAGGCATATGATTAAAAAAGAAAGGGGGAAAAAGTTTATCTCATTCCCAAGACAGATCAATCATTATTCCAATGTGATCCCTAATTAAAAGCTGGCATATGGTTTTTATTAATTTGGGGGCAATTCCCCTACTATCTAGTGCAATAAAAAGGATGTTGATATCAAAAAAGATTGTAGTGTCCCTTATCAAGCCAGCAAACAAGAAGTGTAATATCCAAAATAATGAAATAAGTTGAATTGCTCTACCCTCCCCTTCCCTCATTCCTCTCTGGTTTTATTATTATTTTTTATTACTGAAAGTTCTGATGGGAAGGGATTCAGAGCTGGGTTATGAATAGATTATAAATCAAGTTCATTTCTAGTATGGAGCCAATACCAAGGGTCCAAACTTCTCAGCAGCCTCCTTGGGGAGAAAGCAGAGTACTATCTTTAAGCTCTAATTTGCAGGTATGATTCACCCAAATTTAATCTTCTCTTTTCAGAAAATAGAAAAAAACAACAATAACAACAAAAAACAACTGGGCTTATGAATATTTTGTTGTCAGTGGTTCGATTAACTCTTGTTCCCTTTAGTATAAAATATGTTCTTGCCACTTTCTCCTGAGCTAAATTACAGGACGATGGAGAGCAGTGGTCCTGGCCTGGTCCCTTCTGGTAGCATTATGTCCTGGCAGCATTACACCCGTCCCTAAGCGGGGGCCTAGCTACCAGGGCATTTTAGCTTTGTTACCAAATTCCTAAAAGGTAGCCTTAAATGCTTACCCATTTTACCATTCAGATAAAGCCTGGGAAAGAGTGAGGGGTGGTGAGAGAGGAGTGGGCCATGCCCTCAACCTCCGGGAGTTGCTCATTCCTTTGTTGGAAGAGGCCTGGAGGGAGGGGAACTGGGCGGCTGCCTGCCTGGCTGGGGCCTGGGTCAGGTATGTCTACACAGGGCATCTTATTCATCTTCTTAAGCATTCTGTGAGTTTGGAATTGTTGCCACCCCCTTACAAGTGAGGGAACTGCATCTCAGAGAGGTTCGGTGATCTGCCCAAGGCCACACAGTGAGTGTGCTGTGGAGCAGGACCCCCATCCGACCTGTCTGAGTGAGAGTGCATCCTTTTCCAGGCCACCTGGTGCCTGAAGGGATCAAGTGTCCCTCCGGCCACTGGGCGTGTGTGTGTGTGTGGGGGGGGGGGGCGGTGGAGTGGGGGGGGGGGGCGTGGAGCCAGGCAGCTCACCAGAGAAGATGAAAGGGGTCTCTGTGCTCCATTTCAATGCCCCCAGTCCTTGGTGCAGCCAGGTTTTGTGAAGAGAAGCTTGGCATCACCCACCTCATCCCAGGATGGACCCTGAAATCGGTTTTTCCTGAGGAAAGCTGTTTAATTTAGGGCTCACTAAGCTGAATGCTTTTGTAAACCAGCACTGTGTTGCAGAGAAGAATTCTGAATCCCAGAAGCTTTTGCCAGACTGCTAGACACCTTGCATTACTCTGCATTACTCTTGCACAAGCATTTAAAAGAAAGCACCCTAGATGGGGCAATTTATAAGGAAGAAATGTGCCACGTTTTGCTATTGAGGGATGCAAGTGAGGGGGCACTGCGGCCGGCTGAGGTGAACCTTGCTGCTTCTGTCCTGATTTAATTAGCCGGGAGGCGTGGCAGGGAGGGGTCCGACTGCAACTGAACCACATCTGAGCACCCAGTAGGCAGGGACAGATTCACCTCATTTCTGCTGCTCTGGAATTGCTTTGAACCCAAAGGGTGACTTCGCACCACTTCCTTAGAGAGATTTAAGGGAAGCTAGGAGTGAATTTTTTCAGCTGAATGAATTGCTGTTTTAGTCCTTAGTAACTGGGCACATAAATACAACCTCTTCCTGCCATTCCTAAGTAAAATTTTCAACCCTACAGGAGAATCTCCTTGAAGCCCCAATATTCAGTTGCTAGAAGTTGAGAGGCACCTCAGAATAGAGCTTGTGGGCTATCCCACGTGTTAAATGGTTCATGAAAGAAATTTAACATTGAAGCAACATTCCTTAGATTAAAATGCAAGAGAACTGTTTAGAGAGACGCAGACACCCTAGATAAGAGCGTGGCAGACCCTTTTTTCACTAATAGGGCTAACAATTTAGAGGAGAATGTCATCAATTGTAATATAGGTTTACTTTTCATCTAATGAATTTTAATAGCAGCTTTTGCCATTATCTCCAGGAATCCATAAGAAAGAGAAAACCCTCCCTGGAAACTTATTTGATAGTTGCTAAAGCAGAGTCTCTGGCATTATCTCAGCTCCATTTCTGAAACACATTATTTTCTCACAAAACATTTTAAATATAGCACAAGCAATATTCATCATGTAGCTTGTACTCACTGCAACCTGAATGCACATTCTTTTTGAGAAGTTTTATTTTTTTGCATATCTTATTTTGTTATTCAAATGATGGAGCATATTTTGCATGAAGTCACACCTTTTCAGAGGCAGATTTTCTTCTGGAAAATTGGTGCGGCATTTCCATTTCTCACATCTTTACATAGCTGGTTTCTTGTCAGCAGATGTTACCATGTTTGACAAACCAGGCTTGTATTCTGTATCCCTGCTTGTAATGGACTTCAAGGTGTTTCCAAATCTCTAATTAGGAGGACACACTTTCTGAGGAAGAACGTTAAAATGGACAGGCATGTCTCAAGGTCTTGAGTATTTCTTTCATCTCATTTTGATTCAAATAGAGACACCCCCCCCCCACCCCCGTCACCTGGGAGTCAACTTTGTACTCAAATTAAACCTCTGGATTTAAACCTGACTGGCTTCCTAACAAGAATACTCTCCCCATCAGCCAGGACAGAGAAAGCAACCGTCCCACACAAGGTCCGCGTTGACCCCGGGTTACCTGAGTGTAGAGTTTCAGCCGAGAGGAGGGAACCCATGTAGCTTTCCATTTTGCTCTCTTTTCAAATGGAGTTTTTGACATTAGACGGTGGCATTTTGTGCTCGTTATCAAATACCAAGATCACTGGAGTGAAAGTTGGAGCTTTTTCAGAGCGGCTGGCGGGACAATAGTGGAGAGATGGTGCCCTGTTTCTCCCCGCGCTCAGAGCTCTACCTGATATTCTCGCCGTGATCCCGCACGACCCTTTTGACGGGCAGGGCCACTGCGTTGCACCACTGCCGTGGGCGCTGTTGCCGCTGCGGTCTATGTGAAGGGCACCCCTGGGCTTTGAGAATGGCGGCTCTTGAGTTGTACATTGGGGTAGCCCTGCACACTAATTATTAAAACAAGGTCAGCCATACCATCAAGCAAAAGAATTTCATGCCTCAAATCTTCAACCACTCCATGCCACGGTAGGGCACTCTGCTCACTGACCTTGGTGAGGAGCCCCGTCTGCCCATCTTGCGCTCTCATATCCTGACTCTAACTTTCTGTGTGATGCCTGGAATTCCATCATTGTTGTGTTAGTTTTCTATTGCTACTGTAACAACTCACCATTGATTTGGTGGCTCAACCAGTAGACATTTATTATCTTAACAGTTCTACAGGCCAAAAGCATGGAAAGTTCTCACCAGGCTAAAACCAAGGTGCTGGCAAGGCTGTGTCTTTTCCATAGGCTCTAGGGGAGAATTCATATTCTTGCTCATTTAAGTGTTAGTATTTAGTTACACGTGGTTATAGGATTGAGGTCCTTTTTCCCTTGTTGGTTGTCAACTCCTACTGGCCTCTTTCCCATCATTTCATGTGGCCTCCTACTTCTAAGCACCATAATGGGGCATTGAATACTTTTCACCCTGACCTACTTCCACCGCTAACTCTCTCTTTCTTGACGGTAGGGAGAGGTTCTCCACTTTTAAGGACTCATGTGATTACATTGGGCCCACCTGGGTAATCCAAAACACTCTGCCCATCACAAGGTCTGTAACCTTATTCACAGCTGCAAAATCCCTTCTCTCGGGTAATGTGATATATTCACAAGTGCTGGGGATTGGGACACGGACATATCTGAGGGCTGTGATTCTATCACATCATTAATTTATTTAGCCTTTTAGAATGGTTATTTTGCTTCTTAGAATGGTTTAACATTAAAACCAATTATTTATTGAGAACCTACTGTTTTAGACACTGTTAAATGATGTGGTTTTCCTCCAGCCACAGATATATATATTTTTCATTTAATCCTTTTGATGACTCCATGAGATATATCAGTGTATCACTCCCAAATGCCCTCAGTTGCAAATAACAGCAAACCCAAGCAATACCGGTTTATTATTTTAGAATAAAACGGGGCTATTTAGTAGCTCAGTGATGTCATCAGGACCCCAGACACTTTGTATCTTTGCTGAGAAGTAGAATATTGTAGCGATTAATAGTATGGACCCTTCAGTTTATTGCTTGGGTTTGTACAGTTTTTCTCCTCTATAGAACGGCGTTAATACATTCACCCAATGGGGTTGGTGGAGTAAGTGAGCTAATACATTTCGAGTGCCCAGAACCACACCTGTTGTACAGTAAATGCTCAATAACCGTTGGCTGTGGTACATGTTATTTTTGTTTCACCATCCTTAAGCATGTTGGGTTTTGGCCTCATAGCTCCATGCTTTACACTTCATGATTACAAGATGGCTCTTGCCCTTCCAGCTATCACATCTAGGCTCCAGAAGGGAAAGAGAAGGGAGAGGGAAGAGAGAGGGGGCAGGTGTGTTACCTGTGTCAGGAAATCAAACACTTTCCCAGCAATCCCCAGCCACTACTGCTCACTTCTCATTGGCCAGAACACTGACCAGGGCCTCTTCTACACAGCTGGAGGGTGTGGGAAAGCAGGGAAGTTTTTCATATAGTGAGGAATCTGGTTCGGTAGGACACAGCGTCCCTATTTCCTGCTTACTCTCCTCATCTCCCAAGAATATTGTGCCCTTCTCAGCAATGTTATTTGTCTGTTTTTTCCAATTTTCCTCTTTAATCTATATTATTTTTAAATGGTCTTCCCTCAATTTCAGGACTACCTGGCATGATTCTTCCTGTAGTGATGTGGAAGGGCTCTGCAGACTATACAGCGGTGGGGAAAAGGCCTTTTACTCAGTGTCCTAAGGCCACAATTCTAGTCCGGCCCACGCTGCTGCTAGCTGGGTGACTTTCAGTAATTCTTGTCAGTTTCTGGGGCTTTGTTTTTTTCATCTGTATAAAGAAGGGATTGGATGAAGTCAACATTTCTCTTATTGTGGGTTGCAACACATGTGGGTCATGAAGTCATCAGAGAGAGTACATTTTTGTGAGGTTTTTTAGTGTCTTAGGCCTTCCCGTGATTTAACAAATGAGGGAGGGAACAACCATCTGTGGAATGGTTGAAAAATAGGAAGATTTTAAATCTCTCTTGTGTGATTTTAATTAGCAGATCCATTTGTGTTTCAGAGTTCTAGTCTTTGGGTTTCATTCTTTTAAAATCCCCAGTTATGCAGAGTAATACATTCTAAGCTCCTTTTTTTAGGCACTGAAATGAATTTCCTGAATTTTCATGTAATTAAAAGGTAGGAACGAGCATAGGTTTTGGTACCAAATTCAGATCAGTGTGCCCACGATGCCTGTTCCCAGCTCACCCTCTGGTCACTGACGTTTAGCCCTGCCAAGAAACAAACAGCAACACGCCCTCTTGTTACAATGTCACTGCATGTGTGTCATTCCCATTATTTCAGATGTCAAGGGATCTTGACCAGAATGAAAAAAAAATGAAATGGAAAAAAGAGACTATATAAGAATGAATCACACGTAGGTTAGTACTATCTTATGAAACTTAAAAAAAAACTTGATGTATAAATGTATGCATGCACTAGATGGAGATGTGATAGACATATCTTTGTAGGGATCAAGGTCAAAGCGTGCTTGAAATACACTGGACCAGAGCACCTTTGAGGCCCATTCTAATCCTAATGTAATTTCCAGGCTTTGGGAAAAGAAAAGTTCCCATTTGACTCTCCTGATATTTGGTGTGGCCTCGTTTGTCTCTTGTTCTCTCAGGAGAATCAGCCAAGTCCCCCCATGGTCCCTTGTGGTGGGAGCAAGAAAAGATCCTGTGGGCGTTTGGCAGACTCCATCAGGAGCAAGGAGGGGCAGGAGCCAGGCCACATGCCCCCGGGGGAAGCCTTAGCGCAGTCTCTCAGCTCGATATCTGGCCTTGTTTCCCTCCCCTACAGCTTATTCTGAGGTCTAGGTCTCAGCCAAAGTCATAGTTTGCCTCCTCTAGAAGCCACCCTGCCTTCTGGATCCTTTGGAGACCCTCCCAGGGCATCTGTCCAGGTGGTTTAGTACAGTGTTTCCCAACTTCATGTCATGTTTTTAACTTCATCCATCTGTACCATTATTTACTTAAATAAATTTATTTCAGATATCCTTTTATTTTTTTATAGAGCAGTTATGGGTTTACAGAAAAATCATGCAGACTGTACCGAGTTCCCATATAACCCCTGCCTCCCTCCCACAGTTTTCCCTATTATTAACATTTTGCATTAGTGGGGTAAATAAATTCATTTTTAATGAAAATTTATTTCCGGAATGTAAGTGGGGAGAAAAAGTGCCATTTTGTCCTAAACAGAAGACAATTATACAATTAATACAATATAAACAAATCAATGTTATTAAATCCTAGCTAGGGCCTGCAAGAGTTTGAGGCTTGCTCTTTTTTTTTCAGAAAGGAGATTCACACGTTTTAGGGGGGTGCTGAAGGTTTTCCAGCTCCTGCCCAAGGCAGAGAATTAGAACAGAATAGCTTTCTCTATCTCTGCTATTTGAGGACCACCCAAAATCAGGTTCTCTGTGAAAATCAGATCACGGAGCCCCCATTGGCCAATATGCTAAATTCTTCCTGCACGTCTTTCCCTGTGGCCTTCATCCCACACTGAGGCCAGCCTGGCCAGCAAGGATCAGAGAGAAGCCACCTTGGCAGAGATGGTCAGTAACGTGCCGGGTCCCCCAGCTTGTCAATGCAAAGGCCACTTACAACTGTTCCCCCGAAGTCCCCAACTCTAGGATACTTATTCCTTCCCCCCAAGAACTGGAGAAGGGAGGAGGGAGAGCCCAGCAGTGATCGCGCCACCAGTTGTAGCTGACCATGACCCTTTATAGTCCCTGCTCCAGTGTGTGACTGGGGCAGGGTGACGGTGAGGGATCCAGGTGAAGGAGAAGAGTGAAGTCTCGGTGAAGGCCCCAGAGGGAGCTGCAGACACTGCCAAGGAAAGACAGGCCTGTCCTGACGCTGGGCAGTCCCTGGAAGGCAGCAGGGCTGGCACCTGCAGCTGAGAACCCTCAGGTCTTCCACGTAGGGGGAAGGAATACCTCGGCAGAGGCGAGTTCCCATGTCATGGGACACAGTGTGGCTTTACACACTTGCCACCTGTGAGACAGTCCCCCCGGCAGAAACACAAGCTCACCCCTTTTCCTGTGATGTGCCCTCCACTGTCGGACCTGCCCCCTGATGCTCAAATCTGTAGGAACAGCCCAGTGAGCAGGAGCCTTTGAAAGTGGGCCCCAAAGCAGTTAAGTTGCATCTCTCTGAGGTTTCCCCTTTTAAGCCAGGATGGAGAGAAAAAAAAATCACTGTGAAGAGGCACAGCCCCAGGCCAAACACTATCACACCATGAAGGTCAAGAGAGGGTCAGGGAAAAACGGATATTGAAAGGCCACCTGGAGAGCAGGGCTGCGCCCCCCGAGTCCCCATCAGCCCCTCCCCCGCCTCAGTCTCACACCTGGGGGGTCTGGAGGCAGGCTGGTGGGAGGGGACAAAGCAGAGCCCCTGCTTTCCAATCACCCGGAATGCTACTTATCAAAGGGATTTTGACTCTTAGATGGTAGAGCTAGTGGGAGCCTGAGAGCTGGGAAGGTATAATATGACTAAAAGCTGCTTTAATAAAGCGCGGGGCTGGGTTTGAGCAGCACTCTCCATAAATCAAAGGGCGACACCACAGCACTCTCTGAAGATCAGCAAGACAGCGCATTGTGGGGCTGTGTGGCTCTTAAATCTAATCGACAGCTCTTTGAGCAAAAATACAGCCACGGCTGGAGGACAGAGGTGGCGGTATGCTGGAAAATATAATAGGAGCCCACACATTTCCCAGGTGATAAGAATGCTGAATGATTCTGAGCCCAGAAACCTTGGAAAACAATTAGCCAGAGAAGCAAGATAACCTGTTGAAATTATGGCCATGCACTTTACTGCTCTTAATAAATTTTCTGGCAGCCTTTCTCCAGCATGGGGTACTGGTCTGTTTATACCTTTAATACTTGGGGGAATTAAGTCATCAAAGTTTCATCCACCTGTCTGAAGTCAGCCAAAAGTACAACTTATTTGACTGGATACCTTTCAAAACTGCTGTCTACATAGATTACAATTTAATATATGGTGGAACTAACAACAAGGCTGCCTGTTTCTTGAGCCTAAAATGTCAAAATCTGCATTTACATGTTCTGAATTTTCTTCAACATTGCATGCACTCTAAATAGCAATCACAATTTAAGCTATGAAGAATTAAAAGAAATTAGGCGATGATTTACTTTCCGTCTTTGCTATTTGCTGATGTAGCAGAAGCGGCAGCAGCTGTGGATACACAGCTGGATCTGAGATCAGAGCTGCAACTTTACAAGCCCGGTGGCCCCCAGCTGGTTCTTATTCTTTGGGAGCTTCAGTTTTCTCATCTGTAAAATGGGGATAATGCTTATCTTATCGCCATGAAGAGTAAATGCGACAAATGTAGGGAAAGCAACTGGCACAGCTCTTGTACACAGGAAGGATTCAATAAATGTTCGCAACCTCCCTTTCTAGTAAAGGCTGATGATTTGATAAGATTTTCCAGTTTAATTAGCACAGAGTTTTCATCTGGGCCAATTTTATTTAAACACCCATTTGGGTGGGTGATCCTCCCAAAAACCTAAATAACTTGCCCTTGTTGGATTTGAAATTCCAAGGGCAAGTTACTTAGTTCACTTAAGGCTGTGTTTTCTCACAGTTTGAGGATTAAATGGGGCAAATTATGAAAAACGTCTAGATCAGAACCTGCTACTTACTAAGCACTGAATAAATATTAGCTATTATTATTAACCTCTGGCCTTCCTACCCTACACAACCTGCCCTCAACAGCCCCCCACACTCCTGCCCCCAAATCATACCTGTTTAGGGGTTTCCTGTGTCTGTGCAGATGTTTGTATTCTGTTCTTTATCTGGAAAGCCAATCCTCTTGTTTACATTCTTTCCATCCTTTGGGCTATTTCAGATGCCAAGGCTTCCATAAGCCCTTCCCTGATTCTAAGCCCAAATCAGGAGCCAGCCTTCCTCTCACAGGCTTCCCTACCTCTGTGCTCCTCCCTCTAGCACTCACCACATCTAGCCTGGATTGGGGTTCTGCATGCACATGTCTCTCTTTCATACTAGGCTTTGATCCTTGAAAGCAGAATCCAAGGTTCGCGCAGCTCTGAGATCCTCTGTGGATTTTTACAGACTGACGTGAAGTATCTGCTCAATAGATATTTGTTGAACTATATTTGAATATCATTTTTATTTTTGTACTTCTTATTAAGATTGAGTAGGCAAAAGAGCTACAAGGTCAAGAATCATTAGGGTCCAATTAAAACCATTTTTTAAAAGGTGTCATTCACTATTAGTCAGCAAACTCAGGAGTTTGGGTTTGTGTGTGGGGTATCTGTAAAGTATGGTCTTTAAAATGGTCTTTAAACTTTGACAGCTGAAGTGTCTCTCTCTCTCTCTCTCATTTCCAGAGGACCTGGGGGTTATCTTCAGCTGTAATGAATGACTTCTGAGAGCCCAGTGCAATGCTTGACTTTCCCCCAGATACACCTTAGGAAGTTATAGTTGGGACATATTAAGGAAAGAAGTTTTAATGCAAGTTGCTCACCCACATTGCAAAGCAGAAAACTGATCCAGGAGTTAGTGCAAAATATCTGGAATATAATAGGTTTTAAAAATTACCTAATAAATAGGTGAGTTCAGCTTTTTCTCTTCCCAGTGCAACCCTGGATTACCTGGTTGGCTTTTTCATGCCTCAGTTTCTTCAGCTGTAAAATAAGTATGAATCTAATGTTCTTTGTATGAAAAGTAAAAATTACTGTGATCATTGAAACATTCAGTATGTAATATAAACAATAATTAGTGAGAATAAACATAGCCACTAAAAAAACCCCTCAATTGCCAAGACACAAGTAATCTCTGCTTTCTCTGGGTATGTCTAAATAGCTTTCATTACATCTTAATTTTAGTACCATTGTATGCAGGACTCAGTTTCCTTACAGAAAGTCAGGGAACCATTTTAACTCACCACCTACAGTTGTTGAAAGGAAAAAGTAATGCAAGTGATTGCAAAGCACTCGCCTAAGATCTGAGGAATTATACAATAATAATAGTAATCATCTGTCACTGAAAGTATTTCCATCCTGGTAGGTTGTAAGCAGTACATTTTCTCTTTATTTATGTCTCTCTTTACTTTTAAAATAATGCATTACCAGTCGCATTTACAATCTCCTAGGCTGCTTCGTGTTTTAAAGAGAATCTGGTCTGTCTACATGAACCCATACCTCTCACCTCCAGAATAATACCAGGTGAACTCTTACGACAGAACTTTGAGATTTATGGTTTGAGCTGCAAGGTGGAACTTCAGCTGTGCAACAATTCAGGAAAAGAATCCTCACACCTCATTTCTGCATTCAAATGAATTCAACAAATAATTCTTGAGCATATAGTCAGAGCCAGGCAATGAGTTTCAGATAGGATACACGTTAGAAGGCCACACAGACATGGAAGCTAATCATTGTAAGAGGGATCATAAAAATCTTATTGAGTTTCTGCAAGGAGGTATCTCAGTAACAAGCAGGATGGAATTGCAACTCTGCCTTGGGAAAAGGGCATGGAAAATGTCTTGGTTAGTTTAGTTGTAGATAACTGAACTCCTAGCTCCTTTAGACAGACAGGGATTTAATGTGGGGGGAAAGGTAAGGAGTGGGCTCTAGGCAGGACTTCCGGTGATAACCTTCCAGTGATAAACTAGTACAGAATTGGTGCAACCCTGTGTTGATCAGAAAGCCAGGAGCTCATAGTGTCGTTCTAATCACAAGCATCAGAACCGTTGCCTCAGTTGTGACGCATGCCAACATAATTACTCTCAGACTCCTGAAGCTAGAGACTGGACACATGCAGGAAAGACCAAATGTCTCTGCTACTATGTTGCCAGCAGAAGCATGCCTCACCTTTAGTTTCATCTTCCAGAGTGTTTGGTCTGCTTGGGAGCAGGGCTTCACATGAATCCCAAGCTATGAGGGGATCTGGAAAATGTGGTCTTCATTGTTACAGCCTCTAGCTGTGGTAAGTCCTGCTACAAGAGCAGGCCATGGACAGGAGGGAGCCAATCTCCAATGTCCGCCTTCAGGACAAGGGCTACTTGATCTGGGACTTGACTTGAGGGCTGAGTGAGGAGTCATAGGAGAAAGCAGGGTGGGCAAAGAGGGCATGTGGGGCAGGGGCAGCTATGTGTATTGCATATTGTCATGGAGATGTGAAAATGCCCACCTGGTTCAAATAAGTAAAAGTGATTTGAAATAACCATAGCACAATAGGCAAAACTTGGAGCGACATGAGTTGAGGAGGAAGAGGCATAGGAGATTGATTTTGGAGGGTGTTCTAGTTTGTTAGCTGCTGGAATGCAATTTACCAAAAACAGAATAGCTTTTAAAAAGGGGGTTTATAATAAGTTGCAAGTTTACAGTTCTAAGGCCACGAAAATGTCCCAATTAAAGCAAGTCTATAAAAATGTCCAAATTAAGGCACCAACAAGAAGTTACCTTCACTCAAGAAAGGCTGATGAAGTTCCAGGTTTCTCTCTCAACTGGAAAGGCACATGGTGAACATGGAGACATCTGCTAGCTTCATCTCCAGGCCTCTCACTTCCTGAAGCTGCTCCAGGGGCGTTCTTCTTCTTCATCAGCAAAGGCTGCTGGCTGGTGGATTCTGCTTCTCATGGCTATGGCCTCTCATCATTCTGGTGGCCCTCTCAGATGTCAAGCCTTTTCCAAAATGCTTCCTCTTTTAAAGGATTCCAGTAAAGTAATCAAGACCCACCTGGAATGGGTGAAGTCACATCTCCCTCTAAGGAAAGTTAAAACCCATAAGTGGGTGGGTCACATCTCTGTGGAGATACCTAATCAAGTTTCCAACCTATAGTACTGAATAGGGGTTAGAAGAAACGGTTGTTTCCACAAGATCGATCAGGATTAAAACATGGCTTTTCTAGAGTACATAAATCCTTTCAGACCAGGAGAGGGCTTTGGACTTCAGACTTCAAGCTATAGATAGTAGGGTACCACAGAAAGGTTGTAAGTAGTGTGTGGGTTTATGAGAGAGAGAGAATGAGAGAGAGAGATTGAGAGAAGGAAGAATGGGGGCAGGGATTAATTTTCCTTGATGTGGATAGGTTGCAACAGTGGTGTGCTGATAAATGTTTAACAACAGGTTCTCCAGAAGGGGGAGGGAAGCCCTCATTTGTAGCATTTGCTGGTTGAGTAGATAAATACTCCCACCATGGCTGATTTCAAGCTACCAACATGACATCCCTGAGCATGAAGTTGGAAAGAGATGCATACAATTGTCTCTTGGGAGCTGGTGCAACTGGCTTTAGCAGTCGCTATATATCATATAATTTATTTTCAAAACCACCCAAGGGGGTGGGCCACGGTGGCTCAGCAGGCAGGAATGCTTGCCTGTGATACCGGAGGACCAGAGTTCAATTCCCGGTGCCTGCCCATGTAAAAAAAAAACAAAAAACAAAAAACAAAAACAAACCACCCAAGGGGTATAGTTTTACAAAAGATGAACCCAATGGTCAAAGACATGCATTTCCAGGAAAGCAATATAGGCAGATCTCCATTTCAGAAAAAAATAATTATCTGGTAGGATTATAGAACAGGGATCGGCTCTGTAAAGGGCCAGGGAGTTGATATTTTAGGTTACATGGGCTATATGGTCTCTGTGCAACTATATAACTCTGCCATTGCAGCCTGAAAGAGTCATGAACAGTACATGAACGATGGGTGTGGCTGTGTTCCAGCAAAACTATTTACAAAAAGTTGCCTTTATAGTATAGGGGCAGATTAGAGGGAAGAAAGATCAGAGGTAGGAAGATGAAATAGGAGGCTATTGAAGAGTCCGGTGAGAAGTGAGGAGAGCTGAACCAAGGTATGACAGGGTGACAGAAAGCACAGACATATCTGACAGATAAAGAGGAGACAGAATTCTTGGACTTCTGTCTGATTATAAGTTGGGGGAAAGGGGTGGAGTTATAAATGGGCAATCAAGGATAAGTTCTAGGTTTCTGATTTGTAACTGTGAACATGGCAGTTCCGTTGGTCAGGACAAAACTGTGAGGAATAGGCTTCTTGGAGAAAGCTTGTTTTCAACTTGGGCATATTGAATTCAAAGGGCCTATGAAATGCCCAAGTACATAAGCTTAGAAGACAGATTTAGCTGAAGCAGCCAGCTCCAGAGCTGGTAGCTGAGATGCCGGCTGCAGATGAGCATGCCGCATGTGTGGAGGTCTGAGGGTCAGAATCCAGGGTAGAAAGGAACAGGGGAGAGACGAGGAGGTCTCGAAGAGAACCAACCCAGCATCGCATTGCCATAGACAAGGTTAGAGTGATTCCAACATGAGAGGGGCAGAGATCAAGAGTGTCAGATGTTGTGGATGCTGTGATCCACTGCCCACCTTCCCCTTCAGTAAGGAAGAACTTATTTTCCCAATTACTGTGGGTATCTCCCAAAGTTGGTACTGCATTGGCAGCTCTCTATGGGGATTGCAACAACTGAAGAAAATTGCTTGATCCAAGGACTCACCTCCTCTCAGGGGTATCCCATATATACTGATACGTGGGGTATAAAGGCCCAGCTTCTTCCCCAACTTGGGACAACTCTGAAGGGCCACTTCCGCTCCAGAGTTCCCTACAGGGTTGGATAAAGCCCACTTTGGGAGTGCATTGCAGCCCAGCTCTCCCCTCTGTCCAGTCTTGATTCTTTCCCTGCCTCCCATAGGTATTGACTCCAAAAATACTTCCAAATAAACATCATCTGTGCTAATCTCCACCTCAGCTACTGCTTCTTGGGGAACCCAGCAGCGACAGATGTTCTTTCCTCTGCCCCATGGCATTACTACTCAAGTCTGAACAGGCCCAGGCCAACTCGTTCATTCATCAAATCCTAAAGCAAACTGGTGGTGAATGGAAACCAAGACTCAGACGTCTTACTGACTGAATAAAGCTTTATTTTAATGCAAAATAAAACAACTAAGATTTTTATACTCATATATAACAACATCCAAAATGTTTTCTGTGGTACAAATGGGATTATCTTAAAAAGTTTGTAAAGAATTCATTCTCCAACCCCATATGCCACAATATGATTTCACATAATTTATCCTCAGAATTTATGAACAGACTTGGTATCATAAAAGTACAGGAAACGCTACAAAAAGTGACTGTATAAACAACAGGTTTTGTTTTTATGTTCCAGTAGTAAACGAAACTGCAGTTAGCACGGATGGCATAGGAAAACAGGCTGTGAAAGAGCTGCACTCAGAAGCACAGGCTAGCAGAGTGTCTGGAGTTAGTTCATTCTCCACTCTGGGCTTGATGGCCAAGCTTGTCATTAAAAGTCAAAATGTGTGCGATTCTCTCACTATTTAAGGACACAAGGGAGAAAGTGTTTCACTTAGAAGTCCAAGCTGCATATGACATTCGAGGCTTATTTTAGCTATCAATCTTTTTTTTTTTTTAAAATCAGGAATGTCCCCTTGTAGGGATATTTTATGGAGAATCCTTTCTCTGGGGTCACTGTGGCATCGTTTCACCTCAGTTGGCATGGACTGGAAATGGTACCATCTCACTCCTGCCTAATTGGACTAAATCTGGATTTTATGTTGCTCATGGACTCGAAAAGCTCTAAGATATCTACCCAATTTAACATTAATTTGAAGGCCATTCATTATAGATCTCAGGGTTTAATGCCCATGGGAATTTGACAGACACATTCCTTTCTGTTCCAAACTCCCTAGGTCTCCCTGCCCCCTGAAATGCTGAGATAGTGCTCCCCAGAAAATAGATTCTGTGTTGGCAGGTTAGGGGAATAAATATTCTCTGAAGGCGAGATTTCTATGCATATCAGGGAAAAGAGAGATGGGTGCCACGATTACCCTAATCGTTAGGGTGATTTCCTTCAGAAGGTAGGTTTAGTTACAAATTCCACGAGTCTTTGAAAGGAATTATAATCATGTTATAATGTTATTTAATTGGTTATAGTAATAAAGCTACAGTGAGCTTTCAATTTTCCTCACTCGGGAAGGATGCACAAGGCTTCCACCGGGAGATTTTAGTGGGATGTGGATCCCAACCAGACTCTCGATTCTGAGACCTCTGCTCTGTGCCATCCTGTGGGTGTTACCACATATACACCTAAAATCTTAAGATTAATGAGCTATGGGGCAATGTTTTCCAATTTTTGTTTTGTTAATCATGATTTAAGAAAATGTCCCTCTCTTTGAGCTTGTCTTTCACCCACTGATTTGACATTGTGGAGAGGCAATATTCTACCACCAGTGATACTGCCATAGCCCACTGGCATAAGGGATTAATGACATGTGTGTCCCTCCTTGCAGAGGACTGAATTCTCCTGCAACTAAAAAATTTCAATGGCCTGCTCCCTTTCACCTCTCTACTCCTGAAAAAAGGGTGAAAACTAAGGTGCCTTAAAACTCTAGAGGCTTGAGGCCAAAACATCATTTCAAGGCCTAAATGACCTGGTGGCCAGATTAGCTGCAAAATGGGTGCATGTTGATGGGTTTGTAGCTTATGCCTCTGTTTCCAGTAGAGCTATTAGACTTCTGAGGAGACACCTGAATTTTTCAAAGGCCATAAATAAACCAAGAGCTAGTTCCTGGTTTTCTAAATACTCTAAATAATCCATTCACCTAAATACGGGAAAATAGTTCTGTAACCTCTGGAGTGGTGAAAGTGGAGCATTTGTATGCAGTGCTTATGAAGCTTATATTTGAGCTGTTCCTAATTGTTGCTTGGCTTGGTGGAGCCTCTGTCCCAAACATAATGTCAGCTTCTATGTGGTGGCATCCAATGGAGTATGTGTTATATTTCAAGCAAGAAAAAAAAAAAACCCAACTAGTATAATCTATTTTTCATTTACTCTAAGAGGACCTTCATGTACTCACTGGCTGTCCCTCAGGATAGGCAATTATTTTATAGACTGTTCTATGCACAGAGCATACTTAGGCACAGCTTATCCTGACCCCACGTACAAGAGGCATCGTGCACACTGAGTGAGAACACTGGAGGTGAAAACATGGGCATTCCTGGAGGGACCACACCACACAGCAGCTCACCCCACACCACAGTTGCTGGCTGTGCCTCACATGGCCTTAGCCTTAATCCCAAAGGAAACTTCTGGCTTGGTTATGTCCAGTCATCTACAGAAATTTGGTTCAATTTGAAGCACACTGAAGAGCTGTTTCTTAAAACTTCAAAATACATTTCCTTTACCATATCATCTTCTTCTTGAAGGTGTATTTAGCTTGAGGGAGAGGCAGCATTCAGCATCTCTGCGGGGAAACCTTACAGCATGTCTGCACTCCACGTTTAGGTGAGCAAGGCTTGAGGTCCTCAACCTGTTTGCACAAATTGCCAACAATCTAAAGATGCCTGGCTGAAGGGAAATGACAGAGGGCGAAAAGTAACTTGATGGTATATTTTCAAGAGTGCCATAAGTAAATGGTAGCTTACAGAATGATAACTGCTCAAGTCCAGTAAATGATACTATTTATGTCTAAAACCAGCAGTTTCATCACTCTTGATAAAGACCTCTATTTTAAATAAATAAAAAAAGACTAAATTGGGATAGATGGATGTTCTATATATTCAATAATACTATAATTACTGAATTCTGTCAGTCAAAGGTATTGTAATCTTGGGCCAAATTTATCCAAACTGAACCCAAGACTTTTTTTCTGGAGGGAATTAAGAAGGAATGTGAAGAGGCTTAAAGTTTTCAAGAATCACTGAGTAATTCAAACTGCTGCTCCTACGTTTCGCTGCTTCTTAAATCTTTTGTTTGTAGGTTCACTTGAGTCTGGTGAATGAATACAAAATAGCTACCAAATTCAAAAGAAATTGCGATGGGTTTATCCTTCTTAAATACTTTGGAGAGTGGAGATTCAGGTTTTCAAAGCCTTACGACCTTCCTTTCCCACCTGGGGATCTGCCAATGAAATACAGCAGATGCAGACTGATTTTGTCTTATGCTGCCTCTCCCTTCCCTTCTGCTCTTTCCCCCTTCTTATTCCTTCCCTCATCAAACTTTCCAGAAAGCCCGTTCATCTTCCATTCTCCATGCTAGCGAACACAAACTCACTGCCATCCTTCACTGCCACCTACTACCTGCTGGCCGTTCATTCTCACGGGCTCCTCAGTGTCTCGGCCTGCAGACGGTTCTGCTTGGCACTGGATGTGGAGTTGGCAACCCTAGGGCATTGCTTTCTATTGACCTGACAGGTGGGCCCTCTTTTCCCCAAGTACGTATTAGCCTCCAAGTAGAAGCCTTAGAGGAGAGGCCCCAGTTAAAATAATTACAAGCAGGAGATCTGGGGATGCCTCTGAAACCAGATATCTCCACTCTACCGTGCCTGGGATGGAGGAGGAAAGGAAGTGAGGACCTGGGAGTTTCAGCGTCTTCACCTGATTGGCTTGGGCCTCGGAATATATTCCTTTTGGAAGCTCTGACTAGCTTTCCACTTTCTCCCAGGACACTAATACTGTATTTGCATTTTACTGGCTTTTATATAAAAAGTGAGGAAACGTGAAATGTTTTCACCAAATGATTGGTACCAGGACTCTGAGAAATTCTACAAATAAAGAAATGCAGCCTTCCTCCATGTGTAAAAAACTTTCAAGGGGATCACTAGTTACGTTTGCTGTTGTGTTGTTCCCAATGCAAAAACTACTCACTTAAGATGCCCTGTATCTGCATTCTCTCTAGCCTGCCACTCTCCAGACTGAACAACTCTAATAAGGTGGCTGAAACTTAGCCTCCAAGTGGATAATGATTCTGGGCAAAGACTGCCTGTATACTGCCAATTCTTAGGGGTGTGTGTGTGTGTCTATATGTGGGTGTGTGTATACACACCAGTGTAGGTTTTTTAGCCAGGGAGGTGCCACATAATTTCTCTCCATTGTCATTTGCTGTTGAGTTGCTGCTCTCACTGAAACTGAAGAAGTCTAAAAGCATTTGAAATATATGGTGCTACTGTTTTTGCGGTCTCATCTTTTCAGTTTTGTTTCTCAAAACCCTCTGCCCCTTCCTTTTTCCTCTGATTAACATTCAAGTGTTGCAACTGCAGTGAGAAAAACCTAATTTGTACCATGGAGAATTCTTAGCAGGAAGGTGGTTTCAGGGTCTAGGGAGGGCAGAGGTGGGGTCAGATGCCTTCCCTTCTGGCCTGGCTGCTCTCGGTGGGTTCAGCTAAACGGCGGCAGTCATGGGGTTCTTCTGCCGGGGGTCCGGGGCTCTGTAGTGGTACTGGTCTGGGCTGCCCCCTCGGGGCCCTGGTCTGCCCATTTCCGGATAGGCTGGCACTCTGTGGTGCTGAGAAGGGGAAGGTGGGACATCTTGTCGGAAGGGTCCTTTGTGCTGGTGGGCTGGTGGGGGTGGGTAGTACTGAGGATACCGGAGATCTGCAACCCTCAGATCTGGGGGGAGGGGATAGGTCCCTTTGGGAGGATGCACAGGGTGGGCCCCTGGGTAGTATGGAAGCTCCCTTTCCTTGTAGAGTCCTCGAGGTCCAGCTGTCAGATAGTCTACAGGATCCACGGGTCCTCCCCTAGAAAGAGAAGAACAGACTCAACGTCAGCAGCTGCCAGTCTGGCAGCCCAGTGGAAGACCAGGTTTCTCAGCCTCCTCTGCAGTTTGTGTGGCCAGGGAGGTGTGAGCAGAAAGTGATCTGTGCCACTAAAAAGGAGAGGGAACCTTCTTCTTCTCTTTTTCCTATTGATCTTTGGAGTAGCTCTCTTAAACCACAAGGGGAAAGCCACAGGCTGAGGAAGGCAGAGCAACAAGAAGGCAAGAGCCTGGGTCCCTGACACCAAGCAGTGACCTTGTCAGCCCAGGGCAGCTTATGCTTAGATTGGTATGTGAGTGAGAAATACACTTCTGTCTTGTTTAAAGCCTCTGATGCTGGCCTTCATTACAGTACCCAAACTCGTATCCTAACCAAGACAATAAGTTGCGCTCTCAAGGTTGGGATCATTACAACCCTTCCCTTCTCTGCCTCTCTGAGGCTTCTCCTGGGTATGGTGGAAGAAGTGTACTGGTTATTCTGAGTCATAAAGTTCCCATGGATTGCATTCACTTTTCCTTTGAGTTTGGGGGTGCTCTTTAATGGGCTGTTGGTTGCTATCATGTTCCTGTGTGGATTTGTATGACCTCCCCACTCCATATAGTTCCTAGGAAAAGTCTCAACCCAGACAGCTGGGAAGTACCCCCTGAGAGCTTTGATAAGGTAATTGCACCACAAAGACAAGAAGACACCAGTCCAGTAGCAGAGTGCGAAAAACCAAACCAGCTGTCAGTTGCAGACTCCGTAATGGGTAGGCACACAGAAAGGTCTAGGGCAAGGATAAACACTAACAGAAAGCGACCCTGTCTGGCTCACTCTACTAAAGACAACAAGCATCTTCTGATCCATTTGCCATAACAGAAGCAGTGTGTCTCTAAACAATGTGCAGATGACTGCATCTTATCTAGCCTGGGGTTAAACAGATGAGTTTTGTTTGCAGCTCTTAAATCCCCATAAACCTTCTGTGCACATATTCACCCCAGATCCTTTGCACTTTTTACCACTTCCTCTTTTATTATTTATTTTTTTTAAGGGGAAACAGCAGCAGTAATAATTAATGAAACCCTCTCTGGTGTCAGAATACAAACTACTAGAACACTTGCAAGTAGTGACAGGGCTGTAAGAATGCAGTACCTGTGGTTAATCAAGCACTGTCAAGTAGGGTCAAAATCACCCTGTAATCTGCAGAGTGTGATGTTAAAACAGCTCTGTAAGCTCCCCAAATCAATAAAGATTTGACAAGCTTGGGTTCATGTGAAAAGCACCATGTGAACATATCTATAAGGATGAATGATGGAATTCTCTCTATTTTTTTTGTATGTCTTAATTTGTCCACATATAATAATAAAGGATAGATCCTTGAGCTTTGAGTAATTTAGTTAGTGCGAGTTTTCAGATAAAAAAATTAAATTATTTGTGTGCAAGTTATTATAGCATCAATTGCTATTATTCAGTGCAGTTTGCTTTGCTCTATTTTAAATTGCCCATGACAAACAAAGCACAGATGCATTACCTGTCACTCAGCCCAGGGCAATAAAGGTTTGAGACTTTACCTTTCCTTTAGAATTCCACTTTTGATTTAGAAAATATCCAGCATTCATGATAAAAAGTTTTTAAGTCCCACCCCCATTCTCATTTATATTTCCTTTAGTTCATGCTAGAGATTGCCGAAATACTTAAAAAAAAATCCTTACCCTGTGCTTTCCCTCAAAATCTACTGAAACCATTTCTCTGCATGAAGTGAAACATGTGGTTTTTGTGCACTCATTTTAAGCCTCTTGGGATAAATCACTGACATCTGCAACACACAAACATTATCTGCCTTAAAATGAACATACAACCAACGCTCCCTGTGGACTCTCTTAGCGTGCATGTTTCCTGTTTGAAATGGAAAGAGAGAAAGGAGGAATTCCAGGCCGTGGACTTTTAGGGTCCTGGTCTGTCCCTGGAGATATCTCTTTTAAAACAGAAAGTTATAAAAGACAGGCACGCCTTGGTATTTTATTTTTGGAGAGACAATCCAGATCAAGTGGTGACGGGGCAGAAGCCAGCCTGGGAGACTCCCCAGCAGCACAGGCCATGCGCACGTGAGGGACGGTCTCTCTCTCTCCTCCCACACCCGGGCCTCCTCCACGTCCAGCTCTCACAGTGAGATGGGAGGCTTCCCACAGGCAGATGGGGCAGGACACAAGACAGTTCTGTGCTCCTCTATTGCTTCCTGGAGGGGAACTTCATGTCTGGGAGTTTTCTTACATGTGGTAGAAACAATTGAGGGAGCTGTTCTTTGTCAAGGAATGAAATAATGGAAATCGTCTTTTTCTGTAGAACTCATCATAACAGTTATTGTTTTTAATTTTTCAGAGAGAAGAAAAACAATGAGCCAGCTTATAAAAATATTGTTTGAAGTTCAAAGAGTAAGCATTTTTTTTTTTTTGAGAGGGGAGTTATCATCGCTGTTTATAATAATTTGTTACTCCAACCTGAGCATTTCCTACAGACTTCTGCCAGACAGTTGCTGAGTGTGTGCCAGCACTAATGTGTGTGTGCGGGCAAGTGTGCACACACACGCACATGTTTAAAGGGATGAATTTTAAACAGGAAAAAAAAATCTCGTTAACTGTAGAACTTGGGCCAAAGATAAATGAGGAAGAAGAGGGAGCTCAAATTTTAGTTTTGTTAGTCTTGCGCTCCCCTTTCCATAGTTTCTTTATTTGGGTGAAATTTAGTCTTTGTAGGAAAGCACAAAAACAATCCATTCTGGGGCCTAAGAATGCTTATCGTAATGACTGATGCTGTATGCTTTGAGCTAACCCTGGGAAATCGAGGGGTAGACTGCTCTGGAGATTCTGATTAAAATAAGGATCCAAATTGCACATATATCAGCACCGAGGGGTAGACTGCTCTGGAGATTCTGATTAAAATAAGGATCCAAATTGCGCATATATCAGTACTTTAAGACCCCACATTTTTCATGTGACCTCATGAGGTTTATCTATATGTGTTATTATTTTTCTTTAAAAAACCTTGCAATCCAACATATTCAGAAACCATATTTACTTAGAAAAAAGAAAAACAAGCCTATATTTGCTTTTTTTATATATTATAGCTCTTTGAGGATCCCATCATGGAAATCTACAATACTTTTTAAAATTTCAGGCATGTTTCTGGAGACCGGGAGGTTTCAGATATTCCTTGGAAAACTCATAGGAGCTATCACAGGCATATAGTTTTCAACCACATAAATGGATGTAATAATGAATGTTAATCTTTAAACCTGAACACGACAAAGCCATAATGTTATTTATATATGAAGACACAATAAGGCTCACTTTCTTCACATGAGGTTTCGCTATTTTTGCAATCTTAGTATGTGACCATTTTTCATTAAACAAAAAAATAGGCTGAACATTGGAGGCCAAGGGGGTCAGATAGCCAGCCCAGGGGTACCATTCCTTTTCATTTTATGGAAGTCTGGAGGGCAGGTTCCTAAATTGTTAAGGCAACCCTGTATGGGGAAGGGTTTAGTATTAGAAGGACTCACTCACTGGTGAAATCTTTTAGCTAGGAATAAGGTGGCTATACCTATTGGAATGGACAAAGGGGTGTGAGTAATCTTGAGTCCTCCTACCTCCTCTGTCCCTCCAAACCCTCCACAATTGCAAAGTCAATCTCTTCCCTCTGCACATACCACTGTAGTCACTCTCATTTCATCTTTCACCTTGACTTGTGGCTACTTACCTACTACTCCATTGGAGTAGGAGCATCTCAAAGGAAGGAAGTGGGCTTTGCATATCTAGTGATCTCTCTCACTGGTTAGCACACTGTAGGAGCTCGAAAAATGTATGCTGAGTTTATTCAAAAGAATTTAGATAAAGAGAAAAACCACAAATAGTAACCCTAGAGGGTTAGATGTGAATAGGAGTTGAAGGTAGATACAAGGGTAGAAGAAAGTGGACTTTCATTGGGAGCCACAGATTGACAATGGTTGGTGCAAGATTGGTCTATAATTTTTGAAGAGGAAAGAAAGTATGGAGGGATGGCAGACTAAATAAAATATTGGATTGGCCCAAAACAGAACAACTGTAAAATATATCTGTCTTGTTTGCCAAGAATAAGATTATATCTGTCTTAGCTCTTTTGGTTTGCACAGTATTTGAAACACAGTAGGTCCTCAATGAATCTTGGGCTGGCATTTAATTGCCTTGATTTACCAGTGAGATTAACATGATTAACTGATGCTTATGAGATTCAGAGCTACCCTGACTCAAACTTAACTGTAAACTGTGTTTACTTCATGCAGGAGAAGTATATTTTTTCAATAATCACTAAAGGACTGTTTTAGTATTGTCTAGCAAAGAAATTTTATTTTTGACATAAATACAATAATCTGGGAACATCTTATTCTATGTGTTTCAAATTATAATGCATAGGGCTTTAAAAGAAAAGGCCTGAAGGAGAGAATATCAAAGTTGAAAACTAGCTACAGTTGCCACAGTTTCAAGTACTTGGGCTTGAGGATTGATAAACATGAAATAGAGGCCAAGGTGATGTCCATTTGCTCTTCTTTCCTGGTTCTTCTCAACATTTTCTTCATCAGAGTACACACCATGGATGAATTTCATATAAGCCACACATGCCCAAGAGAGGAAGAAGCTACAATTATGCAAACTTTTCTACCACTAGCTGTAACTCAATAATGCTCTTCCCTCCCACTCAAAAAAGCACAAAGGTATTAAAGAGAGAGAGTGTGTGTGTGTGTGTTTGTGTGTGGTGGAGGGGGCCGACATTACTAGGGAGGAAAAATTAGTCTGCTATAATTTATTAAAAGAAATCATTTGCAACTTGAGTTCTTTAAATAGCAGTAACAAAGCCTTGCAATACAGAGCTGATCATGTTTTACATGCATCTCCAGGGTGAATTTAAGAACCACTGTTGTGTCTGACCCACTGGGCTCACCTTTTAGGAAGAGGGAGTATAGATGAAGTTAAAGAGTATCAGGGGGAAAAACAGCTAAGATAGAGACACATTAGTGGCCTAAAGATCATTTGGGAAGGGGATGAATTTAGCAAGTGAAGAAATAGGGTATGTGGTAAAAAAGTAAGAAAACCATGAAGAGCTTATGAAAGTGCATTCACCTTGGTCACAAAACATTGGGTTCCTCACTTATGGAAAAGATTCCAAAGGGCAGAAGGTTGTATCACTTAGTTTCTACAAAATATCATGCATGCTATTAGCAGCCAGAACAGAAACAACTTCTTTACTTCCAAGGTAGTCTTTGCAGGTTTCCTTTTTTGGTAAAATTTGACTGTAACCAAACTTGGGGTTCAAATGAGAGGAAGTAACATGACATAAAACTCTGAGCGCTGTCTGAGAGATGCTGATACCTTTTGGCAGAGGATGGACATTTGGCACAGCCACACAGCACCCAAGCACACACACATAGATTATTTAACTGGCTGAGCAAGTGTCAGTGCTTTCTTCCCCGGTTCTCCCATGAATACTGCAAAGCTGAAAAAAAGTCATTGCAAACTAATATACTCTGAGGTGCTAGAGTCACCCATGTTATGTGGACAGAGATGCTTTTAGTCTGTGTTTAGAATTCCTTCCGTGTCAGGTTTCCAGCTAATAGGCCTTCATCCCCCATCCAGGCATGAAAGGGGTCGGCCAGGATTAGCAGAGCCCTCTGCAATGTATATTACATAGCTTTGATTTCTGCAGATTTTACAGAATCATAAAATAAAATGATCATTTGATGGTCTATGTTATAGAAATGATTACGAAAAAAAATCCCACTTTCATCACTCACATTTCCCATTGTATTATGAGGAATAATATTTGGTTTATATTTGGAAATGTATATAAAAACGAGAGACTCTAATGTGTGAAAAGGCAAAGAGCTCTTTTTCAGCATGGGATTTGGCTTTTAGAAGCCTAAGAAGCTAAAAGGGCTGTTAGTCCTAGTAGAATGGCAAATAGCACAGACAGAATTCCACGTAGGAAGTTTCAATCTGAGGAAGGCCTCAATCTGCCTTTTCTCAAAGAAAACAAATTTTCTGGTGCCATTTATGAAAATCAAAACAGATATTTGTGTGTTTCTGCTTGCAAGATCCTGTATTCAAGGTGTCATACCTTGAATGCTGAGTCCCTAAGAATCATGGGATGGTCATAAAAAATGCATAGTCTGGAGTGTCAACCTCAGAGATCCCTTGGGCTGCAAGAGGGTTGGGAACCCGCTTTTTCCACAAGTGCCCTAATGATTCTGATGCAGATAGAGCCAGTTCGATGCACTGAGAAATCCCACTGTGTTTATGGGGGTTAATAAGACATGAAACCTGTCCTTCAAACAACTTGACATCTAATAAAAACAGTTCAGGGAGGCATGGGCATCTGGAGATATAAACCACAGGAACAAAGACACAGAGCTGAAAAGCCTTGGCAAGTGTTCAGGAAACAGAGACCACTCTTCTGAGGCTGGTGTGAACAGGTGAATAAGAAGTTCAGCCTGGAGAGGTGGTTTGGAGCCTGATCACAGGTCACTGAACACCTGGGGTTGGGGTGAGAGGATGAATGAACAGGATTTTTATTTGGCAGGTAGGATTTGGAGCCAAGGGATGACATGAATTACCTGTGGGACCAAGCTTCACTTGGAGGTTCCTTAGGCACTTTAAACCTTGTAAGTACAAAATTAAATATTACCTCTGCCCAAACCTGCTCCTCCTCCTCTGTCGCTCTTGGAGAATGGTATCATCTATGCAGTCAGCCAAGCCAGAAGTCTCAGACTGTTCTCTATCCAGTGTCCACTCCAGCCAGGTATTGGGGTCTATTAAATGTCTCTTATGCATTCTTGGCTACCCATCCTCACTGTTTGGCCCTATTTTGGGCTTAAATTATTTTGCAACTGGAATATTGCAATAGCAGTAGTGCATTAGGACTAGCATGGAGTCCTAATACAATAGGGTCAATAGCATAGGGCGAGGTACATGGGAATTTGAAATACACTTGAATTTTAAAATCATCTAGCCAGTTGCCTACAACTTGGTAGCAATTTCCATCACAATCACAATCACACTAACTCTCAGCTGAAAACATGGTACAATTTTTAAAGGTAGATGACTTCAGTTTTCTTTTGGAGACTATGTGAGCATTTACATCTTTTGGATGTGATGATTTTCAATTTAAATCCTGAGCACTTAATTGCATCTTCATGAGACGTTTTTTGTTTTTGCCTATGCCTGAATACTGACTATGAGGTGTGCTGTAAGACTTTATACATCAGGTAATCTTTTCCCTAAACTTACAAGACTAAGTGAGGTTTATATAAATACACTTCACAAATGCCTGCACTTTTTGCCTTAAGAAATGAGTGTATTCATAGTTTAACTGGGATAAGGTAGTTGAAAGACAAATGGACCAGGGACCGATGTTAAAGCTAGGAGTGCTGAATTCACTTCTGGGTAGGAAGAATTGACATCAGCGCCTTCCAATACTGAGTCAAGAATCATTTCCAAGCAGGCTTTCCAGGAAGAGGGCTCTCCTCATTCTTCACTCAATTGAAGGGCAAGGGGCCACTGAAGGGGGCACAATCTGGCCCCACAATACCACAAGGAGGGAGTTTGAATTTTAATAACACATTCGGTCACAGACATGCTTAGGAGTGTTTGGGGGATTTAAATTCTAACAATCTCCCTTATGGCCAGCACAGAGGCAATGGGCCCATTCACCAACTTCCATCAGATGGAAGTGCTGTGGAGCGAAAGCATCTTATGATAACTTTCATCCAATAATTTTCCACCCTCAACTCCCGGCTGCTCTAAGCAGGTGCCCCCGCCCCAGGCTGGGCCCAGTAGGCACACACAAGGCTCAGCCACCAGCCTCGAGCAGACCCACCTGCCCCCCAATCCAGCTCTGCCCCATTATTCGGCAAGGTGCTCAGGAGATAGCGTCAGCATGAGAGAGGCTATACAATATCACGTTCTATTCAGCTTTCATTTTTGCAGATGAAATGAATTTAAAGCACAAAGGTTACTAAACTGTGTTGTTGCAATGATTTTCAACAAATAATAAATGTTATTAAGAGAATATTAGTTCTGACGAGTCGCACTAAGCTTCCGCCATCCTGCCTTGGTCTCTTAATATGTGTCTGATCGATACATAGCTAGGAAAGACTGGTTATTCATTCCATTACAAAATTATTGTTTCTAAATCTTCTTTTATTGAAATTAAAGCTTTTTTTTTTTCTTTTTTGGTCATTTCTCCTCTGCTGTAATGTAGCCTGTCAGCCCTGCCTTTTTTTAGTTCCATCCTGGCTCTTGAAGCTGGTAAAACTGAGTAGCTAGCAAATCAAGACTACTAACAGCCCAAAGTGAATGGGGCTATGAAATTACCCTGCTCTCATCAATAATTTTTTTTTTTGGTTGTCTCAAATGTTTTGCAGTTACTTCTTGTCCTAAGCTTTTCCATGACCCCTCTCCATTTCCTACCTTTATTCCCTTAAGAGAACTAATTCGTGGGTCCAGAGCCATTGATGAGTGCTTTTGAAGAAGAGAGCAAGAGAAGCTTTCATTGTGGGTTGAGCTCCTTCAGATGTTATTTCATCATACATTTGTTCTCTAACTCCCTGATTTATTGATTTATTCCTTGAACAATTCAAAGAAAACTGTGAATTCTCTCTCTCTCTTCTATTTCTTTGAATGCTGCTTTGCTCTCAGCCATGTTTGGTGCCAGTATATGTACTAATAAACACTTTCTCCCCTTTTTATCACATGCATTCTATGTGGTTATCACCTGCATTCTATGTGGTTATCACATGCATTCTATGTGGTTGTACATACAGCAACCACAATTTTAAAACCAGTCACAAAGCTGCCACTTTAATGACTAAAACAAAAGCTTATCATGGGAAAACAAATATTTACAAGTATGAGTCATCTAATTTAAAGAAATTAATTAAAAGTAAATTCTGAAGTGATTTAAAACTAAAGAAGCATTACCAAATAAAACACTATTTACCATTTGCCCCATGCCAACTCATTTTTGAATTTCAGAGATGGAATTCTAGGTACTCCCTTTGTTTCTATGGACCTTAAGCTTCCCAAACCTGCAAAAAATTTCTGGACTCGATCTCATTTCCCCTCCTAAGTGCTCTCAGAGTTTTCAGTTTCAGTGGTCTCAGGATGCACCCAGTGTAGAGGGGGCCGCATGGGACTTGAAAGCAGTAGAGCAGGAGTGGAGTGAAGTCATGTCATAATCTCATGATCCAGGTGAGTTAACATTTTATGAGCCTCAATAATTCTCATTCATAAAATGGGAATATCATGCCCTCCTTTCCTCACCTTGCAGGGTTGTGATGGGAACTGAATAAGAAGAAAACAAACACAAAGACCAGTCATATTGAGGTGCTTGGTACTTATGCAACTTAAAGTTACACTCAGTTATTTATTTTTATTTTTGGCATGGGCAGGCTCTGGGAATTGAACCCGGGTCTCCAGCATGGCAGGTAAGAATTCTGCCACTGAGCCACCATTGCACTGCCCTCTGTGCTTTTTAATAGAAATAAAATTAGATCTTCTATATGGAGTTTAAGGTGACTTTTCCAAAGTCACAGAACTAGCAAGTAATGAAATCTGAATCCAAACTTCAAGGCTGGGTACTATGGTCCCTGGATTTCCCACCCCACCTTAAAGTGCCAGTTTAGAAAATGCTCTCCCAGAGGTTGCAACCTGTAGGCCCATAAAGAAGATCTGGGCTCACACGGTGTTTTAAAAATGTTCAGCTTGTTGCTGACATTTGAAAATGGAGAGTTTTCATGTAAAAACCCAGCTTTTCTGTTTTTCTTTGAGCTCAGGATAGGCCTTCCTTCAAGACCACATTCCTCTGGAGGTACCCCCTCGAGGGAGGGGCTTTGTCCTCCTTCGGCCTGACTCCTGGCCTGCTCCCCTCACTGACATGTCCCCCCGGCCCCTCTCGCTCTTTAGGTGTGTAGTCCCCATCACAAGGGAACAAGTCTCACTTCCAGATTTCTGCACATCACTTTCAGCTTGCATCCTCCAACTGCAGGCATACAATCCCAAGGTCCCCCTTTAAAAAGTGAAAGTGGTCTGGGAAGCTGACTAAAATTTCAGTTGCCTTATCTGGACCACCTTTAAATCGTTAACAATAAATTCTCTATGATAGTTCAGAGCTGGAGAGAGCTGCAGGGTGGAGAAGGGGCCTCCAGTAGAAACTACAAAGACTGGGTCATATCCCAAGGGGTTACAGGCAAGTCTTGTTACTTTCTCAGGCCTTATCTTCAACTTGTAAAATGAAGGCATTAGAATAGGTGGCCCCCAATGTGTCACCAGGGGCTACAATTTCATGATCTTGCCAGAAAAAAATGCAGGTTCCAGTCCAGGATGACTGCAGGTCACAGGGCTGTACTTCAGCCCCATTTCTGCAAAGGTGACCCTGGCTGGGCCTCGTCATTTATCTGTGCCTTGGTTTCTCCATCTGTAAAGTAATATGTGCTTTTCTTCTCACTCAAAAGAATGAAATGATATGGGTGAAAGCATATTAGTGAAAGTTGGGAAAAGATGAATCCTAGATCTTATATTACTCTTGTTTTCAAAAGCTACAATTGTCAAGGGGAAATCTGCCTTTCCAGATGAGGTTTCTGGTTCAGAATTTGCAATCTGCCTTATGCAGATGGATATTTCTATGGTCAAAAGGAAGTTTTACCACAGTCTTTTGCAGGGTGATATCAGACTTCAAGCTAAAGGGTAGGTATGCTCCACTTCAGAAAAGCTGGGCACTAATTTACCTCCCTTTTCCATGCATTTTATGAGGAATGTATATAGTTGACTGTTATCAGGCTGTTAAGCAATTTGATGAGGTGTGAACTAGCCTTTTAATTGTTTTATTTACAACATACTTATCCATCACTAACATCCCATTGGGGAATTCTGTACTTAGTTGATTATTTCAAGTGAGGCTTAGCGAGCTACAATTTGGTAAAGCCAGAAGCAGGAAAATGCCCATTTAAATCTGAGCAATCGTACAGTCATTCTTAAGTGTGGAATATACTTAGTTGGGGTTAAAAACAAAGTGTCAAGAAAAAGACTGGATCAGATTGTTAACAGCCTTCATCACCACCATTTAGAAAACAATAACATGGAAAATCAAGATGGGAAAAAGAACTACATTTAAATTCACTTGTTCTTTCCAGAGTACATTTTCTGGCACAAATGGCTTCAGGGGAACATTTCATTTGTCAGGGACTGCAGTCAGAATTGCTGCTAGAAGTCAAATGCTTACTTAAAAATAAACTTCTCTTTCCTCTGTAGTTATAAATCTAGATGGACGAACCTCCTAATGTTACCCTGGCCCCGAGGTCTTCTTACTCCTTGGTTTGTGACAGTGATGAATGAACCTCAGAATATCATCGAGCACCTACAGAAAAGGTATGCACCCAGTGTCTACCCCAGAGGAACTTACAGTCCAGTTGGGGAGATGCAGGAGATGAGAGACAGGGTGAAGGGACAAATGCTCAAAGCTGGGCAAGTGGCATGGGACACTTGCTACAGGCAGGGGTTCTGGTGAGAGGAGGCTGAAAGGGCATCTGGAAAGAGGAGCTGGATTTGGGAAAGCAGAAAGAAGGGGAGGAGGTAGGGATGATGACACTGTAAATGAGGATATTGAAAATCTTCAGGGTACCGGGTAGAAAAGCTCAGAGACCAAGAGAAGTGTTCTTATTTTTAAGTGTGAAATCTTAACTGACCTAGGTATCATTTCCTTTGTTTCTGACTCGATGCCCTCCCATGAGCTTATTAAGCATATCGTGAACGTTAGAAAATGAAGTCATGATAGGTTTAAATTGATATGGTAGCAATATATAAGATTATGCAAAATCTTTAATATATTGTCTTTATACTTGCAGGGGAAAACTTCTGCCTCTGTGGAAGTTCTAACCACTGTATTTAATTGCCTGTTTTCTTCTGTGCGGCCTCAGGGTCCTGATGGCAACGACGTTGAATCCCCAGTGTCTGGCACATGGTAAGCACTCAATAAACTATTTATTAAATGAATACTATCTAGAGATTCTTGTTGCGGGGGGGAAAGGATCCTTGTTTTCTTTAAATCAAGGGGCATTTACACCTGCTGGCCTAAAGAAAGATGCTTATTTGGATTTCAGCCTTGTACCTTTCTTTCTCCAGTAACTGGCATCTAGCTTATTCCATCTTGGTCACAGTTCCAGTAGATAAGTCTCAGCCTCGATGCTCTGTTCAGCTGCTCCACAGTAAACACGAGTATTGGAGTTAAAATATCTAGGCCGGAGTTCCAACTCTGTCACTGTCTTTAAGAGAGAAATTTCTCTGTGTTCATTTTCTTCACTTAAAAGTGGTGAGTATAATGACAAACTTACAAAGTTGCTGGGAGAGGCTCAAATTAGAGAAGGTATGGGAAAGCATGGTCGAACCTACAAAGCTCTATTCAATTACAAGATGGTATTATTAGGACTATTTCCTCTGTACTTTCTCCAAGTCTAAGGTTCTATACCACCCATTACAATTCTTCAAGGGATGAAATCTTAGTCCCACATCTTGGTGTCCAGGGCTTGATGCCATCATCTGTAGCTGGAACTTTTTCATGTCAATAGAACATTTGCCTTCTGTCTTTTATAAGATTCTCTCTCAGACAGTATTCTTCTCCGCCCAAATTGGATGGAATGCGTTGTCTCTTTCAAGGTCTGACTCACCAGACCTCCTTTTTTAATCCCCTCCTTCCACCTCCAGGTATATCTGTATTCAGGACTCAGCCAACCTTGAGCTGGGCAGTACTGTCCCTCAACACAGGCCCTGCTATGCACGTCAAAGAGTGAAATAGCAGGGAGGTTAGAAATGCAGCCTCTGGCATCAGCCAGATCAGTGGATGTGTAATCTTGGGCAAGTTGTTTAATCTCTATAATAGAGACTCAGTTTCCTCATCTGTAAAATGGGGGATCTCAATAATTCATAATGAGAATGATTACTAGTCTCATTAAATGAGAAAGTGCTTGGTACAATTCCTGGATATAGTGTTTGATAATAGTTGACTATTATTATTATTCTTTCCCCTACCCCAATTTTTAATTTGCTTATTCCTGATTCCATAACTTCTTACATGCTTTTGTCAGTCTTTCATATTCAAACATGTTACGAGACCTCTATCTTCTCCAAAAATCTGCTTCCTCCAGATGGAAATGAGGTAAGTTATCATCACTTTCCCAAAATTTATGAGCTACATTCATCAAGGAAAATCTATACAAAACACACTAAAGCATATCTTGTTCTTTTTGGTGTGCTCCTAATTATATTCCATACATCTAATTGCTACTTCTATGCGTGACTACATTGATGTCACCGCCTGGAGAATTGCTGGAGGACTTGGATTCGGGATTGTTCACGTTCTCAGGGAAAGACAAATGCAATTGCATGTACAGCTATGAAAGCGAGTTATAAACACATGCATTCAAACTCAAAGGAAGTTGGGCAGCAGCCAAAAGACCATCAGGCATGGTCTCAGAAGAGACATAACATCCCCCGACTCTTTTGTCTTTTTCCTTTATATGGTATCATCTGGATGGATGAAACACTGGACTATATACACTTGAGGAAGCATTCTTGAAGCCTTGTTGATCAGATGACAATCAAACATGGAAGTAGAGAATGGTCTGACAGATACTTTTTTAGGGGTTTGGCATGCATCCTTTTCTTCCTCCTCCATGGTCAGGGTTGGGGCAGTGGAATGTTGCTGTTTTTGCCTGCCTAACATCTACTCCACCTTATTGTGTTGATAGCATTGTGCTGTTCTGGGAACCATCCTACAGCACTCTCAGTCCACATTGTTCAGGTTGACTGATTCCACCCTGGCCTGCAGGGATGGGCATGTGACTCAGACCTGGCCAACTGGAATAACCTATCCCCTTGGCCATGGTGATTGCTATGGCTAAGTATATAACCCAATCAAAGCAATCTAAGACAATTCTAGGACTTGTTTGGAAAAACTATGAGAGAATCCTTCTTTTTCAGGAGTAGCTGATAAACAATAAGCCTGGCTGATAAACAACAAGCCCAGAGCTTCTATCATGGATATCATGGAGGAAAAGCTTGCTTGAGAATGGAGCCAACACAGAAGAAAGCACAGTCTAGAGATGTGGAGAATGAAGCCAAGTTCTAATGGCATTCTCTGAATTCCTGTGTGTCTGAACCTGAAAAGAAATCTTACCTTTGGAGTTTTTTTTGGTTATATTTGCCAAAAGTTTTTTCTTCTGTATTGGACAATAAAAAAAATTAGAATAACAAACATTATTTATATGTGGAGAGGGGTACCTAATGGCATGAGTAGGTACTATAGGGATATAGAACTCCTGTATAGGACTATAAAAAGACTATAGGATGAAATCTTTAACAAGGGCAGGTGGACATTCACTTTAAAAAATATGTGGGGAGAGGGCAGGTCATGGTGGCTCAGCAGGCAGAGTTCTTGCCTGCCATGCCAGAGATCAGAGTTTGAGTCCTGGTGTCTGCCCATGCAAAAAAAATAAACAAAAAAACCAAACCAACCAAACAAAAAAATGTGGGGAGAGAAAAGTCTTGTTGTAGCTCATGTTTCCTCAGCTTGTCCAATTCCCAACACCTCCAGAGGTGGAGAAGGTGAAAGCCAAAAGCCTAGATTATTTCCGTCTTTCAAGTGTGATTAAGATGGTTTTGGATGGGGAAAGGTAGAGGTATGGAGGGCATCAGGGTACCTGATGGCTTTCTGGTCTCTGACTAGCTTCCTTTAGTCTTGGATGCCTATACCTGTAACTCAGTTTCATAACTACACCTGCAATTATGCTGGTCTATTTCTGAAAAAGTGAGTAATCACAAACTCAAATCCTCTAGCAATTCTCCCACAAGTGACTACAGCGTGTAATTAGTTCCATTTATATAAATACTCCTGCCTGCTCAGACCCAAGGGAGTTAAAAAAATAAGGTGGAAAATTTCTTTGCTACTATACCCATTTCTTTCCACTGGCTCCTCATCCTTCCAGCCACAGAGGCATGCAGCCTTTATTAGTTCCTCATCTCTCTCTGTTTATACATACCATCGAGATGGGACTAGAGCTGGAGTTGTTGTACGATTGGAGGTCTGGAGAGCCTGACTTTTGCGAGATCATAATTTCATCCTGTGGCATACTGATTTTATAAGAGAGCAATAAGACTCGTGATGTTTATTTGAATGGCAAACAGACTTTCCAAGGCCTTAGTACATGGAAACTTGTTTTTAAGGAGCAGCACGAGGCAGCCAGACTTGCTAGAGCTCTTTCCCAGGATTTGAAAGTGGTTAAGAGCCACAGCATTTTAGGGTCTGTGGGGATCGGAGTTTGCCAGAGAATAGCACAATTCACAGCAACAGAAGACTTCCTGAGAGCTCTCTCAATTTATCCAGGTATAATTTAAATAGAAAAACTGCATCTAATTTAAGCGTATAGTTCCATGAGTTTTTACAATTTTTCTATCTGAACTACCATCAAAATCGAGAATAATGGGTGACTCTTAATTTCACTCTGTTCATTCTTCCTTTCTCTTTACCAGCCATTTAATTTGAGTCTTCCATTACTACACAGAAAACACACAAAAAATCCTAAACTTGAAAAATTCATTACTTATCTGGAAAAACTCCAATTACTCGTGTTTGATAAAAATTGCTGAATGGATTTTAAAAATTCAGCTCTGTATGGATAATAAGTAAGAGAAATTTGAGCTCTGGAAAGAATTCTCTGGAATAGATGCAAACTACTGAAAACCGAAACTTTGGAAAGCATGCCATGTCATCTCAATCACACTTATTCTATTGCTTTATGCATTTGTTAGAGGAGATCTTATTTTTTATGGCAAAAAAAAAAAACAGCTTAAAAAAGAATTTGCTTTCAATGACAGAATTTTCATGACTAGAAAGTCCACAAAATTTAATACAAATAATATTTCCACTTAAATTCAATAAAGAAACATCTGAAGCTTTCTCCCTCAATTGTATATTCCTTCTTGTAATTGTGCCTTCTTTTCTCTCTTCTGCCTTCAATTTCAAGAGAATGCTTATATGAGCCAGGTATTACGCTAGGCTGAGAATACAATGGTGACAAGGCAAGGTCTTAAGGAGCTTATGGTCTCCGTTTTCTATTCATAAATCCACTCTCATTCTCATCCCTACTTCTAGTTAGTCTATTGCTCCCTTCGTAAAGTAGGGCTCAAAATGGAAAACTGGGGGAAGGGGGGTGGGTAAAGGGAAAGGAAAAGTAGCCCAATAACTACTTTCCATTTGATGAAGACTAGCAATTCTATTTTTTTCTCCCCTCCAACCATTTGTCAGGGATGAGGTTTATGGTGGAAAAAAAAATTAAAAAATTTTCCAGTAACAAAATGCAAAAATCCATCTAGAATAATCCAGTTCTTGACTGTTTGCCCACATCAACAATGAAATTCTCCCTCAGCAGATCCACCTATTTTAGGGAAAGAGGAAGACACAGAGAGAAATTAAAGTCAATGCCAACACAATGAGTGCCAGATGTTTCCAGTAATTATTGCATTTCTTATAGGTCAACTTTGGAGAAGAATGTAAACTTTCTGATGGCCATAGTGGTATTACTCAAATATTGGAGCAGCGGTTTACTAAATAGAGAGAGCATGGCAGTCACCCACCAAATTTAAATCCAATATGAAATATTTTAGTGCTGATTATGGTTGTTAGGAGTCTGAAGAATAGGCTTTTTGAAGCCTTTTTGTGAAGAAGTACCTCATGAAAACACTAGAGAAAAGCCAAATCTATATCACAAATATAATTGTGGTTTATAAAGAGATGAAAACAATTTGCAAGAGTAGACATTTCTGTCTTGACCAGTGGCTTCTGTGATTTTTCAAGATATAATGGCTCATTCAACCCCCACCATGGTCTCCTTGAGACCTTTGATTTCTAAACTAGTATTCCATACCATACCCTCCAAGCCTCTGATAGTAATGTAGGTTTTCTGGTCAATTGTGGTTGTGAACTATGGCTTGTAGGTTACACCAATATGAGACTTTTGTCTTGAGGCCATAGAGTGGAAGTGGATGTGCTGGTATGGAAGGTAACTGCTGTTAAGTCTGAGGAAAGTACGATATCCAGATACTTAGACAAAGGACACAGTCTTACAACTGCCACCACATACATGGTATAAGATTATAATTTATGAAAACTTAAAAAAAAAAAGAAGAAAGTATGGTGATACTTGGCCTAGACTGAAAACCTGTAACTCCCTTTTTAAAATGGAAAACTACCATCCTTGCTAAATTTATCTCCAATGACTAGGTAGCAAACACTGGGCAGCATGTCAAGTAGAGAAAAATTTTTATTTAAAAATCATAAAGTCATAGAAGCCAAATCATTTTTATTCTTATCCCAAACTCCTAATAAAATTATATATTTTTAGGTATATCTTAAGGCTGTGTATAAAAGAAGGCTAATAATAGAACATAGGACATTTTCCACTTGTCTTTAAAATAAAGAAGGAAAGGAAAACCATATGATATAATTATCTGAAGAGAAGAAACTTTCTCAATAATCTTTCACCAACAGAACCCTCCTTCATATTAGGCAACAAGAGAGAAAATAAGAATGGAATAATAGACTTTCACACAACAGAATTATGGTAAGTCGACATTAGGATGAGCTGCAGTCCAGTCAGAATCAAAGAGGGTCTGAGTGGAGCCTGTCAGGGAGTCTCTAAAACAGGACAATCAATATGTGTTTTCAGATTGTCTTCCTCATATTCAGCTGCAGTAACTTGAACAGAGAATTGGCTTTCTATGGAGATTTATTACCATGCATTGCCATTCAAGATGGGCGGCTATCATCATAAATAAAGAGCAGACACAAAGGGATGGGAAGATGCAAGACAGAAAGAGGATCTGTCAGGGTGGGTAAATCATGAACTTATATTGTAAATAAATAAACACCACTGAAACAATCACTCTTTAGGAGAAAGTCTTTTTTTTTTCCTATTCTGACTAAAACAAGTCAAACTGCTGTGGGTTCGAATTTCCTAACCTCTTCCAAGGAATCTTAGGCCTTCCTAGAAACCAGTGCCTGGCCCCTCCATTTTACAGTGCACAGAGGCCTCTGATGGACAAAAGGTATGGATTTCCAAGAACACCAAATCTGCTGTGGCCTGAAGGTTTATACTTAAGATCAACAGTGCTGATAAGGTTTTCTTTCCTAAGGAGACCACAAAGCTACTGAAATCTAGTTCAAAGTCCTTCCTGAAATACAAAGGGGGAGAAACAGCAGACTCTTTATTCGCCATACTTGCCCTAAAAGTTGAAGAGGTAGGGCCTAAGTGTCTCCCCACATTTCCTCTGGACATTGAAATTTGTGTAAGTGACCATATTTCCATGTCCAGCTTTGTTGTTTCAGCTGTTAGGAGGGCTGGGGATATCAATTACGCCCCGCCTGGAGATGCTGACCTGAACTACAGCTTCCAGCTCTCCAACTGGCCTCCCCCTCTTCTAACTGCTCCACATTTAAATAAATGCCTGCCAGATCCTTCCTGAGGCTACCACGCTGGCCTTCTCATCTCCAGTAAATGATTCATTAGGTTGGATTAACCCTTTAAAAACTGCTCGTGACCAAAGGTCCCTGGAGATTTTCACACACTCCATCATTTTTAGCCACTATAAGCAGGTGGCCCCAGCAGGGCAGAATCCACTTTAAGGCTGCTCAGATTGACAATGTGGGTTTTGTTAGCCCCAATTTACTTAAAAGCTCAAGGCAGCATTTACTTTGTGAGATGGGTTATACACATTTTCATCCCTGAGCCAGTGCATTCCAAATATGCCTCCTGCCATAAACACCTATGTGGGTATTCCACAAAAAACACTGAACCAGAATGAGTGGCAGCAAAATTGTGAGGCTACGCGGCATCTATTTCGATGCCTCTGCTACCCAGGCCTCCTTTTTGGTTTGTGCCATTTTCTGGCCATAATCAGCTGTGTGCACAATGTGTGGTGTCTGCCAAATGGCCATTTGTGGGCGCAATTAAACACCTGTGCCTTCAAACAAGTTGCAAGCACCTAATTGTGCCTGCATGTAGCCACTTGTGGGTGCAATTATCCAGAAATCCAGGTGTGCCCGGTGTTATGCACAATTTACGGAGCAAAAGAAAAAAAAATACCCCCAAACCCAAAAGAAACAAAAAAACACACACAAGAAAGCATTTTCCGAAAAAGACTCAGGTAGATCACGCGCCCTTCAGACTTTAGCCAGGGTGGTTCAGCAGAAACTACCACCACCAAATATGTATAAATCAAGCCTCTTCGTTTTTGGGTTTTCAATGTACAATAGAAAATAATGCAAACAACAAATGCAATTTAAATTTTTCTAGTAGCCACATTAAAAAGTAAAATGAAATGGGGGAAAGTAATTTTTATTATTTTATTAACCCAATAGATCCAAAATATTACCATTTCAAAATGTAATGAATATAAAAATAACTAATGAAATATTTTCCTTTTCCTAAAACATCTTTGGAAGCAGGTGGGTATTCTACACATATTTGAACTGGTCACATTTTAAGGGCTTGATTGTCACATACGGCAGTGGCTACCATATTAGATAGGTCAGATCTATAAAGATTTATTTTCAATTGGGACTAAATTGCTTGGGACTTTCAAATTTCAAAGCACTTCGCTGACTATTTAAAAAATCATATTTTAAGGATAGACCATTGAAAATGACCTTTAGTGTCCTATGTTTGTGACTGGTGAATATAGTTCTTCAAAATTAGGATGGACAGTAAAAATAGAATGTTGAAACCCGCTGTCTGTTTGTGTTATGGTTTACGAGGACACACAGTGGGACTGGTTTGGAAGCAACAGATGGAGGCTACGTAGGTGGAGTTACAAGAGGAGCAGCTAGAATTGGAAGGGGGTGGAGGTGGGGACTAGGACTGGAAGGGGACTGAACCAAGGCTGTGACAGAGCTCTGCATGGTCCCTTGTTATTTATCTCAATGGTTACTTCAATTCACCCCAATGAGTATGTCCCTAAGATAAATTTAAACAGAAGGTTTGATTCCTTTTGTTTGCATTTGGGACTGCTCTGTTAAAATTTGGTAAGACCTTCAAAAGGACATCTTTCTCAGATATTGTTATTTCTCATGGAATAATAGTATCTGCCTGACAGGATTGTGGTGAGGAATAAATGAGTTAACATGCAAAATGCTACAACCGTGCCTAGCACTTAGTAGCCAGTCAATGAATATCAGCTGCTGTCCTCCTTGTTGTCACCACCCCCATTACTAAATTATGATGTCTATTTATTCTCAAGTTACTCCAAAGTTTTGTGTGTTGGTTTGTATTATTTTGGAGGTGAGAGGTGACTAACTTCTGTGGCTATGGTTTTCAATGGCTCCTATTTCCTTCAACCATCATTGCCATGCATTTGGGTAAGTTCTTTGAGTGCAGGAATCAGATGTGAACATCTCTCACTCTCCCATCATTTCCGGCAGACTGCCAACGCCATGATGTGGAGACTGAGTGAGCATGGGTTCAAGGAAGGCTCAAAGCCACTTGCAATTCATTTCACAAAAAAGCTTTCATTTCACAAAAAGAATCCTTGGAGAAATGTACAGTGCATTCTCTTTCTGGCATAAATATCCCCTGAATCAAGAACAACCAATTTTATATACTGATGTAACAGTGAAGTTATATTTACAGCGAGAGAGAGAGAGGCATTACTCACTCTTGGCTCCTTTCCCTACCATCCTGAGACCCCCAGTCCAGCCATCCTCCTGTACTGGGTTCTGTGCTTCTTTTATCAGCTGTCATGGAAAATGCAGGCTAGGACACATCTTCCTAACGTCTCCCCACTCCCCCACCCCCCACTTTTTTTTTGCTTCCCTTGCATCAGTCACCAAGAGACTAGAGCATGCCCACTTTTCCTTCAAGTTTCACTAATGAACACCTGAGTCAATTCCAGCAGCGGCAACTCTTTCTTTACTAGATCCCTTCCTCCGCCCTGCTGCCCCTCCCTCTCCTGCCCAGACACCTTAGGATAAACTTTCATTGTTTCTTTTGGTTACATTTCCTCTGTTCCATTGCCAAAAAAATATTTGAGGAAAAGGCAATAATCTAGAGTAGTCTACAGAATTTTTTAACAACAACAACAAAAAATCCAAAGGAAGCAATGCCATCAACCTGGAAAGTGCCCAGATGCCTCCTTCAGAACCACAACCATAGCTTCCAGCTACTTCCTTCCATATCCTTCCCTGCTTCTTCTCAAGCACAATTATTAAAGTAGATTAAAGAAACATGCTTTCTTATTCAATTTAATTTTTTTCTCATTTGTTTAATTACCAGCATTGTGATGGCATTCTTAAAAGTCATGTTTCTTCATTTTGCTTCCTTTCATTACTTTTAATTTTTGTGTTCAGACTCCAGTGTGTCACCCCAGAAGGTAAGAGGGCACGGATTATCTTGAGTCCATTATTTGCAGAGAAAGTCCTCTCGGGGGCAGGTGTGTCAGGCAACGTCACATAGCAACTATATTTTTTAAAACACTTTTTCTCGTGGACAGCATTTCGAGCATATGATGGATTAAATAGGCATAGATCGGCAACGTGCTAAATGAGCACAGCATCATTTCTACGAGAAAATGCACCCTAAGTCCCAGTCTACACACAGGCTGCCTACACACAGGCTGAGGAAGCCCAGACTGTTTAGACTGGGGAGTAACTGCATGCAGGATGGGTTTGGGCTGGCTGATCTGTGCCTTCTCATCTCTTATTTCCAAGTGGTAACCAGAGACCACAAAAGTTGCCTCTGAGCTGATCAGCTTCATGCGCCTAAAAACTGGACTTACATCTTTTTGTGATATCTTTTTATTCTAAGAAAATCAAATTTTAAAGACTGTTCAGCTGTCACCTAATTGAAAACATTAATGTTCAATCCTACTCAAATCTGTGAAATGTGAGTATTCTCTCAGTTTGACGTACAAATTTCCAAAAGTATCCAGGTATTTTACCCTCAAATGGCAGGAAAACAAAAAATTGTACTTTCTATTACCATATATATCTACACAATATACTATGCAGTATGACATAAGATAAATTAGTTAAATATGCCATGATAATTTTGAAGAAGGCTATTATAATTATTGTTGCATTGAAGAGAATATAGTTTTGTAAGTTTTCTTAGCGTCTTAGGCCTTCCCATGGTTCGTAAAATGAAGAAAACAGTCATCTGTGGAATGGTTGAAAAATAGTAAGATTTTAAATGTCTCTTATATGACTTTCACTAATAGATCGGTTTGTGTTTCAGAGTTCTACTTTTTAGTATTAATTTTTTCAAAAAGTCCAGTTATGTAGAGTATTCAAAGTTCCCTTATTTAGGCACCAAAATTGACTCCTTGAATTTTCGTGTCATTAAAAGATAAGAATTAGCATGGCTTTTGGTACCAAATTCAGGACAGCGAGTCTGTGATGTGTGTTCCAGCTCATCGTCTGGTCACGGACCTTTAGTCCCTGCCACGAAGCAAACAGCAACACGCCCTCTTGTTACAGTGTCACTGCACACGTGTCATTCCCATTATTTCAGATGTCAAGAAAGAGAAAGAAGAAGCCTGTTTTATTACAGGCATGAATGATAGCGAGAGATTGGACTTTCCAGGGGGCACTCTGCTAAAATGGGTGATTCAGAGAAGCTGAGCCTCATACTTGAAAAAAGATCTAAATTTATTACACTTAATGTTTAGTATAAATCACCAAACCTGAATGTGTTATAAAAATGAGCTAAAAACCTGCTTAATAGACATTATTAAAGACTCTTAAGAATGGAGCCATTTCTAATTGGTAAAAGTTCACAGATGAACACTTCTTATAAGCACTCATTTTTAAGAAATATTTCTTCCAGTAAGAAGGCCCTTATTTCAATGTGAGATAAAATCCAGGGGACCAATCTCTTTATGTTCTTTAAGTTCACAAAAGGAATCCCAGGGAAATCTACAATTTAAGTCTTATTTCTCATTTACTTTAATATAAGACAAAAACATTTAAAAATGATTAATAATAAAGTGATGATAAACAGTTCAGGCTTACAAAGCCAGGAGCAAAAATTCTGCTATGGGGGTAATCAATGTCTAGAGCCAATCAGTAATTATTAGTCTAAAAACCAAAAACAATTAAAAGAATAGTGCAGAAAATTATCTATGCTGCCTTTCTCATCTTGATTGTAGGCTATAAACATGGGTAATTTAAAATTAATCTGTGAAAGAATATGCTGTCATTTCAATTAAAGAAAAGAGAATCATCTTTTAGCCTTCCCAATTCAGCACAGGCACCTTCTTAAACGAGGGAAGGATGACCTCCAAAATGGGATGAGCACAGTAAACCAATTTTGAGCCTAAAATGTGATTTGCAAAATTGGTTTGAAGTAGTGCTGGCTGGATACCACCTCTGCTGGGGGGTGAAATTAAAACTGTCATCCATTCATACAAAGTCCCCGAAAGCTTGGGGCCTCTGGTGTATGCTGGTTGGTTCCTAACCACAGCTGCCTTCCCCGTGGGCACAAAGATGTCCTGCTGGGGACTCTGCCCCTCCGGCTAGTGTATTAGGATTCTCAAGCTGATAATGGAAATGCACCCAGGGTCACAGGGAGCCCTCATCTTAGAGGAGGGGGGTCAGAGAGGACAAGAACAAATGGACTAAACCACAATGACTTTTTTCCCCACTTATAAGGTTCACTCAGATTTTTCTCTTAATTCCTCGACTTGGACATTTTTCTCCTTCCCTCATACATTCCCCACTCCCCACCCCACCCCTGAAATGCTGTTTCTGAACAACTAAGTATAGGAATAACAACTCTCGGTTTTGTTCTGAAAAAAAAGGTTTGAGGGTCTGCAAAAATAAATTATTAGAATTCAAGGATGAGAAATAATATTTTCTTACAGTTTGAAAAATCTGATTCATTTTACTGATTTATTTAGTTGTTCATTGTGTAACTTGTACTCTTAAAGTGGGAAACTTTTTTACAACATAATTTATTGTAATCAATTTTAAAAAACAAATATTTATCAACCGACTACCGTCTGATTAGGCACTACAGGGGATATAGAAAATTTTAAGATATGGTCTTTACCCTCAAAAAGCTTACATTTTTCTTGTTGGGAGTGTAAGCTATAAATGCACTGAAAAAAAATGAAAAGAAAGATAATTGACAGATCATATCATTGCAGCATGAATTCATGTGAGAATGACAGGTCTAGATCTACTGAAAGGTTAAACCTCATAATAATTATATAACTATAAAATTTTAGACATAAAATGGTTAACTTGAAATGGACTTTGAGCCACTCCATTTTGATACCACTATATTGATAATGGTTTTCCTTATGAATCATCTATTTTTATGATTTTGGTTTATATTACTCAAACCATCTCATAAGGATACTTGCTTTATTTATATTTTATAGTAGACATAATTTCATCTGCTTATGTACTTCACCAATAATGAACTGCAGCTTTCTGTACAGGTGCCAAAGTCATTGTCAGGGTTAGATACAGATGTGCCCCAACTCCTTAATGTCACAAATATGTGAAGGAAACATCCTGCTTTATTTGTGAACCATGTTCTTTGAAAGCACATGGTTACAAAGTTGACAAGGGATTTCAAACTCTTATTTTGAACAACAGTATTAATCAAATTCCATCTAACACATTATTACTTGGCATTTATCTACAATCAATTGACATATAGAAGTTTATTTGATTTAACATCTTGGGAACATCCGTCCTGTGAATGTAAGGAGATGTCAGGTAGAACAGGGGCATCTGTAGGAAAAGCAGTTACTGTGGTGGCAGTAGGAAAGCTCATCAGTGGAAAAGCAGCTGCTCTGTGGCTGTGGCTGTAGTCGGTGGGTAGGAGCAGAACTCTTGGGAATATCCCCATTGAGAAACTAGCTACAAAGTGCTAAAAAGCAGATGAACATTGAGGCAGAAACAATTCAGCGACCTTGGCATCTGTACCAGCAAAGCAGAAAGGCTAGATGTCTGCCGACAGCTGAGCTGCTTCTTATCGGCATTGGGCCCATCAATGTTCCAGAAACAAGACGCAGAGCCAGATCAGTGTTCCAGAAATACATGTCAAAGAGGAGCCCACAACACACGCATCATTCTCTGGAAAGCATTGGGAGGGGTTCTGAACCATTCTGTGAGGAAGGCCAAATAACCAGGGAGCTGAGATGATAGCTTCAAAAACCATCTGCATTAAACCATCTCTCAAGAACTAGGCAACTTGAACACTCTTGGAGATACGTATTGTATTAAAGGTCCTGTAAATAGAAATCTTTATTTCCGTAGTATTTTTCAACACAGGGGAAGAAGAAATTTCCCAAACATTATTCATGCGTGGACTATCCTTGTGAAACATGCAAATGTATGTTAACTACTTTACTTTTTTTCTTTGTTCTTCCTCATAACTTTTGTTTTTTGTAATTTGGACTAGAAGAGATTTGAAAATAAGATCAATGTGCATTTGCTTTCTCCTTTAAAATGTACCTAATGCCCACTGTGCCTCAAATCCTCTGAATTAATACCTATTTACAAGCTTCTCCCATTCCCTTGCCACGTTTCAAGTATAAAAATAATTTCTTCAAGCATCCTCTTTTTTTGGCTCCTACTGACTTTTTTGGGGGGTGTAGGGTGCGGGTGGTCTTTCGAAACAGTAAACGGGGTACTCAGAAAGATGTTCCGAACAATGAATAGTTGAAGAGGCAGACAGTTGCTTTCCCCTGTTTCCCAATAACGACACAATGAACCTTTCTTTGCCAGACAGATGAAGGTGCACAGCTCTATTTCTGAAGTCTACAAGTGCTGCTTTGTCATCATGTCTCTCTTTTTTTATTCAGTGACTTCTGTGGCCTCACAGCTCCTACAGGCCCTAGTGCCTCCCTACTTTTTAGACCCTATCACCTTGCCAACACAGAGAAGAATAAGATATTATCATACACAGCCTAACCCAGGCATTCCCATTTTCAAACTCTTTATCTATCACTGTGAAGGGAACAGCTGTCTTTTGTTAAACAAAGCTTCAGGCAACATATTAAAATGATGTGAAGTTGTTCTGAGTTTGAACACTAAGCCCATAAGCTATTGATTTCAGGACATCCTAGGAAATGGGTGTATTTACTACCTGAAGGGCTAAATGGGTCTCTATGAAGAGAACATATGACACAAACAAGCACGTTGGTATAGATATTTTTGGAATGATTCTAGAAATAGCAATTGTCCTCTTCAGTTTGTGGTGGTTGGTCATTAATGCAATGTCTAACTGGAGCCTAAGAATAAAAATGCTTGCAGAGAGAATAAACTGGGGTAGTTTATGGTCATGTACCTGTAAATCTCTTGCTGAAACTGTGATGGAACTGGTGCCAGAGGTGCTCTCTGGCACCAGAAGGATACCTTGACTTGCAAAAAAGAGTGACATGTTTAGTCCTGTTTATTGCCTGTTATTGTTAAGTTCTCCATGAACTCTCCACCCTTTTAATTTTGTGCTTTTTGCATTCCTAAAGAATGAGGTTCTCACTGTGAAGCTGCCACAAGGGTTGTTGGTTTAGTCAACTTTGATGTCAATTTTCTTACTAAAAATTACTTTTGCTGCCCACAGTATAGCACTGTAACTATGGTTTCTGAAATTCTGAAATAAGAAGTGTTTAATCATTAAGGACATTTTTGCTATTCTGTGGTGAAGTTGTCAACACCTTTTAATATATAAGAATTTCCCCTCTCTTTTTCCTCAATATATAATTTCTTCCATATTGTCAGATACTTACATTATCTAAGCAATTTGTTGGCACATTTCACCCCATAACATGGAGAGGAAACCATGATATAAGTTTTAAGTGCTGACAGAGGAAGAACTGTTAATTTGTCTAGTCTGCAACCTATGCAATTTTCTATTTCTTATATAGAATATAAATTTCCTGGTATTCATATTGATGTTTTATTAACTATTGATGTTCTGGGTAAAAAAAAAGGCTCTGCTAGAGGTGATTATTTCTCACTTGGTCCTTTCCCATCACCTTTAATGGTGAACAATAAAATAGCCTTAGTTAGGACACATCTGCAGCTTTGAAATCCCTTCCTCTGGCATAAAAATCAAACAAAGCAAAACACTTATCTAGGTATGTGGTTTAAACTCTAAGAATTTTTCAGTTTTATGAATCTTAGTTTCCTTTTAGTATGAACTTTTCAAGTCTCATTAGGTAATGCTTATGGGTTGAATTTCATCCCTCTTAAAAGATGTGTTGAAGTCCTAACCCCGAGTCCCTGTGAATATGACCTTATTTAGAAATCCTTATTTCTTTGCAGATGTGTTCAAGTTAAGATGACATCATACTGAATTAGGCTGGGCCTGATAGGGGCCCTTAGAAGAGGAGGGACACAGATCATGTGAAGTCAGAGCCAGAGACTGGAGCAACACACCTGCAACCCAAGGAACATCACAATGGTTAGGTGGCAAGGAAGGATTCTCCCGTATAGGTTTCAACGAAGCATGGCCCTGCTTACACCTTGATTTTGGACTTCTAGATGCCAAAACTCTGAGACAATAAATTTCTGTTGCTTTAAGGCACCCAGTTTGTGGTGCTTTGTTATAGGTCTTAGGAAACTGGTACAGGTGAACTGCGTGGGTGCTTTCTCTAGCTCTTGCTTTCCCATGTCATCTGGGGCCCAATACTGTCATAACACTATCTTTTCACCAAAACTTGGGTCTCATTCTTCATTATTTACTGTGGAGAATGGCACTACCATCCACCCAATTTCCCAAGCCCTGGACTCCAGAGTTCTTTGGCAGCACCCTTTCCTTCAATGCCCACATCTAATTAGCCATCAAGTCATATCAATTCACCTCCTTTAACAGCACATGCCTCTTTTCCCTTCTTGCACGCTCCGTGTCACAGCCTCCTTTCAGGTCCTCAGCATTTTTAATAGGGATTAGCTCAACAGCTTCACATTGCCCCTCCTGCTTTCAGTCTCATCCCTCCAATTTATTCTCCATGAAATAAATTGCTGTTTCTAAAATGCAAATCTGATCAAACCATTCCCTTGAAAGCCTTTAATGGCTTGAGGGCTTCTGGATAGAGTCAAACTCCTTAGCGTGTTGTACAAGGTGTTTCACAGCTATATGTCTTGCCACTTACCTCAATTTCAATGCATGCATATGTCAGTTTCACACTGATTATACTCTATTGCAATAATATTTGTATGTGTCTCTCTTCTACCCCCTACCCAAGCCACCAGAGACTAGGTGGTAAAGCCCGTAAGACAAGGATTGTGTTTTATTAAAGAGTATCTCCTCAGGGCCTAGCTCAATGCCAGCCACATGGTGTTTAATTAAAAGTTTACTGAATGAATGAATGAGTGGATAGAGTCCACTCTCCCTATCTTCATGGTCTCATCTCACTGTAGACTACTAGATTGAATGTCCCCCACTAACTCAGCCTCTCAAATTTCCTATCTGAGCTATTCAGCTAACACAAGTTGAGGGTTTACTCTCTTTCATCCGATTCTATCTTGTCTCAATACTTTCTTTGCTCAGCTTCAGACAGATTCCCTATAACGTTCCTATAAAGCATAAAGTGCACTAAAACGAACTCTAATCTTCTTAAAGAGTTAATGTGCCTCCCTAAATGCCTAATTTACTACTAGAGAGTGACTTAGGCACTGGGGAGAATCTGGCTCATTATTTAATAGCCAATGAGGCCAGCTGTTTCATTTCAAGAAATTAATGGTCTTTAAAACCTTTCCATATTGTACCAACTGCTCTTCTCAATGGAGAGCCAAGTGACTTTTATTAGTAAGGTTGATAAAACCCAAACCCTGTTAGTCTTGCTCTAGCCTTCTTTCTAATACCAATGGAGTCTTCTGGGACATCTGGTTATTTTTGCTTTAACTTTCCCCGTTGATCCTTTGAGATATTTTCTTTGGTTGCTCCCTTAGAGACTACAAAAGGTGGTCCGACAGCTGGACTGATGCCCTCACGTCTTGACCCCCAGCCTTTCTGACTTCTTAAGGAATGCCTTTCAGCATTAAGCCTAATTTGACTGAGACAGTGAGCAGCTTGATGCTTTCAAGTTAGCTCATTCCATCTTTAGCCACCTGAAATTACTCATATGCAAGAAAAACATTCACATTCAGAGGATGTTTTATGTAACTATCTTTCTCATTAATATCCCACCATTAGGCAGAGAGGTCAAGAAAAGGCTAGATTAGGCCACAAATCCATATTATGAGACAAAGATATAGCAGCCCTTAAATTTTTGGCCGTTGATCAGTATTTTATTTGAGGACATTTGGCTCTTAAGAATAAGAATGTATAAAATACGTTTGCCCTCCATTGGCAGCTAATGTCTCTCTTCTCTTCATGTGTAAAGTGTTGCCACTGGCACATGAACAACTGCATAACAATATGTTACACACATTATCTAAGTTATATATGGTGCGGGAAGCTATGGTTTAACGCTAACGTTTTACTCTCTTTGGATTTCTTGTGGTTGTAAGCTGCTAGAACTTACAATGAGGTCCACACGTACAGACGCTGCCTGCTCATGCTCATGAGTGCTTACTCTACCACTCTGTTTTCTGAGAATGGGATGCTATTATTTGCAAAAGCTGGGAAGGGAGTGTAAAGTGTGAATGTTTCTTAAGGTAGCAGTAGTGAGTACACAAATCAGACCTTTGAAACTTGAGTAAGCCATGCATTTCACATTGCAGGTGGGTGTCACCCTGGAAGAGACAGGGTACACATCAAGAATTTGATGCCATTCAAACTGCTTTCTGGGACTTACATATTGGAAGATATTGCTTTGTCTAAAAGCACACAAAAAGGAAGGGACCATAATAGAAGCACACACACACGCACACGCACACTTTACCACATGCTGAGTGGGGCTAACAGGCGGGTCCTTACAAAGTTCCTTGTTAAAACTATGACATTCATTCAGATACTGAACACATCCTTCTCACTAGCAGAATAAGCTACTTTTTGCATATTATCTGCTCACAAATTTTTACAAATGAAACTTTCTTCATGAGGGCATTGTTGTTTTACTGAAAAAAAAAAAAGAGTACTAGCCACTTAGGAACCATAATGCGAGGGTTTTTAAAAGGATCCCCTTTGGTTCATAATAAATTTAATTCAGCCAGTCTTAATTTTGTTGGGTCACTCCCTCCCCCATTCTCCCTCATAGAATATATGGAAAATATTATTCATAAAAATTTGGGTATACAATTTCACAGAGTTTAAGGATCCCCTTAAACTCTGGAGAAACTTAGACATGCATAGACCCCGGGGTAATACTAGATTCCTCCTCTAAGAGTTCCTTTGCACTTATCCAAGTTTACGTATACACTATCCCAAGACAAGTCTCCTTCCAGTAAAACTGCATCTTTTTCTCACAGAAATTTAAAAAGCAACTTTCAGTCATGTAAGTGCCATCTTTAAGGAGCACATCAGAGTCCTTATCGGCCAGGTCTGAGGACCTCAGGAGTGCCCGTGGGACAGAGAGCCTGCAGGCTATCCTACAGCGCGCTTCATTCCCCGCAGGCAGGGATTCAAGGAGAGGAGCACAGGTTTTTCAAAAGGAAGTGCCGCTTTAAGAAGGATGCCCGTTTGGGTGAAACTGCATATTCACAGGACACTAAAGACTTGGAATTGCATCTCGTTCTAAGGGTCAGAATCCTTCAGGACATTCTAGTACCCTGACATAGGACCTGACTGTAGTCAGAGTGAGATGCAAACTGACATCGGTTGATGTGTGTAGAGAAACTGCATGGACATCTTCCACAATGTTTGTATAGAGCCATGTAGCATGGCTGTGAAGCCCCTCACCGCATACATTCTTTTTGATTACAATGATATCACAGATGATATTGCTTGAAACTGCTATGAAAGTGCATGTATGCTTAGGATAACAGATATGTTCAAAGCATGCCTTAAGTTGAAATGCCAAAATGAGTGAAATAATAAAATAACTGGAAGAAAATACAGGCATATGTTTATCTGATTTCATTATGGGAGATGCATTTTTTCCATATAAAAGCAAAATAAATTTTTCTTTACCTTAACTATAATTTTGAATTAGATGAAAATAATTTTAACCTATGATAAAATGTCCTTAATATATGAAGAGCCCTAGTAAATCAAGAAAAAAGGATAAACACCTTGTATTAGTTAGGGTTCTCTAGAGAAACAGAATCAACAGGGAACACCTGCAAATATAAAATTTATGAAAGTGTCTCACGTGACCGTAGGAATGCAGAGTCCAAAATCCACAGGGCAGGCTGCGAAGCCGATGACTCCAATGGATGGCCTGGATGAACTCCACAGGAGAGGCTCACCAGCCAAAGCAGGAATGGAACCTGTCTGCTCTGAGTCCTCCTTAAAAGGCTTCCCATGATTGGATTTAGCATCACTAATTGCAGAAGACACTCCCCTTTGACTGATTACAAATGGAATCAGCTGTGGATGTAGCTGACGTGATCATGACCTAATCCCATGAAATGTCCTCATTGCAACAGACAGGCCAGCGCTTGCCCAATCAGATGAACAGGTACCACAACTTAGCCAAGTTGATACCTGTCCCTAACCATGACAGTCCACCCCTTGTCAACTTGGCACATATATATATATATATATATATATCACCTTAGACCATACTTAATTTCCAAATGAAAACAAATAAGCACACATTTTTTCTTTTACCTGACAATACTCAACATGTCCTGCATATAACTGGAAGCACATTAAATCTCTCCAGAATAGGGTGCAAATCCTTGGGCAACATTCATTCTTAAACTTGATATCTTACAACTTAAATAATATAACACAAACAAAACAGCATTACAGTCCTCGTTTCTGTAACTGATCACGTGGTCGAAGTTCATATTTATCACTACCTTCTTCCACTACCCATTCCATGTTCCCTTTCCCCTCAGCAAGCACTTCAGCTGGCCGTGGTTCTTTGCCTGGTGGGGTGACCCAAACCTTCATTCCTGAAGTTTCAGAGCCATTAGTAGTCCTGCCTGGATTGTGTTGTTGCAGTTTTCCATTGATTTTAATCACAGGGCATGGTAGTACTAATAGACGCCCCAGGGGATCTCCTATATTCCAAGAAAACTCTTCTTTACCTCCATTATGTAGTTGCAGTCCTACTTCCTTCTGATAGTCAGGGTCAATTACCCCAGACAATAATGTAATCCCCTTCTTGGTGTGTTGATCCAGAGGCATAAGTAGCCCAAAGTGGCCAGGTGGCAATCTTAACTTCCAGTTCAGTGGTATCACTGTTGTTTCTCCTGGAGAAAGCACACCCCATTTTGGAACTAAAACCTGTAGGCCAGCAGAACTCAGGGTAGCAGGGACAGGAAGCAAAAATTTTCCTAGTGGATCACTAGGAGTAATAGTGAGTGGCACCACACCCATTTCCACCCCTTGGTTCCTGGACCCATGGATCCTGGCTATGGGAGAAACAGCACCATACAGCGGACGCTGATTCAGAGCATACACAGCTTCCTGGAGAACATTACCCCAGACTTCCAAGTTTTTGCCACCTAGTTGGCACCGTAATTGAGTTTTCAAAAGGCCATTCCACTGTTCTATCAATCCAGCTGCTTCTGGATGATGGGGAACATGGTAAGACCAGAGAATTCCATGCGCATGTGCCCATTCCCGCACTTCATTTGCTGTGAAGTGTGTTCCTTGATCCGAAGCAATGCTATGTGGAATACCATGACGATGGATAAGGCATTCTGTAAGCCCACGGATAGTAGTTTTGGCAGAAGCATTGCATGCAGGGAAAGCAAACCCATATCCAGAGTATGTATCTAATCCAGTTAGAACAAATCGCTGCCCCTTCCATGAAGGGAGTGGTCCAATGTAATCAACCTGCCACCATGTAGCTGGCTGGTCACCTCGGGGAATGGTGCCATATCGGGGGCTGAGTGTGGGTCTCTGCTGCTGGCAGATTGGGCACTCAGCAGTGGCTGTAGCCAGGTCAGCCTTGGTGAGTGGAAGTCCATGTTGCTGAGCCCATGCATAACCTCCATCCCTACCATCATGACCATTTTGTTCATGAGCCCATTGGGCAATAACAGGAGTTGCTGAGGAAAGAGGCTGACTGGTATCCATAGAACGGGTCATCTTATCCACTTGATTATTAAAATCTTCCTCTGCTGAAGTCACCCTCTGGTGTGCATTCACATGGGACACAAACATCTTCAGGTTTTTAGCCCACTCAGAAAGGTCTATCCACATACTTCTTCCCCAGACCTCTTTGTCACCAATTTTCCAATTATGGTCTTTCCAAGTCCCTGACCATCCAGCCAAACCATTAGCAACAGCCCATGAGTCAGCATACAAACGCACCTCTGGCCAGTTTTCCTTCCAAGCAAAATGAACAACCAGGTGCACTGCTCGAAGTTCTGCCCACTGGGAGGATTTCCCCTTACCACTGTCCTTCAAGGACACCCCAGAAAGGGGTTGTAATGCTGCAGCTGTCCACTTTCGGGTGGTACCTGCATATCGTGCTGAACCATCTGTAAACCAGGCCCGAGTTTTCTCTTCCTCAGTCAATTCACTGTAAGGAACACCCCAAGAGGCCATAGCTCTGGTCTGGGAAAGAGAAGGTAATGTGGCAGCAGGAGTGGAAACCATGGGCATTTGTGCCACTTCTTCATGTAACTTACTTGTGCCTTCAGGACCTGCTCTGCTCTATCTCGTATATACCATTTCCACTTTACAATAGAGTGCTGCTGTGCATGCCCAACTTTATGGCTTGGTGGGTCAGACAACACCCAACTCATGATAGGCAACTCAGGTCTCATGGTAATTTGGTGGCCCATGGTTAAGCGTTCAGTCTCTACTAAGGCCCAATAGCAGGCCAAAAGCTGTTTCTCAAAAGGAGAGTAGTTATCTGCAGCAGATGGTAAGGCTTTGCTCCAAAATCCTAAGGGTCTGCGTTGTGATTCTCCTATAGGGGCCTGCCAAAGGCTCCAGACAGCATCTTTATTTGCCACTGACACTTCCAGCACCATTGGATCTGCTGGATCATATGGCCCAAGTGGCAGAGCAGCTTGCACAGCAGCCTGGACCTGTCGCAGAGCCTCCTCTTGTTCTGGTCCCCACTCAAAATTAGCAGCTTTTCTGGTCACTCGATAAATGGGCTGGAGTAGCACACCCAAATGAGGAATATGTTGTCGCCAAAATCCAAAAAGACCAACTAGGCATTGTGCCTCTTTTTTGGATGTGGGAGGGGCCAGATGCAGCAATTTATCCTTCACCTTAGAAGGGATATCTCGGCATGCCCCACACCACTGGACACCTAGAAATTTTACTGAGGTGGAAGGCCCCTGTATTTTTGTTGGATTTATCTCCCATCCTCTGACACGCAAATGCCTTACCAGTAAATCTAGAGTAGTTGCTACTTCTTGCTCACTAGGTCCAATCAACATGATATCATCAATATAATGGACCAGTGTGATATCTTGTGGGAGGGAAAAACGATCAAGGTCTCTGCAAACAAGATTATGACAGGGCTGGAGAGTTAATATACCCCTGAGGTAGGACAGTGAAAGTATATTGCTGACCTTGCCAGCTAAAAGCAAACTGTTTCTGGTGCTCCTTACTAATAGCTATTGAGAAAAAAGCATTTGCCAGATCAATAGCTGCATACCAGGTACCAGGGGATGTATTGATTTGCTCAAGCAATGATACTACATCTGGAACAGCAGCTGCAATTGGAGTTACCACCTGGTTGAGTTTACGATAATCCACTGTCATTCTCCAAGACCCATCTGTTTTCTGCACATGCCAAATAGGAGAGTTGAATGGGGATGTGGTGGGAATCACCACCCCTGCATCTTTCAAGTCCTTAAGAGTGGCAGTAATCTCTGCAATCCCTCCAGGAATACGGTATTGCTTTTGATTTACTATTTTGCTTGGTAGGGGCAGTTCTAGTGGCTTCCACTTGGCCTTTCCCACCATAATAGCCCTCACTGCACGAGTTAGAGAACCAACGTGGGGATTCTGCCAGTTGCTCAGTATGTCTATGCCAATTATACATTCTGGAACTGGGGAAATAACTACAGGATGGGTCCGGGGGCCCAATGGACCCACTGTGAGACGGACTTGAGCTAAAACTCCATTGATCACCTGGCCTCCATAAGCCCCCACTCTGACTGGTGGTCCAGAGTGACGTTTTGGGTCCCCTGGAATTAATGTCACTTCTGAACCAGTGTCTAATAATCCCCGAAATATATGATCATTTCCTTTTCCCCAATGCACAGTTACCCTGGTAAAAGGCCGTCGGTCTCCTTGGGGAAGACTTAGAGGAAGGTTAACAGTATAAATTTGTGGCAGTGTAACAGGTTTCTCCCCCATAGGGACCGGGCCTCCCCTTCATTCAAGGGGCTCAGGGTCTGTAAACTGTTTCAAGTCTGGAAATTGGTTAAGGGGCCGTGACTCTGTGTTTTTGTAATTCAGGTTAGACTTCTGTTCCCTTGACCTAGAACTCTTTTGTTTATACAGCTCCAACAAGAATTTAGTAGACTGCCCTTCTATTGTATTTCTAGGCACCCCATGATTTACTAGCCAATGCCACAAATCTCTGCATGTCATATAATTTTGATGCCTCCTTTGAGTTTGTTGTCTATTATAATAGCCGTGTCTACTCTGTCTTTGGTGATTAAGTGCTGCCACCTGGCTTCTGCCAACTCGGGATCCTGTCATCCCCATTGTGTTTAAGGATTCCAGCTCAGTGACAGCAGTTCCTACAGTAATATCTGACCTACAGAGAAGTGCAACCACAGAGCTCTTGAGGGATGATGGTGCTAGTCTCACAAACTTATTTCTCACTGTTCTGGTAAAAGGTGCATCTTCTGGACATTCCTGGGGTGTAAGAGCAGGCTTTGCATGATAAATCCACTCTAACATCCCAATCTCTCTAAGCCTCTGGATCCCCTCATCTACATTATACCAGGGCGGTTCTGGCATTTCAACCTCAGGTAATGTTGGCCACCTTTTGATCCATGTTTCAACCAACCACCCAAACAAGCTGTTAACACCTTTTCTAACTGCTCTAGCTATAACATTGAATGCAGAATCTCTGCTTAGTGGGCCCATATCAATAAATTCAGCCTGATCCAGCCTTATATTCCTCCCACCATTATCCCACACTCTTAAAATCCATTGCCACACATATTACCCTGATTTCTGTCTATATAAATTGGAAAACTCACACAGTTCTTTTGGAGTATAATGTACCTCCTCATGTGTGATACTTTGTACCTCACCTTTAGGGGCCTGTTGGGACTTTAGTCTAGTTATAGGTCTAGAAGAAATGAGGGGTGGTGGGGGTGGGTCATGAAAAGAATTAGAAATATCTTCCAATCCATTTGCTTCAGGGCTTTCATTTGCAGTTTCATCTGGTGAAACAGGATTAATAACTCTAGGGCTAATCCCTTCAGGAGGAGGTTGGGTGGCCAATTCCTCAAGGCAGGCTGGAGGTGGGGCGGCTATGTCCTCAGGGCAGACTATTACAGGGTTATCTAAAGAAGGCTCAGCATGGTCTAGGGTTTCAACCTCACCCCCAACATCATTATCAATCCATATGTCACCATCCCATTTTTCAGGGTCCCACTCCTTTCCAATCAATGCCCTCACTTTAACGGCAGACACCATGCAAGACTGAGATTTCAGTTTACGTTGTAAAGTTGCTACTCTAACAATAAGATTCTGAGTCTGATTTTCAGAGATCTCAAGTCTACGGCTACAGGAAATAAAATTTTCCTTCAAGATACTCATAGAAACCTCTACATCTTTCAGACGGTGCTTAAGCTTCTTGTTTGAAGCCTTAAGCCCATCCCTTTCACCCTTTAATGCAGACAGTGTATCTAACAACAACCAACCAACATCTCTATAACTCTTATTTCTACAAAACTCTGTAAAGGTGTCAAAAACATTATCCCCCAGAGTCTGGCTTCGTACAAGCGAAGCATTAGGAGAATCAAATGATGATATTTTGACTATCTCCTTTGCCAACTCAGTCCACGGATTGGGAGTGTCATTCTGATTATGGGAATCAGAGTCCTTAGTGTCTCTGAGCCCAGTCAGAGTAGAAAACCATTCATAAAAACCCATTTTAAGATTCTGTTCCTTAAGAACCACTCCTGGTACCAAGATGTATTAGTTAGGGTTCTCTAGAGAAACAGAATCAACAGGGAACACCTGCAAATATAAAATTTATGAAAGTGTCTCACGTGACCGTAGGAATGCAGAGTCCAAAATCCACAGGGCAGGCTGCGAAGCCGATGACTCCAATGGATGGCCTGGATGAACTCCACAGGAGAGGCTCACCAGCCAAAGCAGGAATGGAACCTGTCTGCTCTGAGTCCTCCTTAAAAGGCTTCCCATGATTGGATTTAGCATCACTAATTGCAGAAGACACTCCCCTTTGACTGATTACAAATGGAATCAGCTGTGGATGTAGCTGACGTGATCATGACCTAATCCTATGAAATGTCCTCATTGCAACAGACAGGCCAGCGCTTGCCCAATCAGATGAACAGGTACCACAACTTAGCCAAGTTGACACCTGTCCCTAACCATGACACACCTAAACAAAAATGATATGCAAATACAATTTATAATAGAGTTTAAAAAAACATAAAATTCCAATAAACATATGCGATAAATTCAACCTCACTAAAAGTAAAGGGGTTGTTAATTAAAGCAACTTGTGATCATAATTGTTACTTTTTAACTTATTAAATTGACACAGGTTTTTAAAAATAATTTATACTCAGTGCTGGTGGGGATGTAAATTGGTATAACCTTTTTGGAGGTCAGTCTGGCAATATGTTATTAAGAACCTTAAAAATATTCACACTCTTTGACCTGGTAATATATTAGGAATTTATCCTGGAGCCCGCTTGACTTATGACATATACTTTTTGTTCTCAGGAAGATGAGCTTAAGTATCTTAATTGAAATGGATGGGGCTGAGCCAGTTAAACAGGCTTCATGGTTATAACTTCGGTTTTCTTAACATAAAGTCTAATGCTAAGGTGAGACTATGGAGATCACAGGTGCCCCACGACCAGGGCCACAGTCCCGGCTGTTCTCATATGGAACAAAGGTGACATGTTGAAATTCATGCAAAACTTGACCTTGTGCATGTATACAGCTATGATCCTAATTAAAGTCACCAAAGAAATCAAACCACCATCAGACTTGTTTATGGGCACATTTGAATTAGGCATCAGAGTAAAAAATTTCCATTTTCCAAGGTTTTCTGTAATGCCAGGGGTATATCAGGGGTACTGCTGTATTTCAGTGATATTCTGAGCATGGATGGGCTCAAAAGAAAATGAACTTGTCAAAGACCTTATATCATTGTGATGAATTGTGTATTTGAGTGAAACAAAGAGAAACCAGAAATGCATTCTTCTGGGGTTAATTTCTGGAGTTGCTCTGTTGACGCCACTGGTATAAATCATATTTCAGGTTAGACATGAGCACCCCAAGATGAAGCGAAGGTATCAAGGCTGGCTGTGGCTTCTTAACAACTACATATTTTTTCTCATGAAAGGCAACCAGGAATGATCGCAACATGTCAGGACTAACACATGGGCCCAGGCAAAAGTCATACTGTGGCTTTACACTCACTAGTGGTAGCAGCACTGTCATGCCCCATCCATAGTAAACCAAGAAAATATGATGGTTTACTGATTGTTCACTATATGTCCAGGGAATCCCACTGCATGGATTTGTGTGGCTCCACCACTATGGTGGGCAGGCAGAACTGCTGGAGAGTTGGAGCCTTCAGGAACAACACTTGATCAATGACGAATGGGATTTGAAAGACAAATACCTTAACATCCTTGCCCCTAAGGTGGGACAAGTGCGAAGTGCCTTCCACACTATCTGCAGGGAATTGAATCCCTGCTGCCCGCAGCAGAAATCTGCTCAGTAATGTATCCAGTACCGACATATCCCCCTTCCTTTCCCTTCCCTTCCTCATTCCCCTCTCACTGCTTCCTGAGAACACTTCCCAAACAACTGACTGTGCATTCTTGTTTCAGAGTCTGCTTCTGGGGGGAAACCCATCCTGATTCCAGAATGAGGAATAGTTTGATTTTGTACTAGAAAATTATGAGAACTACCACTGGTTCTTTTTGTTGTTGCTGTTGCATAAATAATAACAGGAACTCCTTGTACCTTTTATCCAGATTCACAAAAATCTTTAAGTTTTGCTCCATTTACTTAAGCATTGATCCTCTCTCCTTCCACTCTGCTCCCTTTCTTTTCATCCCCTCTCTCTAAGTATACACATACACACATATTTTTATATATACATATTATTACTTTCTGAATCATTTTGGAGTAAATTGGGGACATTGCACTTCTTTATCCCTAAATGCGTCAGTGTATATTTCCAAAAATCAAGGATATTTTATATTAGAGCATAGCACGGTTATCCAAATGCTTTCCACTGTTTCGTTTTACCCTCGTGCTTATGCTTCATGGGGTCAGAACTATGCTTAGTCACAAAATGCCAGATGGCATTAAGTCATCAATTCTTCCTACTTGAGAAAAATATCATTTCCAGAATGAAATTACACAGACATTGACAGATAAGCCTTTGCTATCCATTTAAGCACTGGAGACATATCCTAACAACAGACTGGTGGCCAGACCTTTGCAATTTGCACCGTCCACCTGCCTCTTTCTGTACTTTCTGAGTCTGAGCCTCTGTGGTTTATTACATCATCACCCCGGTGCAGCCTGGGCCTTTTGTTCAGTGCTCATGCATACACATTTTTCTCATGTTCTGGATCAGCCACTGCAATCCCCACCCACGTTGAGCCATCTCTACTGCACATGGCAGTGGAGTCTCTTGAAAGTCTGCAAGGCACCTCAAATCTAGCATGTCTTGATATATACTTGAGATACTATTCCCCCAAGCCCAGTCCTCTCTCAGCATTTTCTCTCTCAGGGTTCATTCCTGCATTCCTAGATTTGTTCTTAACACCTGGCTCTACTTGCTCCCATACTCACACGCAATCCATCATCAAGTTCCCGCGGTTCTCCCAGTCACTTTTCTCTCTCTCTATCATTGCCACCACCCTTGTTTAAGCCACCAGCATCTCTAGTGGGTGCCCAAGTCTTTGAACTGGTTTCTCTGTATCTCCTCCAGAATCCCTCCAATCTCTTCTCTACCCAGTAACAACAGCAACAACAAATTTTTTTGTTTGCTGTATGGTGGGGGTCACATTTCATTTTTTCTGCATGTGACTATCCCGTTATTGCAGCACCATTTGTTGAATTTTTTTTTTTTTTTTTTTTTTTTTTGGGTGAGGGGAAGTACATGGGCTGGGAATCAAACCCAGGTCTCCTGCATGGCAGGTAAGAATTCTACTACTGAACTACCCTTGCACCCCCTAAAAATTTTTTTTGAAACACAAATCTGATCATATCACTCTTCTGGTTAACACATTAATATTTTCTAATTACCCTTTGGAAGTTAATGCCTGCCCTGCTTCAGATTGTAGCTCATGTCTTACTCCCTCAAGTAAACCTCAGTTGATGTGGTACAATCTCCCACCATATTTTCTGAGTCATGTGTCTCCCCTTTGATGTGATGGGCAGAGCGGCAGTTTTATGTTTGCTTTGTGATTGACTGCATCATTACCACCTTCTCCATCAGATTAGAGGCTCCATAGGCCTGTGACTGCACCTTTGTCTGCATGAGTATAATTATATCCTCAGGGCCTGTAGAGTGTCTGAACGTAGTAGGCAGTCAATAAATAGTTGAATGAAGAAATAAGGAAGGGTAGAGGACTTTTCCCAGTTCATCTATTAATAAAGTTGCACAACTATCTCTGAAGGATTGAAGACTGACTGGTGCTTGTAAAAAATAGATACAAAAGGAGTTACCAGAAAAAGGACAAACTGAGGAAGTTAAGTTGCCCACAAGGTGGAAACCCAAGCGGCTTGCCCATAACTGGCTCACAGAAGGCAGTCATCACATTATCTTGGCCAAATGGTGCGCAGCATGTCCAGAAATTACTCATAAAACACTGGCTACATGCTCGGTCTTGATCTGATTTTGATGTTGGAGAAACTGCAAAGGGGTGTTGCACAGTCCAGACCATTTAGCATAAATTGTCAAAGGTACCAACATTTCAGTGGAAAGTGATCAAGAAGCCTAAAGCAAACTCCATCCTTATTTTACAGGACTGTTTCCAGGGGAAAAAACTTCACTGTGACAAACTTCTTCTTAAAATAGTTCAGAGTGCTTATTTTCCATCTTAAACCTTTGCTGAGGAATTCAACAAATTATAGCTCTTTCCAGTACCTTGCAAAAACCAGGCTGTCAGACACTCATTTCTGGAAATGGTTTTGCATTTGCCTCAACTACACATAAACAATTTGTGGGTAGGGGCCTAGTGAGCATTTGCTGCCCTGTCTTCAATTTCAAGCCATGGCTGGGTTTAAGGGTGCCCCAGAGCATACTGCTGGTGGAGAATGGCCAGTGAGAGCTGCCAGGTTCCTATCCATTTAACGTGTCATTCCATGTTCAACCAAAGGATCAGTTCTGCTGACTGGTGGGACAAACTTCTATTGGGACAAGCCCCAACCACCTCTATCCAGGCTTCAGTGAAGACTTGGAATATAAGCGGAAACACATATTGGATGCTGCTCTTTTTGTACCAACCCTTCCCACATTTGTACCACAAATGTTTGCCTTTGCTAAAAATAATGGAGCTGGACCAAGGTACATCCTGGCACAGAGACTGGGGTCGTGGGGCCTGTGTCATATGAGATCCAGGGCACAGATGGGTTTGGGTGGCACTGCCATGGTAATCGACTGCCAAAGCTCTCTTCCTTGGACTTGAAGCAACAGAGTTAGTAGAAACAATTCATCCACTGTTGCCTGCCATTTACTTCCCAGCCAGGTCCCCTAAGGATTTACCACAACTACACAGTGAAAGAGGCAACAATACTTTCGTGACTATCATAAATGCTGAAGTGGAACCAAATGCTTTTTTTCCTTACATTTTTTAAAAACCCATTAGCATAACACAAAGGCAGTCTTTAAAAAAGAGAGCACTGTTTAAAAGATATTTTAGCTGGAAAGAGGAGGTGTTTAAATATGCTAAGGGCAGTTCTGTGGTTCACGGTTACTGTTTTCATAGTTTTGAATGCCTGTAAGGGGTTTGTTCTATTTGATTTTCAGGATTTATATATTGCAGTGGTTTAGGGTGGGGTCAGCATAGTCAAGGCTCAGGAAAGGATGTTCACTGAGTGCTTCTCTCCTACTTGTTTATAGCCAGCATTGCACAAGACAACTAAATGTAGTGGGAAGACAGACAGCTGGATCGAGTCCAAGTCCTGTCACTCTTGGTATGACTGGCCACATCACTTTGGCATCTCTGAGCCTCAGTTTCTTCATCCAAAATTAAGGCTAATAATATTTACTTCCGGGCTGTTGTAGAAATAAATGAGATAACATATTTAAAGTACCCGACAGAGTTCCTGGAGCATAATAGATACTCGACCAATGCGAGTGCTTTCACTCACCCCCTATTACAAGCGTTTCTGTGGGAGGGTGGTCCAGCGTAAAGTGGAGGCTGGGGCCATGGTGGTTGGACCTCCACAACCCTAGGGGGAGTCCTTCATACCCTCGTCCCTGCTCCCAACAGGAACAGAATAATTGCTGCAAGGAAAACTTGGCCATCCTGTTCTGACTTAATATTACAGTGATGTAAAAATAAAAACTATATGATGCGAGACTATTTTCCTTTTTGCCATAAACTCCTTACTTTTTGTCTCATATTTCATTACAATTTCATAAGCTATAGGTTTCAGCATTTCCCATTTGCTTAGGAACCCTAAAAGATGTTCACAGTCGGCATGGATATATTTTTAATATGACCTAGGAGATCTCCTTTCCTTCGAGCTCGTGTTACTCAAGAAAAAAAGATGATATATTTCTACGTCTCTCTAACTTGTCAGTTTTAGTGCTGGGATAATGTGAAATAAAAAGGATCTTGAAAGCCAGAAAGGTTGGGGTTTGAATTCTGATTCTGATACTATCACTTTGAGGCTTAATTTTTTCTTTAATAAAATGAACATCGTGGTGACTGCTACCTGGTTGGCTGGTGAGGATAAGATGAGACCAGGCATGTTAACCACGTAGCATAAAACAATACATTTTATGGTCCCCCTTTGCTTCAGTTGTTCTTAGTTTGATTTACTTTTTAAGCATAACTGGCTAGTTTATGAGTAACATGACATCTTTGAAACAATTTGCATGCAGATTTTGGCATATAAAAATGGAAAATCAGCTTAGTGATTTTACTCTTAATTATTCTTGTTGAATAATATTATATACTCAAGCACTGGTAAGCCACTAGCTTTTAATCCAAGATGCACGCATGTTTTAGTGACATAATGTCATTTTAAATAATCATACAGGGAAGGCCTCACAAACAGATATTATAATGAATGAACATGTTTGGTTTATTCTGCTGGCTCTGCCTGCAGTCGGCTGACATCAGGATCTGTACATAGTAAACTCAGGGACAGGAGCAAATGGCTGGAGATATGTAGAAGATGGAGAGAGGCAGGTGCACAATGAGGAGGGCACACAGGGCAAAGCAGTTCAGCACTGTCAAGACACTCATACAACAATAATTCCCGCTGCAATAAGCTTTCAGAGGCAGATGGTGAAGTGACAATAAAATAGGAAAACATCAAGAACTAAAAGGGAAATATAATATGAGAAATTAGAGTTAGAGGAGCACTCCTACTTAAGCAGCTGGCCAGGCACAAAATGACCTTCTTTTCTTTTCTTTTTTGCTGGAGAAATGGGGAATAAATGCTAAAAGTCCTTTAAACTATGTGCAGGAGGGAAAACATGGAAGCCAGCTTATCAAGCTCAGCATGTGCAAGTTCAAGGTGATGTCAGATTGGCACTCTTGAAAAAGCAGGCACAGACTCTTCTTCTTAAAAGGGTACTTGAACAAATATGTAACCATTTAGAATTTTCTCTACAAAATGAGAGAAAGAGTAAAATTCTATGGAATTTAATATATGTGACCCATCAAGATTCAGTTAAAACTACTTTGGGGACATCAGTGCTGTAATGGGCCTTAACATGTTTTAAATCACGAATATTCTAACTAAACTCATAATGGAGGCCTTCGATTGAATAATTAATATCAAATATTCTAGCTGGCATCAAGGATATATTGGCTCTGAGGAAATGATGAAAAGTTTGATTAAAATGGACTTTTATCTGAGAAACTAAGTGACATAAAAATGATATGGCAGTAGCATTAACCCCCTGATCTCAGCTGTTTGGCATCTTAAGACGGTATTACATGCTAGGGTTCTTTGCATTTTCAGGAAGTTTGAGTTGACAATGGAGACATCTTAAGCTCACAAAGAATTAAATTGCTGCTAATTCATCATTTTGTCCTCTGCATTAAGATTGAGGGGGTGTCAGAGGCAGCAGTCAAACAGGCAGCTGACTCTCCAAAGAAGGGGAACTAGACACCAAATTTTCAATTTAGGGAACCTGAGGAGAAAGGAGGAGAGAGTACAGTCTGGTGGGGTGAACACGCTTCACTGATTTGCAGAAGGCATTAACTTCCGTCATATGAAAATGTGGACGATAAGACTGAGACAAGTTCTTCGGTTCAGCTCCGTGTCTTCCTGCAAATTTGGAGCAGCAAGCATGGCCACAAGCACCAAACAGCAGCTCTTCAAGGTGAGGAGGCGCCGTTGGGATAAAGCTGCTCCCCTACCAAAGTGTCTGAAAGACTGGCCCTGATGCTCAGTATCTAGAAGAAGGGTGACAGACCTTTGTCTGGAGAGGTGTGGAAAAGAAGAAGGAATGGCCCGCAAGCTTGGGCTGCACATTTGACCGGCTGCCATGTGGGCAGGGTGTGGTGCACATATTCTCATGAAGCATCTTATTTGACAAACTGGCCTTGCCATAGGGAGAACTACTCAATTACATATGTGGAGCCTCTGTCTGCTTCTCCAGCCCCAGATAGTCAAACATCCACCCGTGCACAGACACAGACAGGCACACACACTCATTCACTCAAAGGCAGACTTGCAGACACACACATACACAGATACATAATGATGGGATTGTTTGATTTATTTCAGTTAACTTTTCATTTCTATTTAGATTAGCCTGGGCCAAAGACCAGTACTGGGGCATGGGGGGAAATCTTTGCAGAACTGTACTGTCATTGATATCTGCTTAGCAAGTGCTATAAAATAATGCAAGTTGGGCCAAAGACAATTCAATAGCAGTGAGTGGGATGGAAGGTATCTGGAAAAGAGAACAAGAGAAATGTGAGAGGGAGAAAGCCTTTAAACAGTAAGATGAATGACAGAAAAGTACAGAGGATGCCCAGACAAAATGCTTTTTTTGGATAATACAATGTAGTAGACAGCATGTGTGCTGCAAGCTTCGAAGTTAGTATCATGCTTGGATGGGAGTCTTGTGTACGATGAACAAAAGCATTTGAAGACAAGAAAGCTGAAACCAATAAAACAAGACCAAAATATTAAAGAGGGAGCATGTTCTTATGGTGGATTCTTCTGATCTGAACACAATTGTTTTCAATACCAAAACACTGGGAACACATTTAGAAAGCAAATTTATTTTGGGTTCCTAGGAAGCAAGCATAAGCTGTTTGATTTTTCTACCCAGAATCAACTCCAGTTTGTTGCATCTCATTACACAGCGAAGTTGAAAGCTGCTTGAGATATTCAGAGACTTTTCTCCCCAGGTAATTTCCCCAGTTACAATTAATTTACGTAATATGGGTTAGAACGATGTTGGGTTTAGAAGTCAAATATGGCCTGAGCAGGCCTTTATCTCTCATCAGTCTTGGTAAGACAGTCTCCCTCTCCTCAGAGAGCTCATGTAGCCACTTCACCAGAAATTTTATTGTAATCTTTTTGTTTCTGGGTAGACATTATTCTTAATCTTAAAGAACCAAAGTACCAATTTGCAGCCACCACTTTTTCAACTCTCAGGAGTCTCCTAACAAAACAGGATTTTCTTTTGGGTAGGCAAAGTATATTGCTTAATGTTCTTCTAGCAATTATGCATTAAACTGTTCATATTTCAAATGAAGCACGCAGGGGAAGGGAAAAAGAATTGATTTTATGACAGCATTACAGAGACAGTTGAAAGGCATTACCTAACCTGTATATTAGTAACGCTCTGTGTCATGTACAAAGATGAAGAAGGTACAGTCCCTGTCCTAAAAGGCACTTATAGTTTAGTGAGAAGACAAGCAGTTGGGCAAATACTACAACAGAGTATGATAACTGCAAACATGGGTCTGGAGAAGGTGGATAATTTCTGCTGCAGTGGCTAAACCAGGCTTCAGATCTCAGGTCTGCTATTTCTAGCTGTTGAACTGGGTGATTTTACTCAGTCTCTCTAAGCTTAGTCCGTGTCTATGAAATGGCGATAGCAATGGTCATCTCTCTCAGAGGGATGCTGTGAGCATTAAGTTCATATATGCAAAGCATGTAGAATAGTGCTTGGCACATAGTAGGCTCTCAACAGGTGTCAAGTATTTAGAAGTATGGAATTCTGATCATTCTGGAGAAAAAAATATATTTTCATAGAGAAACTACTGCTTATATTGACAAATAGTATCCTGAAATAAACTGCCAAGAAAGCTTGGGAGGAATTCTTTCCAAAAACTACTTGTATAAAAATATATTCTCATTTATATATCAAAGCATTGAACACTTACTATATAATATAAGCCTATGTGAAGTTGGTGAGGGGTATAAAAAATGGTTCCCTTACCGCAAGGAATTAATAATCCAGCGGGGATGGGAAGGGGCAGTGACGAATCATCATCTAATTCAGGGTGTTTGTAGTGACACTGCAGGGTTGCCAAATGCATGTTATGGAAGTCTAAAGGAAGAAGAGCTAAAGAAAGACAACATGAGAGCAGGGTTTAGGCATGGGGACTCTGAGGTGTCTTGGAAGCAGCAGGATGAAATATCAAGCAGGCAGTTACTCCAGTGTAAATGGAGTCACAACAAGAGTGACAGATGAAGGCTAGCCAGGTTATGTTTTGGAGTGATGATCATAGTTATGAGAATTGAATCCATAGGAGCAGAGGGTACCATTCAAAGAGAATCTACATAAAGGAAAGGGGTGGAGCAGAATCAGGGGAACTATCAGTGGTATGGTCAGAAGCCTTCAGTGCGAGTCTACAGAATGAGCGGCTGGCATGGAAATAGTCAACCAGGTACAGGCCCTTTTATCCTAAAGTAGGAGAAGTGGGAATTGGAGGAGGAAGGAGCATTGAGGGAAGGTCTTTATTTTCTTGATGGGCAAGGCTGAGCTTCATGGGTGCAGTCCTGTCACCCAGCCTGCCTGGCTATGAGTGCTGCTGTAGCTGCACGCTCAGCACTACCTGGTTCTGAGCCAACAGGAGTTTCTTAGCAGTATCTCAACAGCTGCCCTCCACTGGTTAAAAGGTTGGTGCACCCACACCAGATCTGCCCTGGGGGCAAGAGTATTAAGCTCAGCCTTGCTGGTTAACTCACATGGGGTAGGGTCTCCACCTGGGTGCCTGACTCCCACTGGCCACTGGGGCAATCTTAGCTGTAAACCCAAGTCTGGTTAGGTAGGAGCCCTGGTCTTATGTCCAGACCTGAATCTGCATCCTGTATTCTGTTTATATAAACACTATATTCAAGAATTGCTGCCCCTGGCATGTCCACTAGCCCTGCTTATCACTCAGATCGCGTTAGTTTGCTATATCCTCTTGCTCTTGATCCCCTGGTCCTTCCCCAGAATTGCCTAATCCTTCGCCTCAGTTAGTATCCCTGGTAGGTCTCCAGGTAGGTCTTAGCTCTCGCCTTCTCTAACCTGTAGGACTCCTAGTAAACTATGCAGTCAAGACGGTGTAGTTGCAGTAATAGGCTGGGGGAGGAAAGCCACTGATGAGTGCACTTAAAGATGCAGTGGAGAGAGGAGTTATTGATGGTGTAGGGTCTCTGAAAAGGCAGGCAGAATGAGTTCCAGTGTATGGGTTTGCCTCATTAAAGAAAAGAACACTTCTTCTCCAGAGATAAAATGAAAAGAGCTAACAGGGGTGCAAGGGTAGTTCAGTGGTAGAATTCTTGCCTGCCATGCAGGAGACCCGGGTTCAATTCACGGCCCATGCACTCTCCAAACAAACAAAAACAAACAATTCAACAAATGGTGCTGCAATAAGGGGATACTCACTTGGAAAAAGAATGAAATGTGGCCTCTGCCACACAGCACATATATATATATAAAAAGAAAAGAGCTAACAAACAAAAATCCTTAAAATATGCCAGGCAGGCTTTTCAGTAAGGATTTTGCTTATAATATCGTATTCAAAACTCATCTCAACACCCTATGATATCCCTGATACTATCCCCACTTTTCACATTGGAAAACAGAGCCTGGGGCAATTACATCACCTGTCCAAGGTCACACAGGTGATAAGTGACAGGTCTGGGGCTCTAATCAGGGCCCAACTCCAAGTCCACGTCCTTATTGCCTCCTCTTGGGAAGTGTGTGTTAGAGAAGGCACAGTGAGTCTGAACTGTGGGAAGCAGAAGTTGAGGAACTAATGTTGAGTACCTCAAGGTCATAAAGGAAAGGAAGTGAGGTCATCTCCAGAGATTGGGCTTTGGGGCTTAGTCATCTTTGTAGAATTTAACAGGAGTAGAAAAGGGTTGAAACGGCCTCTTAGGGATCGTCAAGAGAGTCAACAACACAACTAAAAGGAATGCTGGACAGCAGCAGGGGCCCAGCTGGGGCTGCATAATATGAATTTGTAGTGGAACCAGTGAATGCAGTTTTTATGAGTTTCTCTAGCAAGCTTTCGCCACCCATGTACGCAGGACAGCAGAAAAGGTGCAGTGCCTTTTTGCTCACTACTTATGACTCCACACTTGATTATAAGCCCGGAAAAGCAACATCATGTGTTGATGTACTGAGCCATCTGCAGAGAAGGGGATAATGGGATCCCGTGGGGCCAGAGATGGGCCAGGTGGGAATGATGGAAGCTTGAGATGGTAGAGTTGAGAGTTCACTGCTGAGGGGACTGACCATAAGGAGGCCTGTAAAATCAGAATGGGGCCTGGGAGAACTGAAAGGGCCTGGGAGGCTGGCGCGAAAAAGTCCTTTGCAAAAATACGCATATTCATATTCATGCATTATAGCCAGCCTAGGAAATTGCCACTTCCCTTCTATCCAGTGTGAGTAATAATTTGTGTCAGGCAAGAATAAGGGAATTTTGATTTCATTCTGTTTACCACCAAAGAAAACCGGAGGCCTGACAAGCTGGTAAAACATTGGTCCTGGTAAAGGGCTGGTATTTGCTCATGAGGTTGTATTATAACCACACTGTGCTTTCCAAAACAGCACCCTCAGGAGAAAAAAAAAATAGAGTTATTTTTCTTTGGAGGCAGATGATTTAACATTGCTTAACCATAACATTTAACATCACTTAGCCCTTAGCCTTAGGCAATCTCATAACTACTGAATGCTAGGAATTGCTTTTCCCTGTGATGGCCAGAGCTCTGACTTTGTCAAGTGTCATTTAGCCTGGCAGAAGGCTACCTGGACCTACTTAAGCCATGACAGAGTTCCATGAGAGCCTAAGAGGGTGCCCCTTGAGAGGGGGACTCCCTTACCAACTCCGTGCACTGGGGGGGGGCATTTTCTCTCTGTGTTGATGGCTCCAGATTTGGGACATCTATCAACATTATCGAGTTTATCTTAAAAACTCCAGTGATGCTCTCCACAGACAACATGGGAACCAAATCAGTCAGGAGCATATTAAATTCTCTTTAAGGTTGGGCACCGACTTCCTATAGATAGAATTACTCCTATTTTTAATTAAAAATTTAACTCCATAAATATTTGAAAGCTCCCTGCCACTGTGACAAAGAGGGCACCCGTGCTTACAGAGATGTGCTCGCCTCACGTTCCTGCCAAAGGGAGGCAGAAGTTGAGCTGGCATGCTTCATTTAAGTGGACAGTAAAATCTCCAGGGCGGGGGGAAAGACTAGAGAACCAGGGGAAATGTCACTGGCACTCAGAGCTGTATCTACACCCTTTTCAGAAGCAGTGTATCCCTTTGCCTTTGCATTCTGCATCTCCTTGGGTAAATATGGGCTCCCCACCCCATGGTGGATTGGAACACATTCCCTGCACAGGTGCTTTGCATTTTCTCTTAAGTTATTGAAATAGGAAACCAAGTTTGAGGCCCCCGTTTAAAAGCTAATGCCAGGGATCTGATGCATTGTTCTAAGCCCCATTTATTCCTCATCATGGTTACTTCTGGTTGCTACAAAGGTCTGTTGGCATGAGCAGCTAATCACTCCTACCATGGTATATGTGTGTGAGTGTACTTTTCGTCAAAATTATTTTCAGTCTAAAAGACTTCCCTTTCAGCCACAGTTATATTCTCGGGGCTGGCAGGATTTTGCCAATTCATACACTGTAGCTCCAGTGCCACAAACAGCATAAATGTTTTGCCTTTGTCAGAAAACTGCCCCTGAGGTGTTTAATCCTAAAATAAACTGTTTAAACATGTCAGCCATGACTGAGCATTTCAGAGATTACTAATAGAAATAAATAGGAGTTGGAAATTTGGAGGAATTTATTTAATAATTACTAAGCTAAGCACATGCTGCACTGCCATGAGAAGTGGCTTTACTTGCCTCCTTCACTAGACTGTATGGTCCCTAAGCAGGATGGGGACTGGGTCTCTAGTCTCTGTATTCCAGGACCTGATAACTCATAGGTGATTGATAGATAAATGGACGTGAATGAATGGGTGAAACTTGCAGAATTCTAAATGCTGTCTCTGTGCTTTTAATTTGTACAAAAATACTCATTTCCGCAGTCTGAGTGCATGTTGGCCAGGAAGACAAACTGCTTCCAGGTTGTTGTTTTTTTCCCCCTTCATAAGAACATGCTACTTTCCATCTGCTTTAACCACAACTTCCATATACTTCAACACTGAAAGCAGGAAATCCTATATTTAAAATGAATGTTGGAAACTACTTCTCTTCTTTTAATGAAAACAAGTTACTGGGCCAGGGAAAAATAAAGAGAGGAAAAAAGGGGCAAGAACAAATTATTCACGAAATAGCATTATTATGCAAGAAGAACACAGGGACATCAGATAAAATGCAGTTGTACAGAAGCTTTAAAAATACTGTATATGTTGAGTATCTTATCCAATCAGTGCTAAAAATTGGTTCTCTGCTAGATTTGAGATTTTATTCCTTTTGAAAATCAACAGACTATTTATAAGAGCAGATAGTACTCAGACTACAGCCTTTTAACGTTCAGGATGTTATTTTTTTGTAAATTCACAGCAGGTAGCCCACATGTAACTCAAAAGAGGAGCTCCATGGCTGAGTTAGTGGGTGAACACTCAGTTGTGATGATGAAGCAGCTCTCCCTTCCTCTTTAAAAGGAGATATTCTGTAGCATTTCAGGTTTTTTTTTTTTTTTTTGGCTGGTATTTCTTTGTTTTTTCTTTTTTCTAACTTACTAATTCTCACACATGCAACTCTTCTACCTCCCAGAGAGGCTGGATTGTAATCTTGGAACGATTTCCTCTTTGTCATGTGCTACTGATAGTATACTAAAATTATTCTTCAGCTTACAGATAAGCACAAACCTTTGAGAATTGTATCTCATTTTCAGAGGTGTCTAGTTACAGCATAAGTGGCTCATGTTAGGCCAGAATTGCCAAGCAAACTTTTCCCACGCAGTTGTCTCTTTCCCCCGACTGCATCTGTGCCTCTCAGCAAGTCTTGCTTATTGCCTCGAGAACATGGTCAGATTTTAAATCAAGCAAAGAACACCTTCCCAGGTTCACGTTTCCCTCCTGCTTTCTAACACCCACACGATGCTCCAAGGTTAAGGTTGGACCGCCCTTATTCATGGCTAACTCCTAGGACAGAGGATTTACTATTTTATTGTCTCTAAGTGTGGTGTGAGATGTTTGATACCATTTTTATAGCAATGGCTTAGAATTTCCATTCAGTATCCAATATTCTTGCTGACATGTTCAATTGCAATGATATACTCTTTTCTTCCCTTAAAAAATAACCCACAGTGTTTCAATTATTAGCACGGTTGTGAAGATGGCACTAGGGCTGCAGCAGATGGCAGTGAGGCAAAATTATAGTACAGTCCCTATTTAAAAACCTGATTTCTGTTCCACGCAGAATTCTCTGAAGACTTCATTTGCAGATGAGCTGGTGGTGGTAGACCCCGAGCAATGTTACCTGGGCAAGGAGGCGTACTGTCTCTCCATCCCCTCGAAGCGGAGGTTGTGGGCATTCCCATCTGGACCCTTTCCAGACACCTGTGGAGAAAAAAAAGTAATTAGAGATGAAGATCTATTATATACCCTGGTTACTGACAATGCATCTCAAAATTATAATCAGCGCATAAATGCTGCTGCCGCCTGCCAAAAATCAACCATGGAAAAGTAAGAAGAACCCAGAATGGCTACAGGAATTGATGATCAAGTCACAAACACTGCATTTAACAACAAAGTCTCCTCATTCAGGAAAGGGTCATTATCAAACTGAATTCATGCCGGCGATGTTTGGTGGGCTATAAGATCATACACACACACACACACACATATATATATTTTCTTTTTAAATAGACTTTAATTTTCAGAACAGTTTTAGAGTAACAGAAAAATTGAGAAGATAGTATAGAGAGTTCCCATATATTCTGTACCCAGGTTTCCATACTATTAGCATCTTGCTTTAATGAGGCACATTTCTCACAATTAATAAGCCAATATTGACACATTATTATTAACCAAAGTCCACAGCCTATCCCGATTTCCTTAATTTTTATCTAATGTCTTTTTTCTGCTCCAGGATTCCATCCAGGATATGTTACATTTAGTCATCATGCTCCTTAGGCTCTGACAAGGACTACACACACACACAATATATATATATATATTGTGTGTGTGTGTATGTATGTGTGCAAAAGTGAATTTTTATTTAGAATGAGAAAAAAGTCTCAAAAAATTACTTGTGTTTTGGAGATTCAGACCCCTTTCTTCCGAGGTCTCTTTAGGGAATGCACTAGAAATGCTAACCTCGAAAGGCTTGTTGCTCCCAGGCCGGCTTTGCCACACCTGGAACATTTACAGGGACCCATGTAGGTGAGGGACCCTGAAGCTTACACTTCACTTGTTTCGGGTTAATCTGCTTTTGTTGCAACCCTAAATCAATTGTTTCTATTACTGTAATAATTATATTGTTTGTTATTTCAAAAATGGTTTCTATATTGGTTATTTTTAATTTTTAAAGAGCTTTATATCCTGTGGAAAGGCTTCATTCAAGTCATTCGCCCCGGCCATTTTAGCTTGTTACACCCAGAGATGTGGAAAGACCATAATTTTAAAAGCACCTTTTCCTTGAAATCTTTCTTTATTGACAGGGGTTGCTTACAACCTGCCCTCTACCCACGGCTTATGCAAAGCCCTCCCTGAATGCCCTGAATTCTCTGTGTTCCTTATGAACAACTGCATAGAAGTTATTAACTGTTTTCTTTCTAGTGCTGGCCCTTATTACTCCTTGTTCCTTCCTATGTACTTCCTGTGCTCACATCTCTTGAGGTCTCTTCCACCAGCTTCTGAGATCCTGAGGGGCAGTGATTGGCCCCAATAGGCTTTCAAACAGCGTGTTGGTTCCTTGAACGCAAGGACCGTTTATCAGACCTTTCTGTATCTATCACATGAACTAAAAACAGGATGAAGATTTAACAGATGGGTGGCATGCTATGTCAAAAATTATTTCATTCTTTACCATTTGTGTATGTATTTATGCTCTTCTTTATTAACACTGCAACATCATTAACTCAGGCACTCCATTAGAAATTAGCGAGCACCTACTGTATCCTAACATTATGCTGGGCCCTTGATACAAAGAGATGAAGACATCAATCCCTGTTCTCAGGGAGACAGGCCTGCAGACAATTATGGTGCAATGAGATCACTGCTTGAGTAGTAGGAGGAAGGAGGCAGTGTGTGCCTAAAGCATGGACACCAAAATCCACCTGGGAAAGCTGATGACAGCTTCATATAGGTGGTGAAGCTTCCTCTAACACTTGAATATCAATGACGAAGAGTTTTCGGGGGAAAAGGGTGTAAGAGAAGCATGAGAAGCGTTCTAAGCAGAGAGGACAAAAATGAAACAGCATGGAGGCATAAGAAAAGCATTGTGTTGATTCAGGGAATGTCAAGATCTTGGTAAGGTAGAAACAGATGGTATGAGGAAGAGATATTAGTAACAGTAGCTCTTCTGTGCTATTTATTACATTGGCTGCAATCATTACTAATGCTTTTGTAATTCAATAGCTATTCAGAACTTATTTTGTGTCAAGCACAAGGCTAAGTACTTTGCTTACATTATCCCAATCAATTCTCCTAGTAAACCTAGGAGGTAAGGATCACTCAAAATGGAACCTGAGTGATCCATTTTGCAGATGAGAAAACTAAGCAGTTGCCCAAGGTCGTACAGCAAACAAGTGGTAGAAATGAGGCAAGGATTATTTCTTGCCGACTCCAGAGTTCAACTTTGGGAGATATAGACACAGATAAGACTTTGGAGGAGCTCATGTACCATGCCAAGGAACTCGATTTTACCCTTAGGTAATGGTGAAGCCACTGTGAAGTAGCTTGGATGGCACCTTTTGGTGCTGCTGGCAGCAGAGGTAACTTCCTGATTGTGGCACCTCGCTAATCATGGTGGCTAATGTAGACGGTAATTGTGGGGCTTTGGGAGCCCAATGTTTCCTGATTATAGATCAACATTATAGATGCGGCAGCAGTAGATTCTGTAGTGTGGCTTCGGAAATCATTCTGAAAGCCCATCCTAGAACTTGTTTCTTTAGTCCTTCATATGATTGTATAAGCAATTACTATGGTATAATAAATAAATTCTTGCTAAAACTAGCTAGAGTGGATATTGTTCTCCGCAACTGAACAGAGTGACTCATATAAGGTCTGCAAAAAGTGTATGCTGGAATTTGCAGTGTGATGGTGCCAGGTGCTTTACTGAGATTTCAAGTGTATTGAAGGGAAGAGAAAGCCAGAATGTATGATGTGAAAAGTCGTTATGAGCTACTTTTATTCTCCTGTAGCCGTCAAGCTTCTCTATATAGTTTTCTAATAAGTAAATATCCACTGGTTGTACTCTCTTAGGCTATTATGCTCACAAAATGGGATTGTTATTTTCAAGTAAATAATCATTTGTTACTGTCTCTTAAGTAGAGTAACATGCTAAGAATGCTGAGATATAGAGACTAGAGAAAGTCTTCTTTCTCAAGGACCCACTTTTAGTCAATGGAAATGATGGGAATAAATCTATATTCCATTATTTAAAAATAGATCTAACTGCTTTTCCTCACTAAATGTCTATTGTGGAAAACTACCCAGACATGACCTCTATTAATATTTACAACATTTACAAATATATACATATTTTAATGGTATATAGAGTTTTCCCCAACTATTTTTTATTGGCATTTTCCTGTGTCATTAGATATATTTAAAAAACATGAATATTAATGGCTATGTCATATCCCATTTATAACTTATTTATCTAATCTCCTGTAGTTTGATCAATTTAAAATAACCCAATCAGAAATGGTGGCAATATAGATTATTGTATTGGTCATAAAGAATCTTGCAAATAGCTGTAAAAGGAATGTAGGAAATTGCAGATAGATGATTGCCAAAGAGAAGCTAATTATAAGAAGTTCTGGTTAGGTCCTTAGGAAGCCAGGCCACTTGAGGAGGGGGTGAGGGAAAAGAAATCAGGCTTATGCATTTATAGACTCATTTCTCATTTTGCTCAGTGTTCCACAAGACACAGGGCTGTTCCTGCTTAAAGAAATCCTTATTAGGTAATTTCCCTCATCACAAGAAAATAAGGTCAGTGGCTTTGATCCAATTAATTTTTTTAAAGAAGCCCTGTATCTCACTTCGTATAGTGCAGGCTCTTTTTTTTTTTTTTAATGTAATGACCTAAATATATATCTGATAGAAATAATCTTGACTTAAGTCATAACAAAAACCTAGTCTTTTTCACAACACTGTAATGTCAGAACTTAGGCCTGGGTTTTGAACATATTTATCTTTCTCTCACCGATACAACTCAGGAATCGAAACTTCAGAGAGCTTATTTAAAACAACTTGAAAAGCTCCTACCTTCATACCTCTTCCTATGTGGCATCCCTCTTTGGCTGAATTATGACAGCCTATCAGGAGGGCTCAGCCTAAGGGAGGAATGTTGAATTAAGATGCTTTTAGTCCATGGGAGTTCTCCCAATTTCATTCACTCAATGCCTGCTGATGGCTGGAATGTTAAGAGCCGTGTTAAAATAAAGCTATTAGTCTTTTCTCCACAAAAGCAAGGCGCTTGCTGCTTACATTCAGGGTTCCTTAAATTAGTATGTATTTCTAGACTGGCATTGCTAGAATCAGCAGTTTCATAAAGCAATATACTAAAGAGGCCATTTAACCCCCCTATTTCCCCCACTTGCAGATTAATGGCAGAGGGGAAGATTTAATGCCCTTTCAAACATTTTTAACAATTCATTAAAAATAAAAGAATAAATCATACAAGATTTTCTGCAAATGTCTGAGGATAAAATATGAAACAATTCGAAATTAACATGTTTTCCAGTTTTTACAGGTTAGCATACATTTTTTCCAAAGTTGTAATTTATGTCCCATAAGTCAGTTTTCCAAGGAAGTTTAAAAGTTGCTGTGGTGGAAAGGCTGTGGCAAAGTTACAGTACAGCTTATTCACCTATACTTAACATCCTCATTTGTATCTTACTCAGGCTAGTACCCCAAAATGAGTAGACATATCAAGTTAAGATGCAAAAATATAAAAATTTAGATGCCATTTTTGGAAATTGCATTTCAAGTTGGTATCATGACATATTTTTGAGCCATTTCCCAAGTTTCCTTTTGAATACATGGCTTTAACCTAGCCACAGGTTTGGCTGGAAGATTTTTATAGAGAATCCACACAATGAAAATTTCCAAAAAAAGTTACAAACTTAGTTGTGGGCACATTTAATATTATGACATACTGCCAAAATGCTCCATATTTGGAGGGAGACTAAGGGCACTACTCCATTTAAACAAAAATAAACCAAATCAAAATAGGTTGTTTAATTATTTCTCTTTGGCAATGAGAGAGAAGTCTATCAAGCTTGAGACAGATATTTATAAGTAGGCTATCGAGAGAGGCAAAAATACACACACTCATTCAAACCATTATTTCTGAAGTGTTTATTTTCTCTAATTTGATTTCAGTAATCTCATCAAATAACTGGATATTCAGCTGATAGGTTAATATAGAACATCTGCTAGATGTTAGAAAACACAGCAAATCAAAATATAAAAAAAAATAACTCGTACTTTTATATGATAAGTCTTTGAACCACTGTGCCTTCATTTCTCTCTTTTATAAAATGTCAGAGTTAAAACTTAAGACCTTTGTTTCCTGGAACTCTGGGTCTCTGTGTGATACCTGAGACTCAGAGTTAGAAGAGTTCAGCAGCTCTGAAAGTCAGCAACTGCTAAAGAGGCTGAAAAAGAGATGAGACTTCAATTAGAGATATGAATGACACTGATTTGGTGGGAAAGGGTGTCATTGACTGTGTTTTAAAACTTCAATGTCTGGGTGAGACCAAAGGAAGAGATGTTTATTTGATTCAAAATTTATATTGTCTGTAGCACACTATCTAATTTCACCTGTATGGTCAGTTTATGCAAACAACATAATTTCATGGAGCCTTGAATATGGAGTGAAAGTTGTTATTTTGTACAAGTTGAGGTAATACCCTTATATATCCCAGAGTAATTTGGGCAGGAAATTAAAAAATATATATTTGCAAAGTCCCCTTGAGGGACCGGGGAAAAAGGTGAAAATATTAAACTCCCCCCCCAGGAGAATTCGTGATATTTTTATAAGCATTAGGGACTACCAATTCAATATGCCAGGTCCTCAATCTTGACGATTGCCTTTATGAAACTTATTCCTACTTATAAGTATGCCCAAGAGTCACCTCCAGAGAACTCTTTGGTTGTTCAGATGTGGCCTCTTTCTCTAAGCCAACTCTGCAGATGAACTCATTATCCTCCCCACCCCTACATGAGACATGATTCCCAGGGGTGCAAATCTCTCTGGCAATGTGGAACATAACTCCCAGGGATGAGTCTGGCCCTGGGAAAGCCTTCTAGACCAAAACGGGGAAAAGAAATGATAACAGATAAAGTTTCAGTGGCTAAGAGATTTCAAAGAGTTGAGAGGTTATTCTGGAGGTTATTCTTATGCATTATATGGATATTCCTTTTTAGTTTTTACTGAATTAGAATAGCTCGGTTGAATGATTATATAGTATGTGAATATATCTCAATAATATTGCATTAAAAAAAGAATATCAAGAAGAAAATACTGAAAGTGTTGAATGGTAATCCAGTAGCCTTGATTCTTGAAGATGATTGTATAACTATATAGCTTTTACGGTGTGACCTCATGTTTGTGAAACCTTGTGACTGACACTCACTTTAGTGTATAGGCAACTGAGTAAGAAAATAAATAATAATAGTGGGGATAAGGGATATGGGTTCTTATTTGTTTATTTATTTGAAGTAATGAAAATGTCCTAAAATTGATTTTGGTGATGAATGTACAACTATATGGTGATACTGTGAACCACTGATTGCATACTTTGCATTATTATATGGAATGTGGATAAATCTCAATTAAACTGCATACAAAGGATGAGTAAAAAAAAACAAAACCTAAGACCTTGGGGTTCCTTCCAATATAGGAAAAATTATAAAATTTAACTTGCATATAGCTTCCCAACTTCCAAATTTACGTTAACCACTTATACCTGTGTGCAGGTACAGAATGATTATTATAAAGCTGAATAATGAGGACAGTCAAATCATCTACAGACATTTGAAATTACGAAGTATTTATCAGGATTTAAGAAGTAAATTTGCTAGTACCATACAAGTACTAGCTGAATGTACACTGAGCTACTGCCTCTTAATAACTTAAATTATCTTTCTTCTGATTGTCTTTGTGAAAATAAAATCAGACATCTCCTGCCCAGCTCTGTTTGTGTCTTGGCCTAAGAAACAGTTACCATAGAAACTATGATAGTGGATACAATTTTACAAATTTGGTTTCATCTATCAGATGCACTTTGTGAGTGTGTGTGCTTGGACGTGTGTGTGTGCTCGCCAATAAGCTTGAAGAGCAAAATCTGGCTCTTCGTCTTTAATTAAAGAGCGAGACGCCCTTCCTTATTTCCTTTCCCCCATCTGTCTACCTACAAATAGAGATACTGACATACTGGCTAAAATGGAAACTCATTCTTGAGGGAAGACAAGGGTCTAATGAAAAGATGAAAAAACGATATTAGGAAAAGCAGTCCCTAAGAAATCTATGTATGTTTATCTGTTCTGCATTTGCCAGGAGCAGAGTAAACAGGAATTTAGTGGAGTCTCAGTTAATTACCTAATCACTGGATAATAGTAACCCGTAGTCTTTGAATTTGGTTTCTAATTGTTTCTTGGATGTCTGTGAGTCATTCATTTCTCTGCTGCTTTATTTGATTTTATTCTGTGACAATGTTCTTAACTTATCCCCAAAGAAACAAAGTTGACCCTTAAATTGGATCCTAAATCTTAAAAATGATATAACAGTTTTTTCATATTATTTCTTAAGAATTCATACTATCTTTTTTTTAGCTGTTAATCCGATTAAGGAAATTCATTTACTAAAGCCTTCAGTATGTTTAAAATATACTGGAATACTCAATGTAAATATATGTACATATGTATTTTAAACTTTTCAGAATGCTTCCTTTTTCTCTTTCACTCAGCGGGCAATACCAGTCACTCCCATTTACAGTTACTAGAGAGAAAGGATTCTTTGAGACACACAATATTGGTTTCGTGAATTATTATCGATGTTACTGTTTCCATCACTGCCTTACCTCACTGGGGGGAAAGTGGAGCGCAGAGAGGGTTAAGTAACTTGTCTTTGGTCAAAGCCGCTCAATGGCATAGCTAGGATTTGAAGTGAGATCTGTCTGACCTCACTCACAACAGTAATGCTTTATACATTGGCAGGAATCATTACACATACTTTCACTCTATTTCCTAAACAAAGAACTAAGCCATAAGACCTGAGGTTTGAATGAATGCATGGGGGCAGTAGAATGGAATATGTGAAACTGTGATTATCTGGAAGCACTTTGAATGTGTTAAGGTATTATTGAAATCCAATTTTCCTAGCAATATTTGTTTCATATAGTTGGAAGCATTAATATGTGTGTGTATATAGACATAATTTTTTAGCATAGTAAAAGTAATTTTTAATAAAGAGTTATGCTTTAGAGAACAAATAAAAACTTGATTGTGTATAATTTTTTTCAGTTATCCATACCTGAGGTCAGTCTATTAAGTAGTTTACACAAGGCCCCATACTGTAAAGAGGGTGGGGACAATGGCTTCTTTATGCATTATTGTATTCTTAGGGCTAGTATATCACCTAGTCATTACTATTTATTGAGTTAATGAAACACCTATTCAGTGGCAGCTAACAGAAAGAAGTAATTCGCTTTTATAATATCTATCTTATTTTTTGAACCAAACCTATTATATAGTAGAAAATGCAACAGATTATCAACATATTTTCTAAGGAAATTTGGCATTTGTCTTACTAAGTTTGCCACTTTCAAGCTCCTTTGTTTATAGAACGCTGTTTTTTTCCCATTGCCTTAAAATAAAAATCACAGACCATTTTTGTAATTCAGATTTAAACTTGGATTTGGAATATAAATCAGCCATTAGGAATCTAATTCTGTAAATTGCTTACAGTATGGAAAGATTTCTATAAACTCAGAGCCATTGGAGGCTAGTAGGGAAGCCTTACCCTCTGTGATGAAACTACTGCACACTGAACACAACTGTTGTTGGTTTGAACGCCTATCTCAGTGTGTGGCACCTATTTGAATCACAAAGTTACCAGACTAATGCTACCATTAATGCTGAAATCAGACACATAGAAGCCCCAAATATTTATGTACTGAATTGTTTTGTGCCTAACTATATGTCAGCAGAATTCAAGTTACAGAAAGATGAACAAAGACAAGGTGAAGAGAAAGGAATTAAAGAGATGACATTCTAAAAATTGATATTTTTGTGTCAAAACCTTGTTAGAAAAGTCAAACACACATACACACACAGAACCTTTCACTGTTTTTCTACTACCTAGCAAATTAAGTTCAAATTCTTAGTCTGGCATTCAAGGCCTTCAATAACCAGCAGCAACCTAACTTTCCAGTTCTCTCTCTGCCTCTTTTCATATATGTTCAGTAATTCAATTGCTTTGGGCATTCTCTGGATCCCACTCATGCGTTTCTGTGCCTATGGCAGGATGCCCATGACATTAGTTTCTGCAGTCCTTCCTTGTGGTTAGGTTAGTGATTTAAACACAGCAAGAGCTCACTAAAGGTTGACTGAGTGAATGAATGAAGTGATGACAGTTGCTCTGATTGGTTGTATTCACCACTATAAAGGGACAAGAACAGGTGCAAGAAGCACTGGATAAGAAAAACAGATTCCATAGAAGGTGGTGAGAGCATTAACAGTGATAAATAGAGAAAGGAGCCTGGAAAAGGGGTGCAAACAGGGAAAAAGGAAAAAAAAACCCTGAGAAATAGACAAAAGTTGCAAAAGGGAACAGAAACTATGAAAACAAGCCAGGTCATTGCCATCTATTCTAATTCTTAGCGTACAGGTAATTCTTGTATAAAGTTTCTATTAACCAAACTCTTTGCTCAGTGAAAACACTCCATTCCTCTACCAGGCTAGGAAATACAGACTTTACTTTTCTGATTAGATGTATATATAACATCTTACTTTCAAAGCCTTTAAATGTATTTTAAGTCAACATTTAAAGTTGGATTTGATATAATCATTTAATTGGGCATTGATTCATCTTCACAGAACTCATTACTGAATTCTTCAATTTCACCAACATAATTTCCTTCCAAATTACCTTTTATCTAGATGCTGGAAGTCCAAGTGCTCTGAAAACTTAGCCAAAATAAAAAGCTTTCAGATTTCTAACGCTGGCTGGACACAAACCCACAGATGATTGTTGAAGAATAATGCATACTTGCCAACTGCCAGATACGATTGCTTTTTGCATAATTAATGTCATTCTTGCTGTTCGAGTACCATTTCCACCCTCTAATAATTTCCATTAATAGAGGAAGTTTCTGCAATAATTTTTGCATCCTGAAAAAACACTGTGGCTTCTATACACCTTTTAATCAAAATAATGACAACGGGTGAAAGGAGGATGGCTAGAGATATTACTGTAACCCTGGGTTACATTTGCTTTGTCATTGTTTTCAATCTACAAAAATTGTCCAAGGGTCTCACCGTGTTCACTGTTATTATGTCAATTAGACCTTGGTGCTTTGGTTTCAATAGAACTGAAGCATATAAATTTATATTAAGAGCAGAAAAATATAAAAAATGAGCATGTTGGACAATTCATCTACATAAAAATAAACGTGAATAAGGAGTATTTATTAAAAAGAAAAAAAAAGATGAGCAGATGCAAATATAAGCTCAGGTCCTATAAAATATGATAATTATATAATACTTTAAGCTTAAGCGGAAGTGATAGACCAGCTGCAAATCATACCCCCAAACCTGCCAATTCACACTGTTTTTATTATGCTCTTGCAAAATCAGGAACTCTGCTCAGGATATAAAATTATGCAAATATACAATGAGCAACAACAACAACAAAAGTCAGCTCAAGTTTTTCTATATTAGCCAGAAAATGAATGTAGCATGATGGTTTAGAAGCAGTTACATGCTGCGAGGGAGGATGCTGAGACTCTGGTTAATTAGGTTTCTAGGAACCCTCTCCCAGACTTCCTCTTATGTTTCCTCCATTCAGCTTATGCTGAATGTTGATACTACAACAAGGAAAGTTTGGGTACAAGGAGACCACTGCTGAGAGTCTCTCCCCACACTGTTCCTAAGTTACTTTGAAAATAGCAAAAGGCTACATCAAAGCCTTATGCTTTTCTGCCTAAGATGAATTTGAAGAAACTTCTCCTGAGTCACATCTAACTTTGCTCAGACTGCTCTGGGAAGTCAACCCAGTGGAGATCTGATGAGGCCATTTGAGCAGCAAGCACCTGTTCTGTGCAATGACCAGGGGGGAGGTTGTGGGGTTTGCATTTGGAGGCTGTGTTTGGTGAGCTGATTAAAAATTGAGAACCAGGTACCTAAATTATTGAGAAAATAATGCAGAAACTGTACTTGTGTATGAGTTTTGATAACACTGTTAAAATAAAAAGAAAAATACCCAACTGGTCATCAATTATGAATATTGTGTTGCCACTTGATGAAAAATCTGGTGGGCCCTCAGAACAGGACAGAGTCATCAGCAAGGCCTGGTGTGGGGCTTGGATGCTGATGGGCACCTGACCATGGGCTTGACCAGGGCTGTGTACACACCCTCTCTAAGGAGTCATTATCAAAACTTAAAATACCTATCTTTCTGTAAATAGTCCTTACAGTCTAGTTCCTATATACTTATAGAAACTGTGTTCATAAAGGGTTTTGCAATCATCAAAGTATGTTCTCATAACTCATCTGATCTGTAAAACAACTCTGGCCCAGAGAAGGGTAGGTGTCGTAAATTCCTTGCACAATGATTTTGCTCAAAGAGAGAAGCACGGCAGGGAAGAACTAAAGATTACCACCCTTTCTACAGTGCCCCTCCATTCTAATTGGAAACTGACTCACATGAAGAGTTTTTAAGGAGACACTGACAGGCTGAGGTCTCTGGCCTGTACCTGGTGTGGCATGGTGATTAGGAGCCCTACCTCTAGAACAGGCTCCCTGGGTTTGAAATTTGGTTCTATCCACTTACTGAACTTGAGAAAGTTCACTTCTGAGCCTCAGTTTTTCCACCTGTAAAATGGCATTAATAATAATATCTACCTTAGATGATAACTGTGAGGATTATATATGATGCATGTATAGCACATAGTACATGCTATACATATATCTTGTATAAATATATGCCCAATAAATTCTTTCTTTTTAATGTTCAAAAAAACTTATGTTTGGAATTTGCCAGCTGGACTCAGTTTAGATGATCCCATTTTGTTGGCAACATCCAAAGTGTCATGGCCAGGACCCAGTCAAACATTTGTCTTCTTCTTCTCTCCATGAGACCTGATCAGAGTGTTGACCTTGGCCAGTCAATGCATAGAGCTTCTTCACAGCCTGTTTGATCTGATGCCTGTTGGCCTTGGCATCCACAGTGAACACAAATGTGTTGTCATCTTCAACCTTCTTTATGGTTGACTCAGGGCTCAGGGGCATCTTGATGATGGAACAGTGGTTAAGCTTGTTTCTCCTGGAGGTGCTCTTCTGAGGACATTTGGGTTTTCTTCTGCGATGCAGTGTCTTGGGGTGGCAGAGTAGGGGTGAAGTGTGGATCTTTTTGTGTGTGTGTGGCTTTGGATGCTTTTCACTATTGACTTCCTGGTTTTCAAAGTCTTTGCTTTGGGAGGGGCAGTTCGACTTTGGGAGGGCAGGTGCTTCCTTCTTTGCTTTTAGCGCCATCTTTGTGAAAAGGCCCAATAAATTCTTAATTGTTACTTTATTGTTGTTGCTACTGCTGTTATATCGAACCTGATGTTTCTTTGGGTAAGGAAAACACCTGAAGAAAATTTCAGCCCTGCTCTGTAGAATCCATTTGATGTCTAAATGTCAGAACTAATGGAAACTTCAATGATACAATTTGAAGAATATTACTGGGAAAGAGAGGCGGGGAGACAAAAAAGGACAGAAAAAGAGAGAGAATACTTTCTCTTCAAAAAAGGCCCCCTTTATGCACTTAATATATACAAGATGAAGGGCTGCAAAGATATGACACAATTAAAAGGATGATTTACATATATATATATATATATATATACACATGCATATGTGTATGCGTGTGGGTGTGTGCATATGATTATTTTACTGATCTACATAGAAACACCCTAATACATAGGCTAAAGTAGAAATTCCTGAACAAGAATTCCAAGTCTTTCACAGCCTCCTGTTGTCATCATCGTTATTCTTCTCATCACCTTCATTTTTCCAGCCCCACTTCCTGTTACTTCACCTTATCTACCCTACAAGGGCTCTTCTCAACCACAGTCTTTCTCTAACACCTATGCACTCTCATGCTACCATACTTTGTTCAGGTGTTTCCTTTGCTCTTCTTTCCTAAAACCAGGTCCTCTGGGAAGCACTTTTGTGAGACCTACTTACTTCCTCTTTTCTGAGTGCTACCATATATCTTATTTTTTTCATTACAGCTCAACATGTAGTTGAAGGCTTGCAGAAGAATCATGCAGAAAATACAGCGTTCCCATATGTATCCAGTTGCACACAGTTTTCCCTATTATTAACACTTTGCAGTAGTGTGGTACCTTTGTCGCTGCTGATGAAACAGTATTATAATTATACCATTAACTAAAACTCACAATTTAAGTTAGAGTTCACCATTTGTGTTAAACAGTCCTATAGTTTTTATTGTTTTTTTCTAATAACACATAGACAACCTAAAATTTCCACTTTTAAACACATCCAAATATATAATTCAGTGATGTAAACTACATTTACAATGTTGTGCTCTTATCAACACCTCCCATTACCAAAACCTTTCTATCACCCTAAATAGAGACTCTGTACCAATTAAGCCATGACTACCCATTCCCTACCCCAACCCATGTCCTTGTAACCTAGTAAATCAGAAGTGGGATATAAAAATATAAGAACTACATAAATATCAAAGGAGTCATATACAATTTTTGCATAAACAGTTGTGCTTAGAATGAAGTTGTAATTGAATTCTGGTTTTAATCTTTTGGCAGATGGCTTGTGGGTTCAGCCAGGCTCTATAGCAATAGGTCAAGTGGAAACTAGGTAAAGTCCCCAGAATGATAGGGATATATTTTAGTTTCTGACTCTCTGAATTTGATTATTCTAATTATTTTAGAAGGATAATACAATATTTATCTTTTTGTGTCTGGCTTATTTCACTTGACATGATGTTTTCAAGATTCCTCCATGTTGTCAAAGGTATCAGGACTTCATTTCTTTTAATGGCTGAAAAATATTCCATTGTATGTATATACCACATGTTGTTTGTCCACTAGTCTGTTAATGGTCACTTGAGTTGTTTCAACCTTTTGGTAATTGTGAATTATGCTGTTAGGAGCATTGGTGTGTAAATATCTGTTCAAGTCCTTGCTTCAGTTCTTTTGGATTTATACTTAGAATTGGGATTGCCAGGACATTTTTTTTTTTTGGTCATATGGTTTTATAGTTAACTTTCTGAGGAATTATGAAACTGTTTTCCACAGTGGCTACACCAAATTACATTTGCACCAATTTACATTTCTACCATTTGTGAAAGTGTTTTTATTTCTTCACTTTCTCTACAACACTCGTAATTTTCTGTTTTCTCAATAGTAGCCATTATAGTGGGTATGAAATGCTATCTCATTCTGGTTTTGATTTGCATTGTCCTACTGGCTAATAATATTGAGCATCTTTTCATGTGCTTACTGGATATTTTTACATCTTCTTTGGAGAAATATCTATTCAAGTCTTGTGCCCAATTTTAGTTGGGTTGTATTTTATTGGAGTTGCAGGATTTCTTTATATTATCTGGATAGCAAACCTTTATCGGATGTGTGGTTTCTAAATATTTTCTCCTGTTATGTCTGTTGTCTTTTTACTTTCATGATGAAGTCCTTTTTGATGCACAAATGTTTCTAATTTTGATGGAGTAGCATTTATCTTATTTTTTCTTTTATTGCTCATGCTTTTGGTGTAAATTCTTAAGAAACCATTGCTAACAAAGTCCTAAAAATGCTTCCCTAATCTTTCTTCTAGGAGTTTTTATTCTTTTAGTTCTTATTTATAGGTCTTTGATTCATTTTGTGATAATTTTTTCATATGGTGTGAGACAGGGACCCACCTTCATTTTTGCTGCATACGGATATCCATTTTTATCAACACAGCTGTTGAAGAGACTATTCTTTTTCCATTGAGTGAACTTGGCAACCCTGTCAAACATTAACTGGCTATAGATTAGAGGGTTTACTTCTGGACTCTCAATTCAATTCCAATGGTCTATATGTCTGTTCTTGTACAAGTACAATGCTAGTTTGATTACTGCAGCTTTGTAACAAATTTTTAAATTGGTAAGTGTGAGTCCTCCAACTCTGTTCTTCTTTTCCAAGATGGTTTTGGCTATTTGGACCCTACCCTTCCATATAGATTTGGTGATTAGTTTTTCCACTTCAGCAAAGAAGACTGTTGGAATTTTGATTGGGATTGTAGTGAATCTGTACATTGCTTTGGGCAGAATTGACATCTTAACAATATTTAGTCTTCTGATCCATGAACATGGGATGACTTCCATTTACTTAGATCTCCTTTGATTTTTCTCT